>NC_081415.1:685661427-685976927 GCF_030272615.1 Cryptomeria japonica
TCTTCTTGCCGACTTTCCATTGCCTTAGATTTGTTAACAAACTTCTTCCACGGCTTGCCAACCATTGATCCGCTCCAGCTCATCAGCTTCTTTCATTAAATATCACATGTAAACATTTAATGCATTCTATTATAGCTCGGTTACTGTAACTCGGTGAATACTAAACTTTACTCGGTAGACATTCTGTCTTCATTAACTGACTGCGATAACCTTAGGGTTTACCGACTAGGTTCCTTAGGGTTTACCAACTAGGTTCTTTGCCTGATAACATAGTGTAGTATTAACCTTTACATTTTACAACATATGTATGATGTTAAAACAATCTAAAACATCATGATCTCATCATTGTCTGACTCGGTAGAGTTGCCCATTGAATAACTTATCTCTTTATTCATCATATTATTTCCTGTTTCTTTACTGACTTCTTTATAATCTTCATATCATATTTCTTAAGATATGGCAACATCATACTGAATTAGAAAATCAATTTCTTGACATCAATGACAAAATAATAATATCAAGACCGTAAAAGATCTTAAATCAATTATGTCCATAATCATCAACAACCTTCTCAATATCTTTGTTATATTGCCAACAATCTCGCCCTTTGGCATTGATGGCAAAACCAATTGATTTGATCGTTAAGAATTTAGATTGCTATGATTTTGAAATGTTGAAATGCTCTCCCCCATACATCAGACTTCTCTTCTGGTTTTCTCTCAATCTTCTCCTCCTTGGGTAGGTCTTCTCCCCCTGGTAGTCTTCTCCCCCTTTGACAACAATGCCAAAAAGAAAAGAACTAAAACATAAGTTGTTTCTGTAAGAAGTTATTTCCTGCTGATGTGTATCAACTGAGTCTCGGTCAGAGCATTTGTTTACAATTCATGTTCCCTGTATCATTTTCTGTATTATCCCAATATTGTTCTAGTACACTTTCAGAAAAACATTCTTAAAGTGTATCACTCTAGCATCAGCTCCCTAAAAGATATTCAATAGATTCATCGAAGTGATGCTTTCACCGAACTCGGTCAATGAGTAAGAGATAGGGGTAGGACCCCTAACTTACTTTTGAGATATTCAAAAGTGTCCTTTGGTAGTAGTTTGGTGAAGATATCAGCTATTTGTTCCTTTGTGTTAACATATTCCAACACCACTTTATTTTCATGAGCTTCTTCTCTAAGATAATGATATTTGATAGATATGTGCTTTGTCTTAGAGTGCATAACAGGATTCTTTGAAATATTAATGGCACTAGTATTGTCACAGAATATAGTTACTGGCTCAGTAACTTTCTCATTTATACCTTCCAGCAATTGTTTGATCCATGCAATGTTGGTACAATTTAGTGCTGCAGCAACATATTCAGCTTCGGCTGTTGACTGAGAAACACATCCTTGTTTTTTGCTAAGCCAACTCACTAGTCTTTCTCCTAAGAAGAAAGCTCCTCCACTTGTGCTTTTTCTATCATCAATGTTTCCTACCTAATCAACATCAATATAGACTTTCAAATCAAAATCATTTCCTTTCTGATATGCTAAGCCATAATCTTTAGTGCCTTTCAAGTATCTGAAAATTCTTTTGATTGCTGTCATGTGTATTTCCTTAGGATTTGCAGAGAATCTTGCAACAATACCTACTGCATGTGCTATATCAGGCCTGTTGTGAACAACATATTGTAGTTTTCCAATCATGGATCGGTAGAGTGTCTCATCAACAGATGCAGATTCATCATTCTTTGATAGTTTGCAGTTTGTAGTCATAGGAGTACTTACTGGCTTTGAATCTTCCATTCCAAATTTCTTCAAGATTTCCTTTATGTATTTAGATTGAGTAATGAAAATTTCATTTTTCATTTGCAGTATCTATAAGCCTATAAAATACTTTATCTCACCGATTAATGACATCTCAAATTCTTTGCTCATTTCATTACCAAAGTTCTTGCATAAAGAGTCATTTCCACAAAATATAATATCATCAACAAATATGGTTGAGATTAGTATTCCATTTTCATCATTCTTCATGTACACGTTGTTGTTCTCACTTGTCCTTATAAAACCAATCTTAATCAAATAAGAGTGCAGTCTTTCATACCATGCTCTAGGTGCTTGTTTTAGACCATATAAAGCTTTGTTCAATTTACATACCTGATCTTTATTATTGTCTTCAACAAATCCTTCAGGTTGTTCAATGAAAACTTCTTCTTCTAATATTCCATTCAGAAATGCAGATTTGACAACCTTTTGATATACCTTGAAGTTTTTGAAAGCAGCATATGCCAGCAATGTTCTAACTCGTTCAAGTCTAGCAACAGGTGCAAAAGTCTCACCATAATCAATTCCTTCTTCTTGGGCATAACCTTTGCAAAGCAATCTTGCTTTGTTCTGAATGACTTCTCCTTTCTCATTTAGCTTGTTTCTGAAGATCCACTTTGTACCAATTACATTTTTATCCTTAGGTCTTGGGACTAGTGTCCATGTGTCATTCTTCTTGATTTGATCAATCTCTTTAGTCATAGCATTTATCCAATCTTCACTGTTGAATGCCTCTTTTACTATTCTTGGTTCAAATTCAGATATCAAACATGTGTTCTGTCTCAGTTTGTTCCTTGTCATCACTGGATCATCCTTATTTCCTATAATCTGACTTGGTGCATGATGTCTTCTGACATATTTGGCTAATACAGGCTCGGTAGGCTCTGCATGATCCTCTTCATCACTCGGTAACTGGATATCTTCCTCATTTCCTTCAATAGTTATCTCGGTAGGACTTTTCGGTTGCACATAGACAAATTCATCATAGTCTTTTGGTTCTTTGGAATTCCTGTCATCAGTTCTTTCTGCAAATTCATCAATTTTCACATTTGCACTTTCTACTATTTTGTTAGATGATTTGATCAAACATTTAAATGCTTTGCTTCTAGAAGAATATCCTAGAAATGTTCCTTCTTCACTTTTCTGATCAAACTTGCCATTTCTATCATCTTTATGAACATAGCATTTGCTTCCAAAGATCTTAAAATAATTTACATTAGGTTTATTGTGATACTAGATTTCATAAGGTGTCTTCAAAGTACCTTTCTTCAATTGAACTTGGTTCAAGGTGTAAACAGCTGTGCTTATTGCTTCTCTCCAAAATTTTTGTGGAACCTTCTTCTCAATCATCAGTGTTCTAGCACAATCCACAATAGATCTGTTTCTTCTTTCAGCTATTCCATTCCACTGTGGAGTCCTCGGTGCAGAGACTTGTCTTTTAATACCATGATCATTGCAAAATAGGTTGAACTCATCAGATGTGAACTCTCCTCCTCTATCTGATCTAAGACATTTCAGTTGTCTTCCTGTTTCATTTTCAACTCTAGCCTTGTACCACTTAAACATTTGAAAAGCTTCTAATTTTTGTTTTAAAAACATTACTGACATCATCCTTGAATAATCATCCACAAATAATATGAAATACTTATCACCATAATAACTTTGAACTTTCATAGGACCACAAAGATCAGTGTGTACAAGATCTAAAATTCCCTTAAAAGTGTGAGACTTACTTGTAAAGCTGGATCTTGTCATCTTGCCCATTTGGCATCCTCGACACATAGCATTCTCAGGTTTTTCAAGACTTGGTAGACCTCTTACTCTGTGCTTCTTACTTATCTTGATCATATTATCAAAATTAACATGACAAAACCTTTTATGCCATAACCAGGTGTTATCAATCTTTGCATGCAAGCACTTGTTGTGAGTAGAGTCAAGGTGAAATGTATTACCTTTTGTTTGTGTCCCGATAGCAGCTAACTTTCCATTTTTGTCATGAACTTTGACAATTCCTTTCTGAAATTCTATTCAGTAACCTGTGTTGTTTAGCTATGCTACACTCAACAAATTATATTTCAAACCTTCAACCCAACAAACATCATTGCATCTTGCTTTATCAAGAAGTGTTATGGATCCTTTACCTCTTACCGGACATGGTGCATCATTACCAAATCTAACATAGCCTCCATCATAATATTCTAACATAACAAACTTGTGTTTATCTCATGTCATATGATGTGAGCATCCACTATCTATAATCCAAGAATCATTAGTGTTTATGTGAGATATTAGGGCTTTTTCTTCATACCTTTCTTCATCTGATCCATCCTTGATAGCCACATAAACAACTTCCTCTGTATCAGTTTCATCTGATTTATCATCTTCAGATTCCTCATCAGCAATTAAGTAGGTCTTTCTATCTCTTCTTCTGAAGTCTCGATGACCTCTGTAATGATTATCTTTCTGTCTATCATCTCGGTAATCTCTCTTTTCAGTGAAATCTTTGTCAGGACAATTAGAAGCCATATGTCCAATCTTATCACAATTGAAACATTTCAAGGGTAGTTTTCCCTTATACTTACCTTTGCCTCTTGGTAACCTTTTGGCCAATAGTGCTTCAAACTCTTCTTTCTTTCTGATTTCTTCATACAGTTTGTGTACCTCCTCCATGTTCTTTCAAAATCTTTCACTTGCTCCACTATGATCTCCTCCAGAGTACTTATACTTTCTTTCATTGTAATCATTAGATTCATTAAGATGAAAAGAACTAAATGCAGATTCAACTTTATTTACCAATGACCCACTATTATCAAAATTATTTAACTCAAATGCATGTAGCTTATCAATAGTAGCATCCAAGGAAACTGGCATATTAGGTATAGCGCTCAGTTCATTGATTGCAGAGACTCGGATTGCATAGGTAGGTAGAAGGGTTCTTAACAACTTACTTGTTACATCCTTTTCTTCAATAGTTCCTCCTGCTCCCTTGATTTGATTTACAATCTCCTTTAGTCTTGTACTATACTGGGTTATGTTCTCACCTTCATTCATCCTCATAGATTCAAGTTGTCCTCTTAGACTATCAACTTTTGTTCTTTGAACATGTTCATCTCCTCCATATACAGATATGAGCTTAGTCCACATAGCGTTCGTATCATTGCAGCCTTCTAGATCATTAAACTCAGAATCGGTCAATGCAGATGCTATTTCAATCATTGCTTGAATGTGTTCTTACTTTGCCTTTATCTCTTCAATAGTCAATGGATAGGTGCTCAATGTAACAAAATCATTCTCTAGATAGTATATAGCATATTCTCCAACTCCTAATAGATGTAGCTTCATCCTTTTCTACCATGTAGAGAAACTTGACTTATTCAGCTTAGGTGCATCCCTCTTATACATCTTTGGATCTTTAACTCAAGTGCCTTTAAACTTTCCTTTCGGAGTCCAAGGCTCTGATACCAATTGATAGTTCTGATACTTAATATAAGTACAGATTTGATAGCTAACAAGATGAGAGGGGGGAGGTGAATCATACAAACTTAATCATTAATGAAAACATCAGATTCAACCTTGGTAACATATATTAGTCATAGAATAAAAACTGTTAAACATGCAAACTCAAAAGCATATGAACAATATAAACCTCATAACACCAGATTTAACGTGGAAACCCAAATAGGGAAAAACCACTGTGGGATTTCGGACCCACTAAGAAATATACTCTTCTAGAGTATGCTCAGTTAAAAGTCAATCCTGTTAAAGATTACAAAACACACTGCTAGATGTGACCCAGTTAAGGGATTTCCCTTAGATCTATTAGGATCTTCACTTTGTTAGAAGTGACCTTGTCAAAGGATTTCAAACACTCATTTAGAATGTCGCCTTGTTAGAGGATTTACTTATAAGATTGTTAAGTCCACTCGGTTAAGAGATTTCCTATTACTTTCACAAGCTAACAGTAATACAATCTATCTGCAACTTTACATCTAAAATGCTAAAGCAGATTCTTATTTGTTCAACACAATCTAGACATAGAACTATTGTTGTCTACCTACTGGGCATCAATACTCTATTATTCCAATAGGTCTTCAAGCTTTTGTGCTCGATGATCACTATGTAGCATCCCTGTGCATACACTTGCCCGCATCCACTATTTATCAATAATTCCTTATTTATAAACAATCATCTAACAGCTTAATCTCCTTGATCACATTTCCCATGATCAATCATAGCCATTAGATCTTCAATCTTGTCCAGGTTCATTGCATCTTATGGTCTGAAAAATGTTTTACCCTGCGTCAGAACTTGCACAATCATCTTGGAACTTGTGTTAGGGTAATGCGGTTCAATCCGAGCTGTAGATCTTCTTGCCGACTTTCCATTACCTTAGATTTGTTAACAAACTTCTTCCACAGCTTGCCAATCATTGATCCGCTCCAGCTCATCAGCTTCTTTCATTAAATATCACATGTAAACATTTAATGCATTCTGTTATAGCTTGGTTACAACTCAATGAATACTAAACTTTACTCGATAGACATTCTGTCTTCATTAACCGACTGTGATAATCTTAGGGTTTGCCGACTAGGTTCTTTGCCTGATAACATAGTGTAGTATTAACCTTTACATTTTACAACATATGTATGATGTTAAAACAATCTAAAACATCAATATCTCATCATTGTCTGACTCGGTAGAGTTTCCCATTGAATAACATATCCCTTTATTCATCATATTCTTTCCTATGCCTTTACCGACTTCTTTATAATCTTCATATCATATTTCTTAAGATATGGCAACATCATACTGAATTAGAAAATCAATTTCTTGACATCAATGACAAAATAATAATATCAAGACAGTAAAACATCTTTAATCAGTTATGTCCATAATCATCAACAACCTTCTCAATAACTTTGTTATATTGCCAACATTTGGTGGAATTAATTATGTGTTGCATTGATGTTTTGTCATTGATGCCATCACTAGCTATTTGGATGCTTTACCGACACCCTTCTAGTCCCAGTAGGGTGAGTTGTTTTTCGTTGGTTTGGATCCGACATGATCTGGTAGGCTCCAATATGATTTAGTTATGGAATTGGCTTATTCACGATACTCATGTTCATATTCAGTAAGTTGGTTTTGGTCTGGTGATCAGATGCTATCCTGTTTGCTTGTAATCTTGGCTTCTAGTTCCAGCGAGGGTTTCACTAGTAGAGCTTTTGATGAAGATCTTTGATGAATTGCATAAGTGGTGTTGGTGTAGCTTATATTGGAGTTTCAAGATGTTGTTAGTGATCATGTTCGAGACTTGGAAGATGGAGATCATTGCTTTAGTGTGTGGACCTATATTGGGTCTCAGTTGGTCTAGGTTATGGACTGGTTTAATGAAGCGTGTGGATTGGACTTCTCGATATGTTTTTGGGATGTCTTATGTGTTGAATATTGTTTGTTTGGTCTAAGGTCGACATGTTTTGTAATTATGTTTTTGGTTTATTGTCTGGTGGCTGACCTGATTGTTTATGGTCAAGGGTTTCTATATATGATGTAAGATCTCATTGTAGAGAATATGGTAGAGATATAGGAATGGGAAATGGCTATGTAATGTGCAAATAATGTAATATCATTTAGGCAGAGGAGTTGGTCGATCATTGGAGATCAAATTGGGTTTATGTAAGAGGATTTAGTCCTCCGGTATAGAGCTTAACCGAAACTATACTCAGGCATAGGTGATGTTATCTTTTGCAATTCAACACTTCTCTAGATTATAGTATGGATTTATATGTAGTCAGTGAGGCTCCTTTTGTGACGAGTAGTGCACTCTAGGATATTGGCCTTCCTGCAAGTGCATGCCCCTCAATTGTAATTCACATACTTATTGCAAAAGTATTATCTAACTATGGGTAGGCTTCCCATCATGGTTTTTCCCTTCACTGGGTTTTCCACGTATAATTCTTAGTGTCATGTGGATGGTATTTATTTTGGGATTATTGTTTATGCTTAATTCATTTAACTGCTGTATGTGGGAAAAGCGGGTCGATAGAACTCAATATGTGAAAATATTCCAAAAGACTTGTCCACACACACACACAGGACTTCTTGGTGCAAGCTATGGAGCCATAAAGTATAACTAAGCTTCCCAAGGTGGGTCCCATGGTTCTCTATCTTACAATGTCCCTCAAAGCAATGTTTTTGCTCTCAGATCACTGAGCAAAATGGTTTAGGGATGGCAAATGCAAGAATGGGGGATGCTTTGATAGATTTTAGAATGAAATGCATCCTAGGCTATGCATGATCTTAGAAATGCAATAAACTAGATGATAAGATTAACAAGGTTAGTATGAGTACTATCCTAACATGATATATTTAGTCTATGATTGAGCTAAATGATAAAGAAAATATTCTAAACATGCATATTTAGACCAATTCCTGATTTCAAAGAGGCTAAAATGATGAGCATAAAAATGATATATGAAAGCTTGAATGTATTTGAGCATAAGTGTGATACTACAAATTTGGAGGATGATTCAAAATGGAGAAATTAGAGCTCTATTTATAGCAAAAACAGGGCAATGGATGGTCAGGATTGAAAGAGTTGATCAAGGGTTGAGTTTGAAAGTTGGGGATCCATGTTTGCAATTTGCACCAATGAAATGGTGACAAATGTCAACATAGGGTTGGGTTGAGAGAAGGGGTTGGAGGCATTAAATGCCTGAGAAGACCTTATGGTAATCTAGAGATAAGGGTTAAGCTTAAGTTAGGCTTACCCATTGGATTAAGAGTTAATCCAAGGATAAACCCTTGTGCAAATGATTAAGAGATAATCATGGTCAAAGCATTAAAGGCCTGATGAGACCCTTGGGTTGGATGAAGGTTGAGTTAAAAGAAATTCTTTAACCATGTAAGAGGGTTTGAGTTAACTATTAATGGTTATTGAAGACTTTGGGGAATTAAGTGGTTGAAGACTTGAAGCCTTTAATGGTTATCAAAGACTTTGAGGATTTGAGAAGTGACCTCCCCTTGCTTAGGGATGTGACAAAGTTTAGAAGATGGGTTAGACTAATTAGAAATGATTAGAAGAGTCTAGAAGGGATTAGAAAGGGGTTTAGGAAGGCAAGTGGGAGATGTAGGATTTTGCAAGTGGATGGAGGGATAATAGGATTTAATTGAAATAATTTCATTCAATTTGGTTGCAATTTGGGGAAATTAAATAAATTAGATTTATTCAATTTAGGATAAATATTTAATTAAAAGTGGATAGGGGGAATTTAATTGAATAAAATGATTTATTCATTAAATGGTATAGTGAATTTAATTTAAATAAATTGAGTAATTTACTTAATTAAATAGAGGAATGCGAGTAATTTAATTAAATTGGATTTAATTAAATAGAGAAATGAACATAAAATATTCATTTAGGAATATGGTCATTTTTATATGTCTACAATTGCTATTTTGATATTTGGTTTAAGCATTCTGGTATTAATATTTTGGGTTTCGGTATTAAATTTTTAAATTCTTAAGGTTTTGATAATGTGTGACAATTGATTCACACCCATTGTCAGTTGTCTTCTGGTTATTTGAACTGTCTAACAATTGGTATCAAAACCTTGGTCCTCTTGTCAGAAAGCTTAACCGCTTGAGGATGATCCTATGGTGACTAACAGTTCAAGTTCATCCAGTTCATCTGAAGCTATCTTTCAGAGAGATATTCCTAGGCTTGATGGAACAAATTACATAGTATGGAAGATTCAGATGGAGACTCATCTGCGATGTCTTGGCAAGGAGATTTGGGAGATCACACAGAATTGTGTCACACCTTATAATCTGGTATCTGGAAATCCTCCTCCGACAAACCTAGATAAGGATCTTGAGAATGATTGTAGATCAAGAGAAACCCTCTTGTGTGCACTTCTGATTAGCAAATAATGGGATTAACCGACAAATCATCTGGAAAGGATATATGGGATAAGTTGGAGATTCTTAATGAAGGTGACTCTACAGTGAAGATTGCTAAAATTGATGGTTACTGGGTGAGATATGAAAACCTGAAGATGGAAGAAGATGAAAGGAGTACTACATTCATGGAAAGGGTAAATGAGATTGTTATGGGAATTGAATGTTGTGGCGGAACTCTAAGCCAAGATGAAATTGTTTCTAAAGTTTTGAGAGCCCTACCACCGGCTTACAAGATGAAGACTACTGCTATTAATGAGTTGAGAACAATGGCCAATACATCTGTCAACATAGATACCTTGGTTAGGAAATTATCTGCTTTTGAGCTTGAAGAATTTGGACCTTCTGAAGCTATGAAGAATGAACCTGCTTTTCATGCATCTGCATCATCAACCAGTAAGAAAGATTGGAAAGCTTTATATGCAAAGGAATTGGATGATATGAAGAGATAAGATGAAGAATTTGAGCAACTTGAAGCACTATTTGCTAGAAGAGTACCTAAAGGACCGATAGGAAGTAAGTATGAAGGAAAAGCACCTTTTAAATGTTTTGTATTGATCATTTTTCATCTAGATGTCCTGAAAGGAATTCAAGATTTGAAGAAAGAGTTAAAATATCTTTTAAGTCTAACCCTAGATATTAGAACAAGTATAATTACAGGAAAAATAGAGACAAGTCCTGCTACATAGCAGATGAGGAAGGCATTACTGATTCTGATGATGAATCAACAGAAGACTCTGCTAGTGGTTCTGGTAATGGGAAGGAATGGATGTTCTTGGCTATCAAGGAAGATTTTTTAGCACTAGAAGAGAATGTACCTGAAGAGAAGGCACTTGCTGCTAAAATTGAAGACAAGGATGAATGGGTAATTGAGAGCGGTTGTTCACATCATATGACTGGAGATAAAGGGAAGATTCTATCTTTGCAAGAATTTGATAGCGGTCTAGTTAGATTTGGAGATGACAAAGCATGTATGATCAAAGGAAAAAGAACTATATCATTGGATGGTAAGAACAATACTGACAATGTTTATTATGTTGAAGGTTTAAGGCATAATCTTTTGAGAGTAGGACAATTGGTGGATAAGGGATTTCAATTACAGTTCAAGGATGGAAAATGCAAAATCATTAACAAAACTGGTTGGAGATTGCAACCGGTACACAAACAAAAGGTAATATATTTCATTTGAACTTTGGTGAGAAGACAAGTTTTATTGCACAGATTGATGAGAGTTGACTATGGCATAAAAGGTCATGTCATGTGAATTTTGATTGCATTGTGAAGATCAGTTCAACTAAGGCAGTTAGAGATATACCTAAGATTATGAAGCCCTATAATCCGGTATGTAAAGAATTTCAAATGCGTAAATAGGTCAGAACCTCTTTTAGGAGTATACAAGATAAATCTAATATTCTCCTTGATCTTATTCATATTGATTTGTTTAGCCTTGCTAGAGTTAAAAGTTTTCAAGGTGATAGATATTTCATGCTAATCATTGATGATTATTCTAGAATGGTGTGGGTTACTTTTCTAAAGGAAAAATCTGAGGCATTTGAAAAGTTTAAAATATTTAAGGCTAAAGTGGAAACTAAGACATGATTGAAGATTAAATGTTTGAGGTCAGATCATGGTGGATAATTCACATCTGGTGAGTTTAATAATTTTTGTGAGAATCATGGTATAAGAAGACAATTTTCTGCTTCCCGAACACCTCAGCAGAATGGAGTTGTGGAAAGGAAGAACATAACTATCTTGGATGTTGGTAGAACAATGATGAGGAAGCTATTCTATCTCATATCTACTGGAGAGAAGCAGTGAACACAATGGTTTATACATTCAATAAAGTAAAAATCAAAGGAGAAACCAGTAAGACACCTTATGAATTATGGTTTGGCAATACACCTATAGTTAAGTATTTCAGAATATTTGGTAGTAAATTTTATATCAGGAGAGATGATATCATTGGAAAATTTGATCCTAGATGTGATGAAGGCATATTTCTTGGTTATTCTAATGAAAGCAACACATATAGATGTTATAACAAGAGATTGTAGATAATTGTGGAGAGCGCTAATGTCAAAGTGGATGAGCTGAATATAGGTCAAATCAGAGTTTATGAGAAGGAACCAATAGTGGAAATGATTATATATAAATTGGTAGCACCTTTATCGAAATAGAGTGTTGAACCAGTTACTCCGATAGTATCAGAAAATTCTATAGTAACTGAAGAATAGGGAAGAGGAACAGAGAGTCAGAGGACTCCTAGGTATGTGAGATTGAATCATTCAAAAGATCAGATCATTGGAGATAAGAACAATAAAGTAATGACACGAAGAATACTGACAACTAATGAGGTATGTTTAATTTCACAAGTTGAAGCAGTATTAGTAATTGAGACATGTAAAGATGAATATTGGTTGAAAGCTATGAAAGAAGAATTAGATCATATTGAGAAAAATAACACATGGACTTTGGTTCCCTGGCCTAAAAAATAAGAATGTTATTGGAACTAAATGGGTCATTAGAAATAAATTGAATGAGGATGGTCAAGTTATAAGGAATAAGGCTAGATTGGTTTGTAAAGGATATTCTCAGAAGAAAGGAATTGATTATGGAGAGACTTTTGCACTTGTAGCTAGGATTGAAGCTGTAAGATTATTTCTTGCCTATGCTGCTCATAAGAACTACAAGGTTTATTAGATGGATGTTAAGTGTGCATTTTTGAATGGAAATATTGATAAGAAAGTTTATATTGAGCAACCTGATGGCTTCTCACTATCAGATGATACAAACATGGTTTTCAGGTTAAGGAAATATTTATATGGATTGAAACAAGCACCTAGAGCTTGGTATGCAATGTTGGATAAATATCTTTTGAAGCTTGGTTTTACTAAGGGTAATGTTGACAGTAATTTATATTATATAATGATTGATGATGATATACTGATTATTGAAGTATTTGTTGATGACATTATTTTTGGAGGTGAAGATATGTTATGCATGAAATTTTCTAAAAATATGGAGAAAGAATTTGAAATGTCTATGATTGGGGAAATAAAAATTTTCGTAGGTTTGCAAATTACTTAGACCAACAAAGGTATTTTCATCTGTCAAACTAAGTATGCTAAGGAATTGTTGAAAAAATTTGATATGGGAGATTCTAAACTGGTAAGTACTCCTATGGTTACAAGTGAGAAATTGACAAGGAAAGATATTTCTGCACCGATAAATCCTACAAGATACAAATCTATGATTGGAGGTCTTCTTTATTTGACTCAAACTAGGCTTGACATAATGAATGTTGTTTGTATTGTATCAAGATTTCAGAGTGATCCTAGAGAAAATCATGAGAGTGCGGTGAAAAGGATTTTTAGATACTTGCAAGGTACATCAGAATATGGTTTGTGGTACCCTAAGGATGATGACTTTACATTATGTGCATATACAGATGCTGATTGGGCTGGAGATGTTGATGACCAGAAAAGTACTTCCAATGGATCTTTCTTTCTTGGAAAGAAGTTGGTTTCATGGATCAACAAGAAATAGTCATGTACTTATTTATCTACTGTTGAAGATGAGTATGTTGCTAATGCTACTAACTGTACACAAGTTTTAAGGATGAAGCAAATGTTGAAGGATATAAAGGTGGATTGTAATGGACCAGTAGTTATTCACTGTGATGACTCTGATGCTATTGATATATCAAAGAATCTGGTATTCCATTCTAAGACAAAGCACAAATCTATCAAGTACAACTTTTTGAAGGAAAAGGTAGAAGCAAATGAAGTTAGACTAGTTTATGTGAACACTAAAGAGTAGATTGTAGATATTTTCACTAAACCTTTGCCTAAGGAATCATTTGAGTACTTCAGAGACAGATTGGGGGTTTCGGCCCCTCTGGTAGAGACTTGATTGATGTGGATTGGCATCAATATAGCATGCATGATTAGTGATACTATTCATTTTCACACTAATGTGAGGATGCTACTTCTCAGGGGGAGTAGTTAGCTTTGTGTTTTAGTGGTTTATGTTTTTTATTTGATATTTTTGTCAAATTTCTGGCATTGATGTCAAAGGGGAAGAGATATTGATGTGAAAAAGAAAAATAAAGGGGGAGAGATATTGATGAGAAAAATAAAAGAGGAGGGATATATGTATAATTCAGAGCTTTTCAGAGATATTATTCATAGGGGGAGTTTGGTCTTTGTTTTAGAACTTCATTGGTGCATCTGTATGTGGGAGATTGTTGGTTGTCTTCCATTGGGGGAGACTTGTTTGGCATTTTTTTCACATCTAGTGTTGCCATCAATGCCAAAGGAGGAGATTGTTGGTCATTTGGTGGAATTGATTATGTGTTGTATTGATATTTTGTCATTGATGCCAACACTAGCTATTTGGATTCTTTACCAGCATCCTTCTGGTCCCGATAGGATGTGTGGTTTCTGGTTGGTTTGGATCCAACATAATTTGGTAGGCTCCGGTATGATTTGGTTATGGAATTGGCTTATTCATGATACTCATGTTCATATTCAGTAAGTTGGTTTTGGTTTGGTGATCGGATGCTATCCTATTTGCTTGGAAGCTTGGCTTCTGGTTCCAGTGAGGGTTTCACTAACAGAGCTTTTGATGAAGATCTTTGATGAATTGCATAAGTGGTGTTGGTGCAGCTTCTAGTGGAATTTCAAGATGCTCTTGGTGATCATGTTTGAGAATTGGCAGATGGAGATCATTGCTTTAGCGTGTGGACCTATATTGGGTCTTGGTTGGTTTAGGTTATGGACCGGTTTAATGAAGCGTGTGGATTGGACTTCTCGATACCTTTCTAGGATGTCTTATGTGTTGAATATTGTTTGTTTGGTCTAAGGTGGACATGTTTTGTAATTATGTATTTGGTTTATTATTTGGTGGCCAACCTAATTATTTATGGTCAACAGTTTGTATATATGATGTAAGAATCATTGTAGATCATATGGTAGAGATATATGAATGGGAAATGGATATGTAATGTGCAAATAATGTAATATCATTCATGTAGAGGATTTGGTTGATCATTAGAGATTGAATTAGGTTTATGTAAGAGGATTTAGTCCTCTGATATTGAGCTTAACTGGAATTGTACTCAAGCATAGGAGATGCTATCTTTTGTAGTTCAACACTTCTCCGGATTGTAGTCTGGATTTATATGTAGTCAGTGAGACTCCTTTTGTGATGAGAAGTGTGCTCTAGGCTGTTGGCCTTCCTACAAGTGTAGGCCCCTCAATTGTAATTCACATACTTACTGCAAAAGTATTATCTAACTGTGGGTAGGCTTCCCACCATGGTTTTTCCCTTTGTCGGGTTTTCCATGTATAAATCTTGGTGTCATGTGGATGGTATTTATTCTGTGATTATTGTTTATGCTTAATTGGTTTAATTTCTATTCTGGTATTAATATTTTGGGTTATGGTATTAAAGTTTTAAATGCCTAAGGTTCTGGTAATCTGTGACAACTGATTCACCCCCCCCCCCCATCTCAGTTGTCTCCTGGTTATTTGAGCTGTGTAACATTTTGCTTGCAGCTATTCTTTGGATCTATGAATTTGTATTTCTCAAATTCTTCATGGTATCATATCCTACATCTATTGCTACTTGTTCCTGATTTTTAAGAAGATTTTTTGGAGGGTTTCAAGCTTTTTTAGAGTTTTTTTATTTTGCATCTAGGGAGATTTTTTTGTTTTGGGGCATTTTGGGCTGAAACGGACCTCGTCGTTGAGCTTAGAACACCCAAAAACCCCCATTTTCATATAAATCTTTTCTAATTTGGACAACTTTAGACTCTGGAGATTTTTTTTGGTTTTTGTTTAATTTTGGCACGAATTTCAAGAAATTTGTAAAAAAAACAATAAAAAACAATTTTTTTGGCTAGTTTTACAACATACCCAGGCTGATATGAAACAAAAAAAATTTGTTCAAAAAAAATGTTTTTAAAATGTTTTCTTTACATAGCACTAAGGAGGTCGACGACCTCTATAGGTCCGTATAGCTTGCAGCAAGCCGTGGTCCCTACCGCTTCCTACATGATCCCCCATGCCTTGGCACCACATAGGCCCTGCTTGTCAATCCTCCATCTTCTTTTGACCGCCTCCCACTAGTCTTTCACCACTACTAGCCACTGCATTCCATCGACCACCGCTCGCCTTCCGGTCGACACCACCCAAGCCCGAGCTTGTCGCCCTCCTGCCGCCCTCCCAACTGCTGCCATAGGCGCCCGCTGCCTCCAACTGACCTTTATCCACTGACCTCCTACCCCCTAACCACTACCTCTTCTTGGCTGCCACAAACCCCGCCACAAATTTACAGTCATATTTTTTTCCGACAAGACAGTTTCCGGCAACCGGTGGGGATTTTTTTCCAACAACCCACAATTTTTTTCAGTGGTCCTTTTTTCCAACAACCTTTTTTTTTTGGGAACCTTTTTACCGACATATTTTTTTTATGTAGTAGGGGGATTTTTTTTCCAGCGCATTTTTTAGGCAACCTATTTTTTTCTGGCAGACATGGAATATTTTGGGAATATTTTGCTAACATTAGCATGATGTCATGTTGATGTCAGCAATACGAACAACTTGCATGGCCCCCTGTGACCCTCTTTGTGCCCTAAAAGAGGTTTTTTTTTTTGTTTTGGCCATAACTTGGGCATACGATATCGTTGGAAAGTTGGTTTCATCTAATTTCCAAGTTTGTAGGTTTCATCACCTCATTTTTCTGTTGGTACATTCTATAGCCATTTGAAGTTAGGGGTGTTGTTTTCAATCCTGAGGTCATATCTTTTTGCCAGTTTCTCCATTTTTCACATTTCTAGCAACGTTGGGATGGTGTTTCAGAGCTCTTCACAACCATCTATGTATTTTTTTAGATTTTACTCTAGGTACATTTTATTCAGTTTTTTGTGTTTGCACACTCTAGTGAATTACTTGGACATTTGAGCTCTTGGAAACTTCTTTGTTTGGGTGGAATGACTTGTTGATGGTTGTTCTTCATGTATTTGCAACCTTTTGTATTTTTTGAGCATTGTATACATCATTTTGTAAGTATTTTTTTTTTTGCAAACACACTGAGATAAAGTGCCACTATGTCTTGCATGCTTGGGATCTTGCACATCTTGTGCCTTATTGTACTTGCACTCCATTATAAAGTTCCATGGGGGGGTTTGATGTTTGCCTTTATTTTCCATCTACCTTTGTCACATGAGTGTTTCTTCCACGACATTAGCCTCATGATGTGTATCAAGTGAGTGTTCCTTCCACGACACTAGCCTTTTATGTGTTTCTACTTTCTGCTACACTTTCGCTATTCCTATTTCTTCATCATGCAGTTTTTCTTGGCATTCAGTTTTAGTGTACCTGTCACCTCTCCTTGTGAGCATTATGGGGGGTTTCACTTGTTGGTTTTTGGTTCTAATGCTTCCTTGGTTAGCTGGAGTGAACTATGTATTTAGTATTTGTTCCTATATACTAGGCAGATGCAGTGGCTAGTTACCTATGCATTTTGGTGAGATGGATCATTTACCATATGGACACTCTTTCATTCCTATTTTTGGAGGAAACCTTCCATCTTCGATTGATTAGCTCTTCAGACTTTGGTGTTTTTTTCCATCTGTATCTTCAAGTTCAATTGTTTGCCTTTGTTTTCTATCTGATTTGAGTAGTGTTATTTGAGGGCACTCATGCAAATTATAGTCTTCTCTAACTGATCATCTTCTATTTCAGTGGTGGTTCTTCAGATCGACAGTTATGCTTTGATGGTGTTTGCATGTTCTTCATGCTTCAGTGATTCTTCTGCTCTTCTTTTGTTCCTATCATTTGGAACATTCTTGTTTGGAGGCTTCTTCAGTCCTTCACTTGTATTCCATCTCTTTTTGGAGTATAGTTTTTTCCCACGTGGTTTTCTCTATTTCCCCGATTCATAGATATTTGGTTGTGATTGGGTACCTCATCAGGCTTTGTTGTCGGGACCCAAATTTGCCTTCATCATGTA
The DNA here is from genome assembly GCF_030272615.1 of Cryptomeria japonica. Lineage (NCBI taxonomy): Eukaryota > Viridiplantae > Streptophyta > Pinopsida > Cupressales > Cupressaceae > Cryptomeria > Cryptomeria japonica. Next base: position 685,679,214 of record NC_081415.1, read on the forward strand.
GTTGTATTTTTCTTCATGCATTTAGTTTTTTAGCTACTCCCTAAGTTCATCTTAAGGGGGGGTGTTAGAGTTATCTTGTATTAGCTAATAATTACTTATTTAATTATTAGTCTATTATACTCTATGCTTAAGCTAAACTTAGGCATTTAATAATATTGTAGGTATTTAATAATTATTTTAATTATTAAATACACTTTATCCCTTTAGGGTTTCTTTAGGGTTGCTATTTTCCTTTTATAATGATTGTATTGTATTTTTAATTTGTATTTCCCTCTGAATGATAATCTTTTTCTTCAGAGCCATTATTATTTTTTTGCCTCCATTCTTCTCTTGTGATAGGTATTTTGCTTGCAAGTTTTCTTGGGATCTCTGAAGTTGTATTTCTCAAATTTTCACTTTTTTTATGGCTAGAGATTGTCATCCTTAGTTTGGTACTCAATGTTTACTTGTCTGATAACCAATTGTGAATCCCCATAGACTAGGATATTTGCAATATTCCATTGAATAGCTATTTTTAGACTGGAGATGAGACCATATTCAAAAATATTATTGGTACATGGAAAGGATAACTTGAATGATTTAGGGATGAGATCCCCTTGTGGAGTTACAAATTAGAAAACCTGCCCCTGATCCTTTTTGTGTATGAGAACCATCAAAATAAAGCTTCCATGGGGGTTGGGTTGTGATTGTGTAGACATACTCATCTGAAAATTCTATGGCCGATTGATAAGCATCTACCCATGGTGTTTTAGCCAATTGGTCTACAATAACCATGTTGGAAACAAGGCAGAAAACTAAGAGGGGGGTGAATCAGTTCTCAAAAACTCTACTCAACTCAAACACAATTTTAGATCTGATAAATAACAGTGAAAGCATAAATCAACACCACATCAATAACACAAATAACACAAATAACACCAAGATTTTTGATGTGGAAAAACCAGTCAAGGTAAAAACCATGGTGGGAACCTACCCACAATATGATGATACCTTGTTAGAAGTATATGAAATATTACAATGGGGAATGCATGCATTCAAAAACACTGCCTAGAGCTCACTACTCAAAAACAACAACAATAAGGGCTACAACCTTGAGGAAGAATCATTGTCTTACAAAAAGATTCAGATTACATCCTGAAGGTCATGAACTGATAGAATAAAATGTCCTTATTCCTGGTTACAGTTTTGGTTAAGCGCACAACACATATTCTAATCCTTCGTACTTCTTCACACTACTTCCAAAAGATCAAAGCATTATTTGCACACACAAACATCTCTCTCACATGAGTATAACATTTATTTATACATATCATCAACCTATCTTTCAAGGTTAGCTCAAAACACATCACAAATTACAAAGATATCACTATACACGCTACAATATTACATGCAGACCAAAACAAATCGGCTAAGACATAGTATGGACCTAAATCACCACCTCAAACATGAAACACCTCCAAGAATAATGCCTTGAGTATCTGCAACATGGTATAATCATCATGTCAGCCAAGAACATAAAGAACAACATCGAATCAAGAAAAATCATCAACAATGCGCACAATGGTCAATGTAGTCCACCAACACAAATAGGACATGATCTAGACACATCCACAAGAATCATTAATTACCATAGAAACGACCATAACAACACCAATTACTAGAATATCCATCACTATCAAACTGAAATATACACTTGTGGACCTCCAAATCACAAACCATCTGAATTGAGGACACACCAGAATGTCCCAAACACTAACAAAACTGCAAACCAAGATATTGCAATGTAGAGAAATGCAGAGAAAAATCCAAAACACTGATCAACACCAAACAACTAAAAAATTAATTGCAATACCGGTTATCATAACTCGATCAAATCTCCATGTGGAATACTGAAACTTAATTTGAATCAACTGGGGATACTTGTGTGTGTGAAAAGTGGATAAATATCTATAAGTTGTAAGACACAACACTTCAATTAAGTCATTGCATGCATGGTTAGACATTTATAATCATGAATATAAAAACCATACAAATCGAGCTATTTCCTTCTAAAAGATGCGAGTATAGACTTTCTCTCAGATTTGTCTAAGCAATACCAGTTACTAGACTACACCAAGACAAAGGATTTAATCTATATGAGCACAATATTAAGCTAAATGTATGCAAGATTAAGCTAGATGAATGAATAATAAGCTAAATGAATTCAAGCAATCATAATTAAACTAAATATGCAAAAAGCTAAACTAAGATGCAATAATATCAAAGCACAATATTTTCAATGACTCCAGAGCAAAAACTGCACAATAACAATAAACCTCTAAGGTGTTTTGAATGAGAGATGAAGGTTGAATTTATAGAGACTCAAAAGAGAGACCAACGGTCAAGATCGATTAGCAATGAGTGGTTGAGATTATTCAAGAAAAGGCACATTTCAGGATAATTGAAATAATTGAGAGATCAAATTCAGTTAATCTTGAGATAGATTCCAATTATAGCTTGATTGAATGCATTCAAATTATAAGTTCGAGTCTGTATTGGAGATAAATTTAGTTGATTCCATGCACTTGAGATAAAAATAGGTGATTCCATGCACATTTCTTTAATTTTTTCAGGATTTTTATTTAGAAAAAGCCTTTTCAATGCAACTAATTTTATTTTCTCAAAAGCTTTGAGTTTTAATTTTTGAGAAAATGATTAATTCAATTTAATTGCTTTTATTTTTTATTTTTCAAGTTATCTTAATTTTAGAAAAAGAAATATCTTAAGTTTGATTTCTTCTCTCAATTTAATTCTTTTGTTTTGTTTTCAATTTAACTCTTTCTTTTGTAGATTAATTCCTCTATTTGTGATAAATCTCTTTGTAAATTAATTCCCCTTTTTTATGATTAATTCCTTTTTTTATGATTAAATGACAAATTTATTAATTAATTAAATATGCTAGGATATTTAATTAAATAAATAGGATAATTGATCAAAATGATTTAATTAATTAAATAAATATTTAATTAATATTGAGTGATTAACTTGCCATGTAACATTAATGATTGAGAATTAATTAATTAGATGCTCAAGGTTGACTTAATTTCCTTTGGTTAGGACCTTGGTGATGTTATCGAGAATAGGGGCCCATGGTTTAGGTGAGCATTTTTAGGGTATTACATTTTCCCCTTTTTGAATTAATGTGCGAGCAACGCGTTGGTTCAAAGAATAGTTGATGTCAAATAGATATCAGTTCTAAACTTGATGGATCACAAATTGATGAAGAGCAAGATGTTCAACTTGATTTAAAGCAATGAAACTAAACATATTTGATTAAAGCGATACCAATCCTGAACTTGATTGAACAAGGATCGAAAAAGAGTGAGATACCGTTCTTGAACTTGATTGATCAAGAAACGAGCATTGATCTAGAACTTAATTGAACTAGATTGAGAGAGAGATGCAACTGATTCCAAACTTGATTGAACAAGAACTGACTGAGAAAAGCGATAAAACTGATTCTGAACTTGATTGAACAAGAACCGATTGAGCAAGAGAGAATGTCCATCTTGATTTGATGTGATGAAACTGAACATTGATTTGAAGATTGATTTAGATAAGGACAAAGATTGATATGCCCCTAGAGATTGCTTTATTTGACATCAAAGAATCTCAACTCGATATGACATGATTTAGTTAAGATGCCCCTAGTAACAAGGTTTAGTTGATTTTCTTTGTTTGAAAAGAATTTTTTTGCTCGACTTTAGATGAAGATTCAAAAAAATTTCTTGACTTTTGATGATGATGATCACTGAAAAGATGTAATGATTATGCCTCTCGGGAGCGAAATTGAAATTTAGCGAGGGTACAACAATTTTAGACAATTTTTAGCGATGATAATTATTTGAGCATGAAGATTGATGTTGAAGAATTAAAATGAGAGTTGATTTGAGAACTTAAATTGATATTTAAAATTGAATTGAGCGCCAAGTGATTCAAAAATTGACTTGAGGATGAAAGTGCTAAGTGGTCAATGTCATGAAATTCCAACTAGAAAATTGACGTCAGACTTCGATTTCGATCTTGAAAATGGACTTAGGATAGGCGATTTAGTCAAGGGTACAAGTTTTATGTCCATCAGAGAAAGTTTAAAATTTAGGGTTTGGGATATATAAGGGGTTCAATGTGTCATTTTCAATTCATTTTTACCTCTCAAAGTTTAAAAATTTGAATAACCTCCTGCGAAGAAAAATGGCTATTCTGATTCAGGAGCATCGATTCAAGTGCCAGAGACATCATAATCAACCGCGAAACTACAACCTAGCAATAAGTGATCGATCTTTATCTTGTGCATTTTATAATTTTATAATTTTTATTGAATTTTTGTATTTTTAATTTCATTTAAAGTCGTTGTCATCGTTTTATCATGCACTTCATGACCATTTCTCGTACGAGCATCTGTCCTTTTTTGTTTTGTCATTTAAGCAAGTAGGGTTTGTTGTCCAGTGTATACCATTGCTTCATACGATAGTGTTCATATAAGACCATTTAGTTTTGTGAGAGGATATCATTTTTTGTATGAGAATATTTACTCGTGTAGGGTGTAATGTTTACTCGTACGAGTTTCTACTTGTCTGTGGAAAATCGTTTAAAAAACAATAAGGATTTTTGAGAATGTAAACAACAATTTTTTATTTTAATTTTTGTATATTTGGATTTGTGAGCATGTTTAACATATTTTTAGTGGAAATTTGATCATGTGTTGATGATTTGTATGTTCAATTTTGCAGATTTGGTTTCCAGATATTCAGTTTTGGTGTACATTTCTGGTGACGATGAGGCTAGTTCATGAGTTATTAGACGCAGAGAGAGGGCATATTGGTTTGTATGGATTCAGATACCTATTATAGATGCCTAATATCCATGTGAATCATATTATGTTGACTGCTTTAGTTGAGCATTTTCATTTGGAGCATAACACCTTACATTTATCAGTTGGAGAGATGACCATCATGCCGGAGGATATATACAGTACCCTCTGGCTTGCATTTTGGCAGGTATGATTGGTTGTTTTGTGATGCTTGATATAGGACAATAGGGATTTCTATGTGGTTAGGGTAGAATGCTTGAGAGGTTGTTGACTCATCTCATGAGATTAGGGTGGGGATCATGCTTGCTCATATGTATCATGAGATGCACTAGATTGTGTATCGGGAGGGTAAGAGCATGGCAGTGGGTGTTTTAGTTCTACAGATATGAGCATAGGAGCACATCCCAATATGTAGACCTATTGTAGATGATTCATGGGAGGTGCACCAGCCTATTGTATGTCATTATTTGGGTTATGTTACATAGCCCCACCTAGGAAAGACTGACTATTGGAGGAGGCAGTTGGATGATTTGATTGCTGTAGTATGGAGACCATTAGGAGTCTAAAGCTATGGGATGATTAGAGAGCACAGAGGAAGGACATGTTCATGACTCAACCTCTCATTGGCAGGTTGGTGTCTATTATTGAGCAGTTTGTAGTGTCTAGGGTGATGAGATAGTATGGGAGACCACAGAGTATATCCCACGAGTTCACAACATACGCTAGATATGGGGAGGAGGAGAGATGAGGATGGGCATCGAGACTGTCATATGTGCTGAGCATGCAGGAGTTAGCAGGTTTATAGCCACAGAGATGGGACTATCTAGAGGATGTAGTAGACATGGGAGAATCGCCCTAGTATAGAGATTGGTTTCAGAGACATCCATTCCCTTGATTTACAAATCTGGGAGAGCATGCACCTCTTATAGAGGAGGTTGAGGATGATGCACCAGCATAGGCATAGGTATCAGGTTAGGTATAGGGATGAGGGTATGTACAAGGACAAAGAGAAGATGTACCCAAGCGGATAGGAGGTGATCTTGGTGCTAGTAGCAGTAGGGTGCCAGTGGGAGGTAGACAACGACAAAGAGGGGAGGGTGGATCCTTAGGAGTTGTTGGGGTAGAGGTTGGCAGTGCTAGGGAAGCAGAGGTTGGAGGTGAGGAGGGGAGATCAGCTCCTAGGTAGGTTAGGCAGCGGAGAGATGAGTAGGGTGGTGAAGAGGGAGATGTTGGGAGAGAGCAGCGAGTACTAGATGTAGTATGGTCTTTGAGGACTAGGTTGACAGGTTTGCAGTCATAGTTGACAATGGCACAGATGCAACTTGCAGAGCAAGACTGATAGCTTGTTGAGATCAGAGCTAAGAGCAATTGACAACTTGCATAGGTGAGAGCAGAGTGATATTCTCTTCAATGAGAGGTTTTGCATCAGACGAGTCGTGCAACTTATTATGTCGCAACTTATAGTGTAGCGGTCCTAGTAGTGCAGTAGGTTGTTCCATATTCTTAGTATATGGCTCGATTTGGGGGAGATAGGGCTCCTAGACAAGACGTCGATCAGTAGGCACCACCTCCTCCACCCAACAATGAAGGAGAGGTAGAGAGATAGATTTGTTATATCTCCTAGATTTTGTTATATACCCCATTTTTGTAGCCTATATGATTCTTGCTCTGATGAGACATTGTATTTGATAGTTGATATCATTTGTACTCTTAGACACTGAGATTATGATGATATATATGAGCTCTTGATTTGATTTCATCATACTTGTGTTAATTGATTATGAGACATCTTTTAATATGCTTTATTCTATATGTATGCATATCTTTTCAGTATGGATGAATATAATGCAGATGAATATGGATTTATTTTTTTGCTTTATTTCTTTTCATACGCAAATAAATGATGAAAATGAGTAACCAGTAATGCAAATGTTTATTTTTCATGCAATAATATGAATGCTAATAAATATATAATGAAATGTATGGATCTATATAAGATGCTCATGTATGCAGCTAACATCTCAATACACAAGTACTCAATCAGAGAAATGATGATGAAAAAGAGACCACTTAGCTGAGAAATGACGATTGCTTCAAACTCTCATTCAAAATATAAAGAGATCATTGTTATCATGCTGAAGTCACTTGAAATGCATAAAATTTAGAATAAATGCAACCTAAACTTAGTCACTGGATTCAGTGTGCTTAATTTTCATCACTGAGCATTTTACAAACAGAGCAGGCAAAATAGAGTTCCTTTCTTTTCATATGCAATTTTAATTATCTTGTCCACAATGACCCTTTTTCCGTTCATATCCTTGGACAGATTACGCATGCATCCGGATTGCACATTAAAGAAATTCCCTCAAAATAGACAAAGAAGTGACTCCAACCTCCCTGTAGCATACAAATAAGCAAAGTTGAGGTATGTGTGGCAATTTCACCTTGATGTGAAGGCACTTATCATAGACACCCAATTGATTAGATGTTTCTAGATCATTAGAATCATTCCTACAAGCATAAAACAAAGAAAAGTATTATGCCCCTAATCCTTGCTCCTCTTAGTAAAAATAGACTTCCTCGAGTTACTCAGAGGGAATAATAATCGAAAACCAATTAAAAGACAACACAATGAAAATATCAATCATATCTCAAACAGTTTAGTGGTTATTTTCAATAGTCTTGTTTTTCTTGTTTACTCAGTGATAAAACTCTTCAGTAGTTTGGAGATAGGTGACTGACTCATATTGGATGATTGGGTACTATCAACAGAAAGATGACTTGGTTGAATTACTTAGGACTTGTAGATTGATCAGTCGATTCCCCTAAGACTAGGAAATTGATCGATTTCAATCCATGAGGGTTCCAAAAGAACCAGGATGTCACAAAAGCGACTAAAAGATATGTACAAGCAAAAGAAAAGATGCAAGAAAGAAGGAATGAAAATGGGAAATGCCAAATTTGTGTTGATAGATGGGGTGCTTGAGTACAAGAGGCACCTGTTTACCAAGTTTTCACGTGCTTGGCAAAGATCCCTTCTTCTTTTTTTTTACCAAGGTGCCTGTTTACCAAGTTTTCACCAAGGCATTTTTATTTTATTTATTTTTTTAGGACTTTTTAACTATATAGGTTGTTGGAGCAGATAATACTAAGTGAAGAATTTCTTCAAGTGGATGGTGTTGATCGGTTCATGGAGTTGTTTTCCTTCTGATGTTGAGAGTTGATAGGCACCAGAGCCAAAGACTACAGTAAAGATGTAGGGACCAAACCAGTTGGGTTCAAACTTCCCTTTGTTGTCTCGAAACTGTTGATTTTTAGGTTTTTGTCTCAAAACAAGGTCACCAACCTGAAATTCTCTTTGTCAAACTTTCTTGTTATAACCTCTAGACATTCTCTTTTGGTACACTCTCTGATGATCAAACGCCACTTGCCAACGTTCATCTAGCAACTTGAGTTCTTGCAACCTAGATATTATGTAGTCTTCACCAGTAACAAGGCCTTGCAAAGAAAGGCTCAAAGAAGATATTTCCACCTCAATAGGCAAGACTGTTTCGGATCCATACATAAAAGAAAAAGGTGTAGCCCTAGTAGGTGTTCTAATACTTGTTCTATAAGCCCATAGTGTAGGATTGAGCTACACATGCCAATCCTTTCTGGATTTGTTTACTATTTTGTGCAAGATAGTCAGCAAATTTTTGTTAGATGCTTCAACTTGTCTATTACCTTGAGGGTAGTATATGGATGACCAGTGCTATTTGATTTAAAAAATTTCATAGAGCTCATCTAGATTTTTGTTTTTGAACTGCCCTCCATTGTCAATCACAATGGAAGAAGGTATCCCATACTTGTAGATAGTTAAGAATGAATAGATCTACTTGTTTACCGATTGCTTTGATTAGCAAAACCACTTCTACCCACTTAGTTAAGTACTCAGTGGTAGTTATGATAAACTTGTGTCCATTAGATGATGCAAGATAGATTTGGCCAGTGGGTCAAACACCCATTGTTGAAAAGGCAAATGTGTGATAAAAGGTACGAGATCTCTTGCTGAAGCATGTATGAGATTTCCATGTAGCTAACATTTATCACAAGTTTTAGCAAATTTTATAGCATCTTTCTCCATATCTGGCTAGTAGTAGCCAACCCTTAGCAGTTTTCGAGCTAGTTAGACCATTTGATTGAGATCCACAAATACCTTCATGTACTTCAGATAATGCATATTGGGACTCTTCAGTTTCTAGACACCTAAGCAAAGTACTATCAAAACCTCACCTATATAGATCGTTAGTGATGATGACATACCGTGAAGCATTTTGAATAAGGTTTCTTTTCTCATTATGAGTAAGATTAGCAGGAACAATTTGGTCATGCAAGTAAGAGTAAATGTGGCTATAGAGAAATGAATCATGTCTAATAATAGAACAGACCATCTGGGACTGAGGAGAATCATAAGTAGGATAATGTAACTCTTCCACCATGAATTCAAAGTAGAACTCATATTCTTATAGATGTGGTATAGACGCCAAGGTAGCCATAGCATCTGCTACTCTATTTGCTGATCTGGGAATATGTTGAAATGATACAAAGGTAAAGTATTTCTTGAGATTATCAACTATTCTCTTATAAGGAATCAGTTTATCATCCCGAGCTTGATATATATTATTGATTTAGTTGATAATCAGCTAAGAGTCTCCATAGATGTGTAACTCAACAACCTTCCATTCGATAGCCAGCTTGATCCCATTTACCAAAGCTTCATATTCTGCAATATTGTTTGTACAAGGAAAGATAATCTTGTAAGACTTTGAGATTGAATATCTTTGAGGAGTGATAAAAAGTATTCTAGCACCAAAACCTTATTGAGTGAAAGACCCATCAAAGAACATTTTCCATGATTGCTGAGTAAGGTGCATGATGGATTCATCTAGAAATTCTATGTGCAAAGGTTGATTGTCTTCAAGCAGAGCATCAACAAGTTGATCTGCAATGACCTATCCTTTGATAGCTTTGTGTTCTATATATCCAATATCAAATTATGTAAGAATCATGACCCATTTAGCCAATCTCCCTGTAAGTGTTGCTTTGCTAAGAAGATATTTGAGCGGATCAATCTTAGTCACTAGTTTGATAGAATGTGCTAGCATGTAGTGTCTTAACTTTTGTGATGCAAAGACTAATGCCAAACAATATTTTTCTATGATGGTATACTTTATCTCATAGGACACTAAGGTCTTGCTGATATAATATATAGCTCTTTCCTTTTTATTCTCATCCTGTTGTGCCAAAAGTGCCCCTAGTGATGTATTAGTAGCTGATATGTAGAGAATCAATGGCTTGCCTTGAATTGGTGACATCAATATGGGTGGATTAGAAAGATATTCCTTGATTTGCTTTAGGTGTTGTTCACAATATTTATCCCAGTTGTATGTAACTCCTTTCCGTAATGCCTTTGTCAATGGTTGAGCCTTATCTGATAGGTAAGAAATAAATCGTCTTATTGATTGGAGATGCCCTTGTAAACTTTTCATTTTTCTGACATTCTTTGGAGGTGGCATTTCCATGATAGCCTTAACTTTTTCTGGTTCTACTTCAATTCCTTTCGTTAAAACAATATATCCTAGGAGCTTACTAGATGTAACCCCAAATGCACATTTCTTGGGATTTAATCTGAGTTTGAATTTTTCCATCCTGTCTAATATTGGACCTAGTTCTGATAGATGTGTTGATCTTATCATATATTTAACGAGAGTATCATCAACATAATCCTCCATGTTTTTATGTATCATATCATGAAAAATTGTTGTTATAGCTCTTTGATAAGTAGCACCTGCATTCTTTAAACCGAAGGGCATTACATTCCAGCAGAAGGCTCCCCATGCAGAGGTGAATGTTGTTTTCTCTTAATCCTCAGGTGCAATTTTGATCTGATTGTATCTAGAAAAACCATCCACTTAAGAGTACATTTCATAACCAACAGTCATATCCAGGATCATGTCTATGTTGGGTAGTGGAAAATCATCTTTCAGACAAGATTTGTTTAAATCTCTGAAATTAGTGCAAACACAGATTGACTTGTCAAGTTTAGAAATAGGTACAATATTAGATATCCATTCGACATAATCAATTGCTCTGATGAATCCAACTTTTAGTTATTTTTCTAGCTCAGCCTTAACAAGTAATGCAACATGAGGATGCATTTTTTGGAGTTTTTGCTTAATAGGTTTAACTCTGGGAGTGATAGAAAGATGATACATTATGAGGTCAGGATCCAGACCCAACATATCAACATATGTCCATGCAAAATTGATCTTCTTTTCCATAAAGAAATCAGCAAATTCTTTTAGTTCTTCGACTGACAAGGATTGAGCTACATGTATGGTGTGTTGAGCTTCTTTTGTTCCAACGTTTACTAGATGTGTAGGTTCACTTAGCACTGATGACCACTCTTGAAAGTGATCAGGAAAAATGTCCAGTATCTTGCCTTCAGGCACCTTAGAGAGGTTTTCACCATTAGGTACGTCCTTTATTTTTTACTATTTTTGATTCTGACACCGCCACCATGTGGTTTTTTCTATTAGAACTCTTATTTTTCTTTTTTTGTTTTTTGTGACTAAGATACTTGACATTTGTTGTAGTCATGTTCTCACTTTGTTCATTGGTGGAAGAGTCCATTGGTTCAACTGCATTAAGATAACAGGCTAATGTATAGTCATTGGCAAAAGTGGGTATATTCAAAGGTTGATCTTGGAGAGTATAGTCAATTAACTCAGGATGTACCAGGGATAAAGTTTTAATAGGCTCAAGGGAATTCACAGTATTATCATCACAACTTTGGACCGACAAGTCAAGTTTTAGAAGACCACCTTGCATAAGCATCTCGAGACTAGGAAGAGTTAGAACATGATTATCAAAGTTTACGTTAGTATTTAGTGGATCTAACCCAAAAAACCTACCACTAGCACTGTCCTCTACTTCACACTAGACTACATATTGTGGTTTGATAGTAACAGGTTCAACAGATAGAGTTTTGACATTCATGATGAAGTAGTCATAGTTTGGTGTCAAATAGGTAATGTCATAAATAGATCTTATTTCAGAGTGATTAGAGTCATAAGATGAAGTCTTTAGCTCTTCTTCAGGTGTCTCAGTGAAAGTATGTATAGTATCAATATCTACATCTTTTATGCTACAAGTTCCTTCATGATTTGGTTCAATGATTACTTGCATTTGACATACCTATTGACATAACCTTGATGACTCTGTTAGTCTCTGTCATCTTTTCCATTTAGCTTCCTCTAGACTAATGGTTGACCTTGCTTCTGTAGCCTCCAATTCTTCATTTGGAGTCCCATACCTGATTTTCTCTATCTCATTAGAGGGAGATATAGTAGGTGAAGAATTTTCCTATGCTCTTTCTTCTTTCAGCTGTTGTTCATAGTCTTCTTGTCTTTTTAGTTTGATTTCCTCTATTTCCTTTTGTAGTTTTAAGCGCACTATCTCTTGTGCTTCATCTATGATATCACTAGGTTCTTTAATAGTTTCTTCAGTAGATGCATCTGAGAGAGGCTCTGGACCCCATTCATACTCATTCAAGTTAGTTTCTGAATCATCTATTTGCATTCTCCCTATGTATGCGACCAAAATATTCAGTGGCGCAAACAATTCTTTAATTCTTGCTATTTCTTCTCTCACATCTTCTAGGATTTCTACTCCTTGCAGTGTCACTGCTGATACAATTGGAACTTTATTACCAACTGCTTCTTCTCTCTTGATTGCCAATTCTTCTTGTTCATTTTCATACTCTTCCTGAGTTTGCTGAGTATTTACTTCTTGTGATGTTGAAGGTAGTATCTTTTTTCTCCACTTAGACTAATGATGAGAAGTATGTTTTTGATTTGATGACTCTCCTAGATTGTATCCAAGTCCAAGCTTATCATTTGTAGACTTAGTTTGTAGCTGAATAGGTTAAACAATACCTTCTTGATGCTTTCCTAGAGGACCGATACCTGAATATCCCATGCGGTGAATCATCTTATATCCTGGACCATATTGTGCAAGGGGAATTTCACAGTGTTGTACTTATTTGTTTTCACTATCTTCTTTGAAAAGCCATTTGAGAACAACCTCCTCTTCTATTTCATCTGCAAGGGAAGTAGAGGACTGTAAAAAAATACCATCATAAATGATATTTGGAGTTGAAACTTGTGGCTTCATAGCCTCTGATGGTTTTCCAGACTGTCTTGGTGATGGAGGAAGAGACATTAGTGAAAGTACAGGTTCTACTTTGTATCCATCCATGCCAGTATCTACAATTTTCAATTTCTTTTCTAAATCTTTGATCAAAGTTTCTGAACTCTCAGCTGTAGAGGCTACTCTATTATGAGGAACAAAGGAATCAGTACACTATTTTAATGCATTATAGGTGTAACTTGTATTAGCAAGAATATTGACTTCAACTCCATTATAAGAAAATTTCAAGCATCAATGATAGGTAGATGGTACTACTTGCATTTCGTGAATCCATGGCCTTCCCAACAAGATGTTGTATGAAAGAGGAAGGTCAAGTACCTAGAAAATAACAACTCTCTCCACAAGTCCTACCCTGATCGACAATAGAACCAAACCTTTAGAGGTTCTCTTTTCTTCATCATAAGCTTTGATTGTTATTTTCTTTGCTGGATCAATGACATTTTCATAAAATCCCAACTGTGTCAGTAGATTGTAGGTACAAATATTCAACCCAATGCCTCCATCTATCAAAACACATTTGAATCGATGTTTATGGATCATAGATTCAACGTGTAATGGTTGGTTATGCGGGTGATTAAGTGAATTGTCATCTTCTTCAGAGAAGGTGGGGTAATGAGGCGAAGTCAGGTGACCCACCATAGATTGAAATTGATCTACATCTAAATCTTTAGGGACATTAGTGGTGAGAAAATCTTTTTCCAGTATCTCTCTATGAGCAGAAGAGATCTTAAGCAGTTCAAAAATGGAGATTTGAGGGGTAGTGCATTTCAATTAATCAACAATATTGTAACCAGGAGAGGATGATGAAGCCAATTGCTTAGATTTAGTCATGATCGTGTAAAGTTGTCTATTTGAAGAAGTCGGTAGGTTTGATGTTGTTTGATCAGGAGTTGAGGAACTAGCTCCTTTGAGAGTAACCTTCTTTTGAGCGCGGGTTACAACATTTGTAGTTTGTGTTTTATTTTGTTTATCTTTGATTATGATCACATTGCAATACTCATATTGGGAAGATTCAATCATGATGATCACATTGCCATTGTTAGTATAGGTGCAATTGACTTTGGCACCTCCCTTGGATTCTGAGGAATCACCTTGTTCATAAGTAGGTAAGGGATCTTTAAAATCTTTGTGATCAACATTAGTCAAGTGATTTCCAACAACAATTTTGCCAGCATTGATGAGGTCTTGAATCTCATGTTTGAGTTTCATGCAGTTGTTTGTTGTATGACCCTTGTTTCGATGATATTCACAGTACTCATTTTCCCTCCACCATTTGGGTTTAACTTCTGGATCATATGGTCTAGAGTTGTCTGGCAATGTTATCAGATCATTTGCCAATAAATTTTTAAGAGCTGATTCATATGATTCTTTTAGAGGAGTGAAATCATGTTTAGGCTTTGAAATCCAAGGTTTCTCTTTAAACCTCTCTTTTGATTTATTTGGAGGATTTTCTGCCGCAGTTTCAACTGCTTTGAGTGCTTGTGTGCTGCTAACCAGATTAAATATTGTGGGTTTTGATTTTGTTTTAATAGTGTCCACCACTCCATCATTAACAATGTTTCTATTGTTATCTTTTTTGTATTTCCAGTATTTGTTCTTTTCTTTGGAACTAGAGCCTTGTTGTGTTTCTTTCCAAAGTGATATATCTCCTTTCTTTACCAGCTCATCGTCCATTCTGAGGGAACTATCTACCATTTTGTTAAATGAAGGGTACACTTGCATTTGGATATTATATTTTAATTCAGGGATCAGGTTATTGACAAAGATATCAATCATCTCAGAATCTAGAATAGGCAAGGAATATCTAGAGAACATCTTTCTCCAACATTGAAGAAAAGTGAGAAAAGGTTCTCCTGTTTTCTATTTGGTATTGCAAAGCTCGATCATAGTGACTGGATGACGAATGTTATAGGAGTATTATTCGAGAAACAATTCAACTAATTCCTCAAAAATTTTAATTCCCATAGGTAGGCTTGAAAACCATTCCATAGCTTGTCCCCCTAAACTTCTTGGGAAAAGGCGCATGAGATATGTTTGTTTGTGCATGAACTCCATGCATAAAGCACAAAACTCTCTGGCATGGTCTTGAGGATCTGCATTACCGTCATATTTGTCAAACTTAGGAATCTCCACTCTTGAAGGAAATGGAGGCATGTAAATGTTTTTGTCAAATGGGAACGGGCATATCGTGTCCAGAGAATATTGCTTTGATGATTTATCCTTGTTTTTCATTTATGTGATTTTAGTCTATAACTCTTGCAATTGTTTGTTTACTAGCGCTAAGGGTGTCTCTTCCTCTTTAGTGATAAGGGTTTCAATGTTATAATAAGTAGGAATTTTAGCGCCTTGTTTTGCTAGCTCTAGAAAATAATCTTCTTTTTCTCTAGCCATGATAATCTTCATCATTTTTCAGAAATCTTCATCCTTTTGAAAACTATTTATAAAAACTTCTGTAGGTTCAGATGCTTCAGACTCGCTAGATGAGGAATCACTATCATTAGCATGGGTGTTGATATTGTCATGAGTGTCATGTTTAGCAGCTTGTCTTTCTTTCCTTTCTCCAAACATGATGGGAGATAAGGGTTGATAAAAAATTGGTAAATTTGATGATGAAGGTTTATTAAATATAGGGTCCTCTACGAAGAATGGATTATCTTGTAATGAAAAGGATGATCCTTTATCTTTGGTATCTTTCTTATAATAAATTTTGGTTTGAGTAGGCATTTATGACTGATATGACCGAGAGCTAGATGTGATGCAAAAGTCAAGATCAAATTGAAGCTAGTTGTTCATTTAACGTAGTGATTTGAGAGAAGTGAGTAAGACTTAGTTTGGTTTTAGGAATGATATGTCCTAAATAAGAGGTTATCTAAGTAACTTAGTTTGATTTAGTTTGATAAATAGTTGATTGAACTAGTTGAAAGATGATCGACAAAATCGTGCAACACAACGACAGGGGTACACTATCAAGATTGTTTATACACATAATTATGATGACCAGTTTTATGCTCACTATAGGCTGATTAGGTAAGTATGATTGTTCTGGAAAAGTGTGTAGATAGACAAGTTTCTGGATTGACAAAATAAAGAACTCATACGACAGTTTTATGACCCAGACGATAATTTAACAGTTCCCAAACGATAGAGATAGTTTCTCGTACAAGTTGCTACCTAAACTTGCATGACACTTTAATGACCTCTAGATGACAATTTGATGGGTATGATGATTATTCGTACGACAGTATGCTAAAGGCTAGACGATAATTTTTTGGTAATAGCACGACAATTATGTATACTCGGACGACAATTTTGATAGGGCTAGACGATAAATTGACAAGACCAATGAAGACTCATACGACAACTCGTATATAGCCAGATGATAATTCAGTAGACTCATATGATAGTGGACTGGATAGAGACGATATTCTAATATAGACAGATTTTTGATGACTGATAGAGACCATATTTTGACTAGGACAAAGTTTTTGATGATTGACAGAGATTAGTTTTTGACACGGACAAAGTTTTGATCACTGAGTTGTTTATTGTTTTCTCTAGTTTCAGTATTTCAGTTTTAGTTTTAGGGATGAAAACATAGTAAACACACAAGATGCATAATTACTTCAAGCACAACATGTTAACCCTACATAAGTTGGCTTAGAGAAGAAAACCTTTACTTGCAGACTAAGGTACACACCCAATAGCTAATCAGAATATGGCCAGAGTCTCACGCAATGGATTCTCAACACTGTATTAGCCAACTCAAAATGCTAATGGGGGCACGAAATGGCAAGTATCTTGGGAGAGTTACTATCTCTCTTGCACAAAGATTATCCCCTTTTTGGAGGTGAATCGGGTAGCCTCTATCTTATAGTTCTTAGTTAGGAATTCCGTTAGAAATTACCCCTTGAAGTCATGCAAGCATGATTGAGGCCTATAGCCCAAAAAGGTACCAAAACAAGTTGTAGTCACATAAACATGATTAAGACCGTGAGGTCCTACAAAATGCCTGATATGATAGATCTCAAAGATAAAACTCAAATAATCTTGTCTTCTGATACTTTAATCACTAGAGGCCTATTTATTATAGTGAGTTGGAATGCTCAGGTCCAACTATACTCACTTGGGTCATTCTCACAGGTGATTACTTTTTCCCACTGTGATAGGCCTAGTAAAGGTACATAAATCTCAAACTTAGAAAAAGATTTGAGGGTCTGGATTTCTGATTGTCTATGTAGACAACAACATACTCTCCTACCTCTTAGATTTTTCTTAACACACAAAAGATAGATTTGTTCATTAACCAGTTAGCAATTTAAGTGTGTAAAAATGAATTTAAAGAATACACAAAGTTCACTTGAATCTCTTCAGTCAACCTGTAAAAACAATGAATCAGTAGTCATATTTTTTTGTGTGACAGGCGTATTCTTCGACAAGCATTCTGCAAAAACTGGTTAGGCTGTCAAAATCTTTTAGGTAGATAGAAAACAATCTAGGGTCAGCATTAGTACCATAAAATTCAATAAGAAAAACCCTAAAAAATGCAGTCTATTTTAATACCAAAAACCAGAATACCGTACGAGTATTCTCACCAGGTCAAACGATAATTCCCAATAGATCGTACAATACCTGCAGTTCATCGTTCGAGCCTCTATGAAAACTCGTATGAGTTTTTGCAGTAACTATACAGAAAAAATCCGAAAAATAAATTTGATAAATAGAAACAAGTTAATCTGCGAGGCCAAAAGATGTAGTATTCTACGCCACGGTGGGCACCAAAAAAGTGTGTGTGAAAAGTGGATAAAGATCTGTAAGTTGTAAGACACAACACTTTAGTTAAGTCATTGCATGCATGGTTAGATAGATATAATCATGAATATAAAAACCATACAAATCGACCTATTGCCTTCTAAAAGATGCGGGTATAGACTTGCTCTCAGATTTGTCTAAGCAATACCAGTGACTAGACTATACCAAGACAAAAGATTTAATCTATATGATCACAAGATTAAGCTAAATGTATGCAAGATTAAGCTATATGAATGAATAATAAGCTAGATATGCAAGATTAAGATAGATAAATGAATAATAAGCTAAATGAATTCAAGCAATCATAATTAAACTAAATATGCAAAAATCTAAACTGAGATGCAATAATCTCAAAGCACAATATTTTCAATGACTCCAGAGCAAAAACTGCACAATAACAATAAATCTCCAGGAAGTTTTGAATGAGAGATGAAGGCTAAATTTATAGAGACTCAAAAGAGAGACCAACGGTCAAGATTGATTAGCAATGAGGGTTGACATTATTAAAGAAAAAACACATTTAAGAATAATTGAAATAATTGAGAGATCAGATTCAATTAATCTTGAGATAGATTCCAATTATAGCTTGATTGAATGCATTTAGATTATAAGTTCGAGTCTGCATTGGAGATAAATTTAGTTGATTCCATGCACATGAGATAAAAATAGGTGATTCCATGCACATTTCTTTAATTTTCTCAAGATTTTTATTTAGAGAAAGCCTTTTCAATGCAACTGAACTTATTTTCTCAAAAGCTTTGAGTTTTAATTTTAGAGAAAATGATTAATTCAATTCAATTTAATTGTTTATTTTTTATTTTTCAAGTTATCTCAATTTTAGAAAAAGAAATATCTTAAGTTTGATTTCTTCTCTCAATTTAATTCCTTTCTTTTGTTTTCAATTTAACTCTTTCTTTTGCAAATTAATTTCTCTATTTGTGATAAATCTCTCTTTGTAAATTAATTCCCTTTTTTTTAATGATTAATTCATTTTTTTATGATTAAATGGAAAATTTAGTAATTAATTAAATATTCTATGATATTTAATTAAATAAATAGGATAATTGATCAAAATGATTTACTTGGAATGATTTAATTAATTAAATTAATATTTAATTAATATTGAGTGATTAACTTGCCATGTAACATTAATGATTGAGAATTAATTAATTAGGTGCTCAAGATTGACTTAATTGCCTTTGGTTAGGACCTTGGTGATGTTGTCGAGAATAGGGGTCCATGGTTTAGGTGACCATTTTTAGGGCATTACAATGCTTATATCAAAACCCTTTAATCTGCAACAACTCATCAGGAGCACACTGGCCAAACCAACTTACTTAATATGACTACAACATTGGAACACATAGATGAATATGTTGACAACAATGACAACACATGACTCAAACACATATTTGCACATTATATCAACATAACTTGTCTTTTAATGACCTTTCTATCCATATATTGAATATCAAACTCGCTAAGCTACATGACCCACTTGGCCATATGATCAATAAGGGTTGTCTTGATAACAGGTACTTCAGAGGATCAATCTTGCATATGAGCTTGACGATGTGAATTAGCATTATAGCATCCTAAAATTGCACCCTTCGTAATTTTGACTACATTTGGGGCCCTTGCCTTAGTGTTCTCATCCTCATGCTTGATATGGACCCATTTATGCTTGTACTATGCAATAAATGTCATGTTATACCATGCATTGCACCTTAACCCTTGCCCAAATATGGGGTAGGACCATGGTGTGGCACCTTGGTACTCACTGGGACCATGGCACCATGCTATGGTCCTCCCTATTTAGGGCCCAATTCAAACCCTTTTCCCTATCCAAAATTTGAGTGGGAAATCTATTGATAGTGGGCCAGCGTCCCTCACGGGGATTCACGCCATGATTTAATAGCCTCCTATAGATTCTATAAGTCTAGTGGTTGTATCAGGCATTGATAGGTCGATATTTTGGTGCAATGACAACCCTAGCTTGTAACAAGTGGTATTAGAACTTGGTCATAGGTTTGAATCACGCAACCTGCGATGAGTGACACTAGGAGGGGGATTGTTGGCAGTGGGCCAATGTCCCTCGCAGGGATTCACGACATGGTTTAATAGACTCTTGTAGATTCTATAAGTCTAGTGGTTGTATCGGGTATTGACAGGTCGGTCTTTTGGTGCAACGACAACCCTAGATTGTAACAAAATCTTATCTTTGATGAATACTAAGAGTGGGGGGGGTGAATTAGTATGCCAAAAATCTCTGTACTTAAACACTTTACTATTCTAATAGTAAACCGATAAAGCAACTTAGAAAACAAACCAGTTAGCACACATGCAAACCAAATAGAAAATAATGCATTTACACATAGAAGCACAAACACCATAACACAAGATATTTTGACGTGGAAACCCAAATGGGAAAAACCACGATGAGATGAAACTCACAAGTAACTATCTGTAAAATAAGAACTAGACCGGTTAAGGTTAGACCGGTTAAGGTCATACAATGTTCTTTACCTGTTAGGAATCTCAATCTCTGTTAGGAGACAAGTCCAAATAAAGACTACCTTGCTAGAGGATTTTAGATCCACAGATGTGAACCACCCTGTTAGAGGATTTACAAAAGGCTTTTTGGGCCTACCTGGTTAAGGGCTTTAGACTTGTCAAAGATGTGAGTAATCAATAAGTGAGTGATCAAGCAAATAGTACAGATTGCTTGTTTAGATCCTTGATAGCTCATTCCAAATGCATTCTAGCATTACTTCAGTCTCCAACACATTCACACTCTACCTTCTCTTATAGACCTGAACTTCTCTTCTATAATCACACTTACAAAAACTCTTCAACCACCTTAAACCCTTGCAACAACCTAAAACCCTAGACATGATGTCCTTATAAAGGAATCTGATTTCATGTCGGTCCAATAGGATTACAATACAATTTCCTAGGTTCAATGCATCTAGTTAGATTCTGTAATATGACACAAAAAGCACCGTCAGAGTGTTGGCACCACCAAACAATTGGTGGATGGTAACTCATCACAAAATGCTGGTTGGTAACTTATCATAGAGTATTACCAGTTTAAACAAAATACCGGTTGTTGGTTTGACAAAAATGAAGACTGAGAAATATGTGTTTTGCCACTTTGATCCTTTGTAATGCTTGAGATCCTTAAACTGCTTGGGGTCAACATACCACTTGAGATAGGTAACCACTTTCTGCAAAACACTGATAGTCTAAAGACTAACACATGATACTGGTTAGGAACAATTACCGGTTGAGCATAATTCATACATTCACAAAGTGATCTCATAACAAGTGTGTGTCCATCAATGACAATCACAACATCAACCATCAAGAATGCCAACAATCTCCCCCTTTGGCATTGATGGCAACACTTAGGAGTGTTTTACAACAAATAATATGCCATAAGCAAAGTCACTCCCCCTAAGCATATACACTATCCCTTTTGCAGAAAATACAATGTATACTATTCTTTATCAGAGATAGACATGAAAGTATGTATCAAAACATCAAAATTTATATACTTCTCCCCCTTTGCCAACAATGACAAAAACACTACAGATGAACCCTTGTTCCATTAGTAGTAAAATAATAAATGTTTATGACAATAATGAGTAAAATTTGTCAAAAACTGATTTAAAGTCCTGTAAAAATTGCTTCATAGATAAGGACCATGACTCAAGTAGGGAGGTAGCCACCTCTTTCTCTGTCTGCATCTGGGAGACCTGTTCTTCCATGACATCTATCGTGCTCATTTCTTGAGTGACTATTAGGGCATCAAGATTTAGATAGCATTTCTGGAGAATTTGCAATCTTGGCAGTAGGACCAGTTGAAGTTCCTGCAAGCTCCTTGTCTGGTTGCTTATTTCCGCCTCAATTCGTGTGGATTGGAGTTGAAGCTTGTGAATTATTTGTCCATATGTGGAGAAATAATCACATGGCATCTTGAAGGTGCTAATAAATGACTTCATATCTGATTGCAGTTTGTTCTTCTGGGTGAGCACATCATCATAGAATAGATGAGGTTGCCATAACTTGCTGAGAAGTAGATTGCCCTCATCCATTGCATCTTTGATGTCCTTTTGTGCCTTCTACAGTTCTAACCGAAGCTCATTCAACTTCTTCACCAGGGCAGTGTTCAAAGCCTTTTGATGTTCTTTCTTAGCATTTGCCTTTGCAGCCTCTTCTAGGCTCTGCACCTGATCATCTACAACTATACATAGGAGCTTCAATTGTGCCAGTGAGGAATCAGTACTAGGGAGGTTTGTACCGGGTATCAAACTCGTAAGAATGTCCACCACAGCTTGGATCACATCTTGCTCCTTCTTCCTCCTTATCACTTCTAGGCATTCTTGAGCAACCTTAATGCTCTGTAGCAGCTCCATTTCATTTGTAGACTAGAGGTCAATAGGACTAGTGAGGTCAACTGGTTTGGCTTGACTACCGGTTGCCTTTGGAGTCTCCATCTGAGTGCTTTTTGCTGCTTCTTCTTTCTCTTCTTCCTTCTTTTTCTTCTCCACTTCCTTTTGCTTCTCCTTTTCCTTTTCCTCTTCCTTCTTCTTTTATGCTTCCTTTCTCTTCTCCTCTTCCTTTTCTTCTTCCTTCTTCTTCCTCTCATATTCTTGTTTCTTTTTCTCCTCTTCCTCTTTTCTCTTTTCCTCCTCTTTGTTTTTCTCATCCTCTTTTCTCTTTTCCTCCTCTTCCTTCTTCTTCTCATCCTCTTTTCTCTTTTCCTCCTCTTTCTTGTTCTTCTCATCTTCTTGTTTCTTTTTCTCTTCTTCTTCTTTTCTCTTTTCCTCCTCTTTTTTTTTTTCATCTTCTTCTTTCTTTTTCTCCTCTTCCTTCTTCTTCTCATCCTCTTCCTTTTTCTTCTCCTCTGCTTGCTTCTTTGCTTCCTCTTTTCTGTCCTCTACTTCCTTATGCTTATCTTCCTGTTCTACCTATTTTCTCTTGTCTTCTTCTTGTTTCTCCTTTCCTTATGTTGCTGATGGGTCATCTGGAGTAACATCCTCTACATCCAGAGCATCGACATCAATAGTGTCTATTGGTTCAGTAACCGGGTTTCCTTCATTGTCAAATACTTCATCCAGTTTCTTGATTTCTGATTCCTTTTTAGCTTTCCAATTTGCCTCAGATACTTGATGTAATCTTAGAGCAGCTTTTGTATGAGAGTGAGTATCATTTATTACTTCAGAGGCTTTTCCTTCAAGCAACATGAGTCTTCTTCTTCTCATGAAGAAGAGGCCTTTAAAGTTCTCCATGATTTCATAGAGTTCTGAGTTAGATACATCAAGAAAATATTGTGCAAATATTTCCTCTCTTATTTCCTGTTCTTTTTCAATGGAAACGCACCATTTGATGTCTAAAGAATTATACAAAGAATCCGGTGTCACAGATTTGATATCTAAAGGCGACCGGTCATTAACACATAAATACTTAATGATTTCCTATTCAACTTCTTCCTTTTGTTCATTATTGAAATCATCAAATGATCTACTAAATCATTCAACAACTTTCTCTTAATATTTTTGATAGTTCTTTGACAATGTGTCAAAGGTCTATAGGAAGAGATATAAATATTTACCGATGCCGAAGTTGCCGGTTCATTCTTTGTCTTTTTCTTTGTTTGCCTAGTCTTCTTAGGTTCTTCTTCAGACACAGTGTCCTCTGAGTCTGGTGAATTGTTCTTTGTCTTCCTCTTCCTCTTGAAGACTTTGGTAGGTGCCGCTTCCGGTTTCTTCTTTGCAGGTGACCGCTTGGTCACTTTGGGACTAGATGGAGTAACCGGTGCCGATGCTGAAGGAACTGCCTTTCCTTTCTTTGCTGAGGGTTCTTTAATAGGTGTAACCCTTTCTAGATAAGTGTCGATTCTCTTTGCCTTACAATCAAGGGGCGAGGCAAGTAGGGTAGAAGCATACCCATCTAGCATATCATACATTACCTCATAGCCCATAGGCTCCACTTCTTCTTGTCTAGGCTCAACCGCCTCCATTATGCACACATCAATTTCGATGGTGAAGCATATGTCCTCCTCATACTTCTTGACTATATCACCAGATATCCTTATCCTTTGGCTCATCTTGCACCTAAACTCATCAAAGTATTTGTTCAGCACTTCCGGATAACTGGTTCCAACCGCTTGTAGACTTTCCTTGATTTGTTTTGTCACCAGTTGATTGGCAGACCACTGAATGTCACCTACTCCTAGAAAGTAGCCTTGAAAGTAAAAGAACAATCCAACCAACAGTTGTCCAAAATTAAACCTTAATGCATTGTCTTGTTTGATCGATTTGAGATTCAACATGAGTTATCTTTGCATACAAGTGCATAGATCAAATGATGCATCTTCCTTGATCATCCTATAAGTGACATTTACCATTGCAGCAGAGATGGAGTTAATTCTGCTAGCCAAGAATGTCTAGTAACCTATCACCATGCAGGCATACTTGACCAAATCGTCCTTGATTGAGTTGATGGTCATTCCACATGAGTTGCTCACTGAACTAGTGAGCTTGGACATTTCAGTCTTGCTGACCTTCCTTAGGGCTGGCACTTCCCCTGTGTTGCAGAAACCGGTGATGGCATGAATCACTTCCGGTGTGATATCATGCGTCTGCTCTAGGTACATCTTATCATCATGTACCCTACTTAAAATAATGCAAATGTGATCATCTGAGAATTCTTCAAGAAAGTAAACTACATTATGAAGTTTCTTCTTTTCTAGAATGTTGAATTCTGGCTTAATCTTCTTATCCTTTCTGTAGAATAAGCTCAGCTGGGAATGTATCACAAGAGACCCTAGGTCTTTGATTTTGCAGATTATTTAATTGGAGATGGCTTCTTCTACTATAACACCAACAAGTACTTGAGACAAAGCATTGTATTTTGACTTTCATTGAATGAAGTCCATAGAATCAACAGGTGCACTAGAGCTAGCATGTGATGCAGAATCCATGATAAATCTAGAATTATTAAAAATACCTTCGTAGATAAAAATTTAGGGCTTCGTAACTTGAACTTAGTCACACACTCCTTCAGTTGCTGAGATATCGCTTTGTGTTCTTCACTCCTCCAATAGGTGTTTGCTTCAGATTCTCCTTCAGGATTTTGACAAGCTCTTTGAATCATAGTGTAAGTTGCTTTTCTTTGCTCTGTACTTGAAAAACTTCTTTGCTCAAAAAATGATAAGTGAGAAATGATTTGAAAATTCCTTTTAAACAAGTTCTCTACCTACCATAATAAATGCTCCACTATTAGGGTGTAGACCCTAATTTACCTTTTACCATTTTCAGTCTTCTGCCAACTGACAGGTATCACATACTGATTAAGGTCTTTTATCAGTGTAAACCGAGGGTTCGAAGTATTTCACCATTTTTTCCCCCTAAGCTTTTCTGATGCTTAGTTTGTCGATTCTGTGATTTCCACACTAGGTGCAGAAACGTATTCTTCTTGCAACACCACTGGTTTCTTCTTCCAGGTTTTGTTCATATCTGCTTGAATAGTTTCAACATCAATTTTTTCTTCTAGAGTAACTGGTATATCATCTGATATACTCTTTCTACTTCTACAAAATCTGGCAATGTGACACAGTTTGTTGGAGCAGTGTGACCACTACCATGACAGATCAAATAGGTTGTTGTCCAACCAGTTGCCGCTTGATAGCCACCAGACCATTGGCCATAGGTATTATACTGGTTAGAGTTCCAGTTCATAGGAGGTTTCGGGACACCTCCTTGAGTCCTTTGAGGATATCTTTTGGTGTTGTTCATAACAGACCTGCATTCAAATGCTCTATGCCCAAACTTGTTGCATGTATAACAGTTACCATTGAATCTATAGGATCTAGGCTTATCATTTAGAAAATAAGGAAAATTATTGTAAGCCTTACTTCTACATACATTAGCAGTGTGTCCTTCTTAGAGACAATTAAAGCAAACATGTTTGAACTTTTGCTTACCTTTACCTTTGAATGCCAGTTGCTTCTTCGATACTTCAGCATTTGCACAAGAGGTCTCACCTATCTCATGACCGGAGTAACCAAGTCCATCAGTATTCTTGATAGGTTTGGCCGATTCAAGCTTTTGCTCTAGCTTAACAGTACTCTTGTTGAACTTAGCAAGTATTTCCTTTGACTCAGAGAGTTCTTTGGAAATAGCAGCATTGGATTCCTTCAAGGTTGCATTCTCAGAGATGTTTAGTTCACCTTGTGCTTCTTCTTTTTCCATTTTTCTCTCATGAAGGTGAGCGGTAAGTGCACTGATCTCTTGCTTCAATTTGGAGATCTCATGATTTTTGTCCTTAATCAGATCTTTAGTTTTCCTCCAGTTCTCAAGCTCTTAACACATTCGGATAGTTAGTCCTTCCAACTTCTTTCTCAGGTTGGAATTAGATTCATTCAACTTTTCTACTTCTTGAATTAGGGCTTCCATATCCGTTTCATCAGAAGAACTATTTTTTAGATAGCTCCATCAATTTTTCAGCATGTTCTCTCCTTTTTGCCTGAGAGGCCTTATATTTGACCATAAGATCATCATAGGCTTTCTCAAACTGAGTGAGCCAATGAGTAAGTTCCCTCACAGTGTATTCCCCCATATCTCTTTCCAAGTGGTTAGACTTATAGAAAGGCTGGCTTTGATACCAAATGATGAATACTAAGAGGGGGGGGTGAATTAGTATGCCAAAAATCTTTGTACTTAAACACTTTACTATTCTAATAGTAAACTAGTAAAGCAGCTTAGCAAACAAACCGGTTAGCACACATGCAAACCAAATAGAAAATAATGCATTCACCCATAGAAGCACAAACACCATAACACAAGATATTTTGACATGGAAACCCAAATGGGAAAAACCACGATGAGATGAAACTCACAAGTAACTATCTGCAGAATAGGAACCAGACCGGTTAAGGTCAGACTGGTTAAGGTCATACAGTGTTCTTTACTAGAACTTATCCTATTAGGAATCTCAATCTCTATTAGGAGACAAGTACGATTAAAGACTACATTACTAGAGGATTTTAGATCCATAGATGTGAACCACCTTGTTAGAGGATTTACAAAAGGCTTTTTGGGCCTACCCGGTTAAGGGCTTCAGACTTGTCGAAGATGTGAGTAATCAACAAGTGAGTGATCTAGCAAATAACATAGATTGCTTGTTTAGATCCTTGATAGCTCATTCCAAATGCATTCTAGCATTACTTCAGTCTCCAACACATTCACACTCTACCTTCTCTTACAGACCTGAACTTCTCTTCTATAATCACACTTACAAAAACTCTTCAACCACCTTAAACCCTCACAACAACTTAAAACCCTAGACATGATGTCCTTATAAAGGAATCTAATTTCATGTTGGTCCAATAGGATTACAATACAATTTCCTAGGTTCAATGCATCTAGTCAGATTCTATAATACGACACAAAAAGCACCATCAGAGTGTTGACACTGCCAAACAATTGGTGGATGGTAACTCATCACAAAATGTCAGTTGGTAACTCATCACAAAGTATTACCAGTTTAAACAAAATACCAGTTGCTAGTTTGACAAAAATGAAGATTGGAAAATATGTGTTTTGCCACTTTGATCCTTCGTACCACTTGAGATCGTCAAACTGCTTGGGGTCAACATATCGCTTGAGACAAGTAACCACTTTCTGCAAAACACTGATAGTCTAAAGACTAGCACATGATACCAGTTAGGAACAATTACCGGTTGAGCATAATTCATACATTCATAAAGTGATCTCATAACAAGTGTGTGTCCATCAATGACAATCACAACATCAACCATCAAGAATGCCAACAATTTCATGTCAACCTATTTCAAAAAATTAACATAATTAACAACATACAAGTATATAAGGAGGTCATCCCCTCTCATTTGGGAGGAAGGAGGAATAAGGCAAGGAGATAGGTGAACATAAGGTGAACTACATTCAAACAATCAAGCATTGAAGTTTTCATCATCAAGCATTTCTAGAGGTCTTCAGGGCTACATATTCTTCATCTATCCATTGTGGAGCAACATTACATCAATCATTTGCAAGCATGTGTGTGTGTTAGGGTTTTTTCATGTTCATGTCATTTCATACAACATATGTGATTACAATTAAGAAGAAAAGTATCATTATCAGTCATTGTAGATGTAAGGTATACCTTTCCATTATTTATTTCAAGTATTTGCAATATTTCATTCAAAGTTGATTCCAAATTGGGGTTTGACTTAGGCAAACTCCTATGCCCAACTTTTTCTCCTTTTTTATGTGTGGATGAAGTAGGTATGAAGTTGTACACTTCAAAATAAGCTTAATTCATAGAGACAAATCAACCCTTTTTGGCGAGTGAAAAGTTAGGAGGACCATGGTGTTGCATCATGGTCTCTGATTTTTAGGATTTTTTTCGAGGGTCAGATCCAATTCTGCTTATTCTACTCAATTCTAGGTGCCCAACTCAATCCTACATCTGAAGCTCACTTTTTTCACATATTTTCCTTCATTTTTTAGTACCTTACCTTAATTTAGCATTTCAACTTACAAAAGAGGAAACCCAAATCAAACTAATCCATTTAGTATTCAACCCTTATCTAATTTGTGACTGGAATTAGTGGATTCTAACCCTATTTTCAATGTGAAGGTCCCAAGTAAAAATTGATTTGGTGATTTCTCCCTTTTATGTTGTTAGAGTAATTGGGTCTTTATTTGATTAATTAAACAATATTTGTTTAATTCTTTAAGTTCCCAATTATCTTTTTTCACTTAAGCTAACATTAGGTGCATATAATTAATTATTTTAATTAATTATTATGTGCAAGCCTAGGGTTTTCCCTTTTTAGGGTTTCTTGACCTATTAGAGGTTATTTTTTCTCTTTTTTGTGTTATCTTTTCACAATACATTTTTGGTGAATTGGAGCTCTCATCTTTTGAGAATACTTTTTTGTGTTTTGTGTGTTCTTCAAATTTTGCATCATTGCTTCTCCTTGTAACAGGTTATTCGGCTTGCAGAAGATCTTCAGGCTACTGTGGGGTTGTATTTCTCAACTCCTATAAATTGACAAATCAAATTTGCCCCCTTTACATTTTGGTGAACTTGATGCCTTGTACCTTCAATTCTGATTTTTGTTTTTAGATTTGAGTGTATGCAATTTTGTGAGATTTTGCCAAGATCAAGAGGCAATGGAAAGCACAAATAAGAGAGAACAAAATAGATGATATAAATAAACTGTATTCTATCAAGATGAAAAATATGATCAACTGGATTATTAAGCATTCGTTACATACAATGAATATGAGCCTGCTTATATAGGCAAGGCTATATGAATATGTGAGCACACAAACATGACATGTGGCTCAATAAGAAACAAGGGTAGGTAGGAAATAGGTGTGGGTAGGTAGGAGAAACAATATAATATTCCACATGAGGTGGATCACCCACTGAATGCGGAGTGTAACAACAAGATCACACCATAAAAGGTGGAAATTCTCCTACACACACTATCCCAATGTGGCACAAACACCCAAGTGTCTCATACTCAAACTATTATGAAATACATTTCCTAAGTAAACTTAAGTAAGTGTAATAATATCCAAGATGAATAATTATTTACACCAACACCCCCCCTTAAGTGCAACTTAGGGGAATGCACTTAAGTCTACAATGCAACTAAGCAATGCAAGATGGGTCCCGGCTACTAGGCCATGTTAGGTACCCATGTAAAAATGCAAATGCAATCTCCCATAAAGCGGGAAAAGAGAGAAAAATCCAATGGGAAAAAACCTTCCCCCAAAAGAGAGATGATGAAAGCACATAATGCTCTCAATGATGAATGAGAAGAACAAACTATGTCCCCCCCATAAGAGAGAAGAAAAGACCATGAAGCCCCCCCCTCAATGTCGAATCTCCTGCAAAGATGGTCCAATGATGAGGACCAAAATACCTCCCCATAAGGAAGAAAGAGAGCCAATGCTGCACCAATAATGTCAAAGTGTGACAAAACCAGGTACCAAGTCGATGATGATGAATCACTCGCTACAACAAAAAGAAGATCAGGCATGGAGACAACCTACTATGAGCATCATCTGGATACTCAGAAATAGCAGAAATACCGGTACAATCCAAGTCTCATGGGAGCCATGCACAAATGTGTACAATCTAAGTCTCAACTAGAGCCGTGCACCAAGTCTCACAAGATATTCCTAATCTATGTATACAAGAGGATTACATCAAATATGTCAACAATGACAAGATACAAAGAGGTGTGACACTTTATGATAGTGCAAGTACAACATTGCTCATGCAAGAGTATACAACATGATAGTGCAAATCTGGAAACATGAAGATGATGCCACCAAGAAGCCCTATAGAATATTGCAAAAAAAGACGCCTCTGATTAGGATGTGGCCAAGAGATATAAAGGAGCAAATCAACCCCCCCCCCTTGACTGCTGGTTGGAAGCACTGCAAGACAGGTGTGAAGTGACAAAAAAAAAGGTGTTCCCAATTTGACTTATTAAATGATGTTTGTGTTCTTAAAAGATTTTAAAAATCTAAATAAAAACAATTATTATGCCCATGCAAAAAAAACTTTCTTAAAATTTTTTTTTAAAAATGCAAAAAAGGTGATTGTCATTTTTTTGATTAAAAAAAATGATATTAAAAGAAAACTTTAATAAAAATTTATTAAAGATAAAACAACTTTTATAAAAAAGTTTATTTTTTTATTATTATTTAAAAAAACTTATTTAAAAAGAAAAAAGAAAAAAAGTTTTTTTTTTTTAATTATTAAAAAAACATTTTTTTTTAAAATTAAAAATTTTTAATTAAAAAAACGAAAAAAAAATGACCCCTTACGGGGTTGGCCTACCCGTAGGTAGCCTGTGGTACACGCAGGGATCACCTGCAGGCTGTAGGTTGTCTGCGGGACCCGCAGGTACCCTGTGGTACTGCAGGGCCTGTGGGGCCGCAGGTGGCCTGCAGTCACTGCAAGTTGCCTGCAGTACCCGCAAATACACCTGTGAGCCGTGGGTGGCCTGCGGGCCAATAAAGACACCCCCACCCCCCTTTTACATTTTTTTTTCGATTTCTTAAAAAAATGAAAAAAAAAAAAACACCCCCCCTTCCAATAATTTATTTTTTATTTTTTATTTTTCAAATTTCCGAAAATAATTAAAAAACGGAAAAAATAAAAAAAATATTTTCAGACCTGTACCTGCAAGTCCGTACGACGGGCTAAGAGGGGAGATTTTTTCAACTCGGGGTAATGGAGCCGATTTTGATGAATTGACAGTCGATCTTGGGGTTTTTGGGCCTTCTGAGCGCAATGGCGATAATGGATTTGACCAAAAATACTCCAAAATTGCAGACCGCTGTCGGGACAAGTCACCACCCTCCACCTTCAAACGGCTCTAGATTTGGCCTCGGATGTCGGATTTGGATGAAATAAAAGGGGATTCTTACTTTCTCGAACCTCCTCAATCCAATGGTGACCTCAGATCTGACCCAACAAACTCCAATAATAACCTACAATAGAAAGCTCCAAAATGCAACCCCCAAAATTCTCTCAATTGGCAAACCAATGGCACTCTAATGGCTCTGATACCATGTGAGATTTTGCCAAGATCAAGAGGCAATGGAAAACACAAATAAAAGAGAACAAAATAGATGATATAAATAAACTGTATTCTATCAAGATGAAAAATATGATCAACTGGATCATTAAGCATTCATTACATACAATGAATATGAGCCTGCTTATATATGCAAGGCTATATGGACATGTGAGCACACAAACATGACATGTGGCTCAATAAGAAACAAGGGTAGGTAGGAAAAACAATATAATATTCCACATGAGGTGGATCACCCACTGAATGTGGAGTGTAACAACAAGATCACACCATAAAAGGTAGAAATTCTCCTACACACATTATCCCAATGTGGCACAAACACCCAAGTGTCTCATACCCAAACTATTATGAAATACATTTCCTAAGTAAACTTAAGTAAGTGTAATAATATCCAAGATGAATAATTATTTACACCAACAAATTTAAAATTCAAGTTTTCATTACAAGTTTGATTTCCTAGCAAATTTTAAAAATTTAGAGGTTAATTTCACTAAAAACCTAATTTTTAATTTCAAAATTGAGCCTATGAATTGTATAATTTGGATTAATTGTTCCAGATCAAAGTACTTTTTCAATTTCAAAATGCAAATTTTCACTTGCAAGTTAAATTTCAAATTCAAGTTTTAAAATTAAGTGGTTAATTTCAAAAACACTAATTTAAAAAAAAAAAAACTAAAACTAGAGCTTGTGGGTTGATTAAATTTTGAATTTATCATTTTAGAGTGGCTTTAACTTCAAATTTACAATCTTGGATCAAATTTTAATTTTAAATATAAATTTAAAAATTAAGTGGTTACTTAAAAAGACCCTAATTTCTAAATTTAAATTAATCTTGTGCATTTCACAATTTTTCAATTTCCAAATTTCAATCCTAGATCTAATTTCAAATTTAATTTTAAAATTAAGAGGTTCTTTTTACAAGGCCCTAATTTTAAATTTAAATCTTTGAGTGGGTAATTTTAAATTTAAATTAAGAGGTTATTTTCGAAACCCTAAATCTAAATTTAAAATTCCTAGGAGGTTGCATAATTTTTCAATAACCATAAATCAATTTTCTTATTTAATCGAATAATCATTTTTCTAAAATTTTGCATTATTCAATTATTTTGCAAGTTTTTAATTTAAAAAATAAAAAAATCAAATTTGTGGATTTCATCATTTTTCATAAATTAAGAGGTTTTATTTATAAAATCCTAATTTATTTTGAATATTCATCATGACAATCAATGGATTTGATTTATTTTCTATTTCACATATGATTAAATTGCTTTTTATGTACATTTATTATAATCATGTGTCATATAATAACTTCTTTCACTTCATGTTACTTCTTTTCATTAATAAGAAATGGACATATTATGTTTTAAAGATTTCCAAATTGCTTCATCTTCATCAATTAAATCTCAAATCTTCCATCTATAGTACATTTTTTTTATGTTGATGTTTCTAGGAAAATGTATTTCATATATAGATCACCTCAAAACTTTTGTAAATCCCAATCCTAGAGATGCTAATGAAAAATATAATACTTCTACCTCTCCTAGGGTATCTATTGGGAATGAAGAAAGAGCTAATGCTCCTATCGATGATCTCTCTAATGGAGAGAAAGCATTGAAAAGAAACATGGCCCCATCTTCTTCTCATACACATACCTTTGTGCAAGGGGGGCAAAATTAAAATAATGGTATTTCCATCTCTCTAGATCCTCCTTATTCTCCTAGAGCTTATCTTAATCATCAAAACATTGGTAGAGAAGATGATGTTAAGAATTTCATTCATGATCTCTCTCTTCATATAACATTTGTTTATGGTGAAAATGGAAGCAACAATATTGAAAGGCTAAATAGATTCAACCACAAAACCCTAGCCTAACAACAACAAAGATCCACCATAACATATGAAGATTACCTAAGACAATGTAAATCAAATGAAATCACAAATATTATACTATCACATGTCCAATAGGGTTTGGATCTCCATTCTTCCTATCTCCATTGATCTTGCTTGATATATTTGCTCTTATATTTTATGTGTGCATAAGAGCTCAACAAAGAATGGAAATGTGGTTGCAAGTAGGCTTGATTGCATATGAAAGTTCGAATGCTAGGATGCTTGATTAGAATGTATATGTCCAGGGGGTTGATAATGAAGGAAGCATCTCCTTATATAGAAGACACTATAAGAAATGGAGGGATAAGATTGAGAGGTGTAAAAAATAAATGGTCGGCTATGATTAGAGGGTAGGTAGAGAAAATAAGAAAATAATGAGAGGGTAGGTAGTGTATGAATTAAGAGATGAATGACATGTCATGGGTAGAAAATGTTAATGAATTAATTAATTAAATAAATATTCATTTAATTAATAGAAGAAGTGGGATCAATTAAATAAACAAGATATTTATTTAATTTAGGAAAAGGGAAATTTAAATAAATAAAAGTATTTATTTAAATGAGAAATAAGGCTAGAAGAGGACAAATGAATTAATTAAATAAATAAAGATTTATTTAATTAATATAAGAATTAGGCTAAAGATAATTAAATAAATAAAGATATTTATTTAATTAGACATGACAATTTTAGGTGTCTACAACATTAAGTAAAGATGAGGCCTTAGATGATAAGGATCTTCCTTCCCAATATACCAAAGAGGATATGCATGATAAAGAAAGGAAAATCTTCCTCCACAAGATATTCCTTCTTCATCTACTAATCCCTTAATTCCTTCCAAACATCCTTACACTACAAATTTTAAAGAAATTTATTATAATGTTCCTCTTCCCTCTCCATTAAAGGTTTCTTATAGGAGTGGATTTAATATAATATCAAAACAAGGTTTTAGAGGACAAGGACTTGGAAAATTTGAACAAGGAACTCGAGTCCCTATAAACCCTCCTACACAAATTACAACAAAAGGCCTAGGAAACAATAATAAATCTCCTATGGATGACCTCCTTAGGATTCAAGACTTCAAAGATCATCTTGCAAGACAACAAGCCATTCGTTCTCATAAAAGTGCTTCTTCTTCAAAAAATCCTCTTTTTGTTCATTTCATCAAACTCATGACCATCATGTTGATGATTGTCTCGATTTTTAAAATTCAATAAAAGAAGTTATTGATAGTGGAAAAGTTAGAATTATTGATGACAATCCTTCTTCTTCTATTAATAACACTTGTCCTCAATCTCAAAATAATAAGCTTACATCTATTGATGATCAAGAAAAAATGGCTACTAGAATCTTTTGGAAATTGAAGTATGACTAGAATGTTGTTTTTCCCTTTGTGAAGTTTAGCACTAAGCATAAAGAAGGAAGTGAATATTGTATTTTTCATCATGGTGGTTCTCATTCTCTTGTAAAATGTAAAGCATTTAAAGAATTTTTTCAAGAATAATACAATCATGCTCGTATATGTCTTTCGACAGATCTTGCTCTCTTTCTTGGTGAAAAGGTAGTGCCCTAGTACTCCTTTCACCTCATGTTGCTCCTCACCCTATGACACAAGTAGTTAACTTAATTGGGGGCTCTTTTTTATTAGAGGTGGTTCTTTTTCAATTCCAAATATCTTAGGGTACCAACATGACCCTCTTTTATCTCAATCCTATCTCTTATCTTCAAAGTTTCACCATTTCCTTTATGGATTGCATGGTTCATAACTTGATGTCCTTTCTTTCATAGAGTTAACCTTCATGTGAGTACATATGTGTCCCTTGGTAGGACTTATTCTTTGTTTGAAATGACACATCTCTTATGGATAATCTCTCCTAAGGAAATGTGTGATTCTCCCCCCTAATGTATCCTTGTCTTCATGATTGGGGGGCAAGGATTGCATTTTCCATTTCTCTTTCTATATAAAGGGTCACAATTTCCTTTGGGGGCTTGTATTTTCATATCTTGATATCCTCTCTTTCATAGAATTGTGTGTATATTATGTTTAATTCCTCATTAGGGAAATATATGATCTCTCTTTCTTTCTCTCACTCTTTGAAGATTGCCTCTTCTTTAGAGTTGTATCTTACATATACTAATGCCATTTCTTGCATCGAATATTTATTCATG
The DNA here is from genome assembly GCF_030272615.1 of Cryptomeria japonica. NCBI lineage: Eukaryota > Viridiplantae > Streptophyta > Pinopsida > Cupressales > Cupressaceae > Cryptomeria > Cryptomeria japonica. The sequence continues at coordinate 685,714,836 of NC_081415.1, forward strand.
TGTGTAGATTGTGCATTTTCTTATGTTTTATCTCTCTCTGGAAGCTGTGTAATTATTCTCATTGTCCTTACATTTAAGGGGCAATGATTTCTTCTTCTCTCTCTCTCTCCCTCCTTTCTAAGGATCTACTTTTCCTTTGTTGAGCGATGTTTGCTTATGATTTGATGTCATTCCTTGTGTGAAGTTTTTGTTTGGTCAAGGATTCTCTCTTATACAAGAGGTGTATGTCCTTAGCTACAACCTCTTCTTCACTTATCAATGTACACCTATCATAAACTTACCCCCTCACATTGGTTTAGAAGTATGTCATCCTTCATCAAGAATATCTTTCACCTATAAATAGGGGAATGTATGCATTCTTGTTCTTCTTCCCTTATTTTGGTAGAAGATGCTATATTTGTTCAAGAAACTCCTCTTGGAGGTAGATGTATTTTAAGAAAAGATATCCTCTCCTCCAAGGATCTCCTTTACACTTAGTGCAAGATACCTCTTTTCAACTATCTTATCCTTTCTTACAAGAGTATCCCCTCTTTAGCTTGGATTTATGACATTGTTTCCTAAAGGATATCTCATTAGTGTTGAAGGTTGGTATCCTTGTTTCTAGCTTCCTTAAGCCATCAACATAGGGCTATGTTGACATTGTAAGGGGGGGCACCCATATCACTCTCTTTGTATCATATTTTTGCATAATATTATTGCATATCTTAAATGGGATGTTCATTCTCAAAACCAAAGCAAAACTCTTACATGATATGCTTCACACTCGAAACCAGACACAATATTTGATATATGTCTTAGATAGAGAAACACATCAAAAAAACCAAAGCAAAACACTTACACAAGATATCCTCAAAACTAGGCACACTAGTACATTCGGTTCAAAATTTCGACGGCAAATCGTTGGAATTCCGACGAAATTTTGTCGCACTACCGACAAAAAAAGCCATCAAAAACTTTGTGTCAGAAGTTCCAACTATCCTTGTGGTCATCACAATTCTGACATCACCTCCAACCTTTCTGACGACCACCATGGATGCTCATACCCCCAAAGAATACCATCACCATCTCGGCCTACCGTCAGAATTCTGACACCAAAGGGTAAAATTCTGACGGAGGAGTGTCGTCGAATGCACAACATCCTCGTCGGAACTCTCCTGGAGGTCGTCGTAAGGAGTGCCGTCAGATGCACAACATCCTCATCAGAACTCTCCTGGAGTCTGTCGTAATTATGATGGCCTCCAAGAGAGTTCCGACGAGGATGTTGTGCATCTGACCGCACTCCTCTGTCAGAATTTTACCCTTTGGTATCAGAATTCCGACGGTAGGCCGATTTTTTAGAAAAAAAATTTTTATAGAAAAAGATTGACATTGGTATCTCTCTTCTATCTCTCTTCTCTATCCCTCTCTACTGTCTCTCTTCTCTCTCCCCTGTCTAGGTCTCTTTCTCCATCCCTCTCTTCTTCTCTCCCTCTCTACTTCTCTTTCTCTACCCTCTCCAGGTCATTATCTCTTCCTCTCAACCTCTCTCTCTCTCTCACCTCTATAGGTCTCACCTTCCATTCCTCCATCATTACCCATGTTGTCAAGTTGCAAGATATTTCCCAAAGTACTTGGTTGCTAGGGTTGATTTTCTTAAGTGTTGGAGTCGGAGTTAGATGAGACCTACATGATTAAGCTGTATTAAGTGATCAAGTCACCAAGATCTCAATTGTAAACATGACTAGGTTCTAGGGTTTTATGGTAGCATAGGTCAAGATTGAGGTATGGTGGTCAAGAATTACCTTCCAATGACAAAAGACATCCAAATGATGAAGAATGAAGGCGATGAACTCATAGAAGTTTGGAGGAGATAATTTGACTAAGTTAAAATTTTGTTTAAGTCATGGTCATGATACTAGCTTGCTCATCATGAGCAATTTGTGCGAATGAACCCTAGAAATGTGCCCATGCTAGAGAAGCAAGAATTCCAATAAAACCTAAGGCAATGCTAGTAAGGGGTCAAAATTAAAGAATTAGGGTACAAAAAACAAAATTTGGCTAAGTTGAGATGTTGCTCAAGGATGACCTAAATCATGGGGTGTAAATCAATCATGAAACATGAGAATGGATAGGTCTTGACCCAAGCAACATAAGTCCCCCTTGTGATTCCAATAGATATCACATCACAATCATTGAGTCTATCTGCAATGTAAAGTCAAGACCTGACTATTGGAATCTTGGAGTCATCCCATTTGATCACGTAGTTTAGCACTTGGGAGGATTTTGTTCAAGAGAGGATAGAATACTTAGTATTTTATTTTGTGTTGCATAGTGCATAAAAAACACATCAACAGAAACCATTGAAAGGTTTGGTTAAAGCTTTCGAATCACAATCTCTACGAGAAGCTATCAAGAGTGCCCAGAATTTGGAAACTTTAGTATCCAAGAACATAATTCATAAGGCACCACTTTTAGAGCAACCAAAGAAGCCTATCAATGTAATATTTTATTTACCTTGGATATGTTTTATCCTAAGTGTGATATTCCAATATTAAAAAGCTTAATTAGGTAATATTTTTACTTAGGTAGAATAAGACAATGAGTTGCACATTCTCCTTCTTTGATTGAGATTCTACTTTTTCCTTGTCACAAATTTGGAAACTTGGATAAGCAATTTCTTTTTTTGGTTTTCTACCTCTTCATGATCCTCATGGATTTGGAATCTTGGAAGCTATATATTGTAGGTTTTTCCTCGATTAACATATCAAATGAAACTATTGTGAGCTTTCATATCTTAACATACCAAGGGCTTAAGTTTGGGGATGACGAAGGGGGCGGGGTGGGATGCAAATATATATACAACTTAAAAAATTAATTATAAAAGGATGCGTATAGAATAAGTATAATAACTGTAAATAAAAATTTACCACACTATGTAAATTTTACAATAAACATTAAAAATATGTCAATGACTGCATTGAAATTTGAACATTAACAATGGTGGTAGAGTTTTGGAACTTTGGGAACAAACTAAGAATAAGTATAAGAATTGCAGATGAAACTTTGGCATACTAAGTGTTTAAACTAGTCAACATAAAAAAAATGGAAATGATTGCATTAACAATAAGAATGGTGGGTAGAGGTTTGGGGTCAATGGGTAGTGCCCCTTGTGGGGGGTTTGGGGCAGAGCCCCCATCAAGGTTAGGGGGCATTGCCAAACCTTTAATACGGATGACATTTTCACAATAATTTCACCATTTTTGTTTAGAATTGGAGTTTCTAATTGGGGGCCATGGGAGCCTCATAGGCATCCTCAAGATGGTCAAGAGACTCCTTGGAGTCCGTAGGATGCCCCTAAGTGGTGCGGCAAGGGGATGTTTCCCCTAAGTATTGCATCCTGAAAAAATAGGGATTTTGGAGGGGGGGAAGGGGTCCCCATGTTTCTATGGTTTCAAAAGATTCTAATTTTTTTTTTTTATCTCGTCATAACAAAATATACTCCTCTTGCATCCTTGGATGATTTGAAAATTGAAAACAATTTGACAAGAAAAAACTAACTTCTAAAGTTTAGACTTAGTTTTCTTTTTTTATCCAAGTCACTACAGTATTTCAATGATCAAAGTAGCTTTTTTTTGGTGGTTTCGAAGCATCCAAAAGGCTTGAGAAATTCAATATTATCTTTCATTCCACCAAAATTGGAGATCAAGAAGCATGCTCACAAACAAGGATTTGTTTGTAACTTAAGGCAATCGACTAGTTGTTGGGGCATTTTCAGGTCTAGAGAACCTACCATTGTGTCAAAAAGGCCCATAAGACCCCATTTTCATCTAAAACTTGTCTCTTTTGGTCATAGAAGCATTTAAGGAAAAACAAATCACACAACCAATGATATGCCTATACCATACATATTTGAGTTAAAATAAAAATAAAAAGTTGACAAGGTTTGGAGACCATTGAACAATTTGGGAGATTGCTAATACATACACTCAATTTATAAAGTCTCAATTTGATGTACTTAATCTTCGAGAGGCCTATACAAAAGCATTTTTTAATTGCGAACTAAGATAAATTTCCATTTTTGGTAGTTTTCATCATGGATTATGGTATTAAATTCTGACATTCTATTGTCAAGATAAATTCAGAGAACCATTTGTACTCGAAACAAGGGATAGTGAAAAATTACATTATGTAGGATCTTCTACCCTATCTCATTGAATTCATTCCTACACCAAGTGACTATGAACAAAAGCATAGGTATTTAACAACAACGACATGGTCCATGGACTAGTGATCCTCCTCTTGATACTCCATCTACAAATGAGAACATCTCTTATACATGTTGCTACTTTAGAATTAAAAGTTGCTTCTTATAGAACTTTCCATTATTCTTTCCAATAGGATTACATGTCTTCTAGATTCACCCCACTAGGACACATTCCTATCAAGCATCTTTACTTTTTTGAAAAGTAAACCACATTTGAGATCTAGATGACACCATAATGACTTTGATTTCCTCTTGCAAGATATTCCTCCATCATGTATTGCTTCATCGAAGTTCAAATTTTCTTCTTCAAGGGCTCTCAATGATTCTCTATATAGGATTCTTTGTGTCTATGAGATCCACTTCATTGGGAGGCCTACTTAAACATTTCACATCTGTTTGTGGACTCTCACCTTTCAAATATTGATGAAACAATTGAGAATATTTGTCTTCTCATTGATGACAATGCCCATCGAGTTACATCGTCTCCCATTGTAAATTCACTTGTTATATCCCCACCATATCATGCAACATGACACATTCTATTTCACATTAATTAAGGTCTCACACTTCAATGATTGTAGTCCCTAAATCTTCTATGGAACAATCACAACTTAACATCAACATCAAGACACATGAGTCGCTTCAAAAACCATACATCTGAATTCCTTTCTACATTCCACTTGAATGGGAATTCAACAATTTGACAACTCAAGATTTCCATATTGTGAAAGGAAGGTGCATCATTTGTTGCAAATGAACCTACTACAACATTCACCATTCAACATTATGCATTTCTTTTCTCTCTTCTTTGTGGAGGCACCAACTTTAGGGGATGGGGTGGGTCTATATTATCCTTCACATATGTCACTTGGGATGGAGTTTTGTCCTATGGATTTTCTAGTCTCTACTTCGAGAGGGTACACTCTCTTTATAATTTGGGGTTATTTCATATTTTACATGGATACCTAACCTTGTGACCCATTTCTTCTTACCTCAATTGCACTTAAGGGGGTGTGCCAATGTACCATTTTATTCACCAAGTGGATATGTTTTATTGTAAGTATGATATTGCATTTGTTTGTTTAGTTTACTTAAGTAATTTCTTTTAACTTGAGATAATGACTTGCACATTCTCCTTCTTTCATAGGATTATGTTTTTTTCTTTATCCTCAAAAATTTGGAAACTTGGATAAACAATTCCTTGTCTTTTGGTTTTCTATCTCATCCTCATCTTCATCCTCATGGATTAAAAATCTTGGATATTGAGTGAAGATATTGTGAACTTTTTCATTTTCTCTCTTATGAAATCAACTATGTTATGCTATTTTGATTTTATTATCATTTATATTTAACAATCTTAAAAATGTTATCACTTACATTAATTTCTAGGTTAATATTTATTTTGTAGATTCTAATAGAATTGAATACCATACCCAAACAATATCTAGTATGAACTAGTTAGTTATAGGCTAGGTTCCAAGCGTACTTGGTAACACAATTTTTGAGCTTGTGTTTGTTTATGATTTAACGATTGATGCATCTAGCTTTGCTACGCATCTACTTTGAATACAATGAGAGGGTGATTTTGTCTAAGCCAAGAGACCCTGCTATCTAATATCACCCAAGAAAAATACTGATATTTTACCTTAGAAATATAAGCCTTTTGTAAGTATAATTCAATGAATTGTGATAATAACTTAAAATGAAGTGAATTAAAATTTGATTGAGTTCCCCATGATATTTTAACAAATCACCTAGGAAGATGTTCGTTCCTAACAATTTCCAATTCTCTTTCCAAAAGGATGAAAAAGAAGAGAAAGGAACTAATTAATGTTGGGACAAAATTTAGAAGACCTATGTTTTGTGTCTGAAAGCTACTAGCCTAGAGAGCATGGAAAAAATTTGAAGTCATGGGAGAGAGTTTCAGTTCTATCTCCAGAAATTATGTCCAGTACTCTTGTATTGAATTTTTAAATCCTTCTAAGTTTAAATGTTCACGAGGAAACTCTAACATTTTAATAAAATACATAAATGAAAACCAATTTTGTTTTTGTCGGAATACTTTTGAAAATCACATCACCTCAGTAATTGAACTGTAACAATAAGATTGCATACAAAGTGCAGGTTTGCTATGAAACATGTTAAAAGGGTTAAATTGTTTCAATTAATACAAACACTGGAACTATTAAACAACAATAGCTTGTTGGTAATCAAGATTTTGGACTATACCCACATTTTACACCTTTTCATACAGTTACAAAGAACATAGAAAACATGTACGTGGAACTATAGATTCCAACATATGTAAAAATACAACAATCTAAATAAGAATGGGAAGCATGGTTAAGACATGCATAAATAAAAGGAAAACAAAAATCTCTCAAAGTGTATCACAAACAAATCAAGGAAAAAAGCTTTTAGGCAGGGGACCGATATGATCATGAAAATTTCAAAACTTCCAAAGTATAGAGCATTTGAGATTTTATAGAGAATGCACTAATTCAGCTTTATTCATGATGAGGCATGTTCACAAGTTTTGCAGTCGCACCATGGTGTTGTTCGTGTTGGCTCTGTTGGACCCTACAATTAAGATTCAATATATGTACATTATTCAATAAGATTAACTATGCAACATAATGAAATATTGAAAAGTGTGTTATCTTATTGAGCTTCACTTTGTTTCGAGAATAGTTTAATATTCTCAACTTAACACGGCCAACCACATGAAGGTGGAAGCTCATTCCCCCCCCCCCCCCCCCCAACATCACTCTAAATTCCCCGTTAATATCTAACATTCATTCATTCTTTCATCCAATATTGAAATATAACATTCATTCATTATCACATAACATTCATTAACACATAAAATTCATTAACTTTCATTAAAACACAACATTCATCAATAATCATCAATAGATATCATTCATGAACATTCATTAGCACATAATTAAATTCATTAACACATAAAAATCAGTCATTATCAAATAAGGTAGATTACAATCATTTCTTTCTTTGTTTTTTCTTTGAAGCTATGAAAAGACTAAGTGGAACATCGGTTTCTTCATCATTTCCCCCATCTTTGGATGTTCTGCCCTCTTCTCATGCTCTTGATGTATGCCTAGTCTTAGACAAAGGACGAGGATGCTGAACCAAAGGGGGGTCCTCTACAATAACAAAGAATTGGGTTAAATTCAAAACGGTTTTTTATTATTGTTACAAGTATTTCATTAATTTAAAGAACACAACCATTACACTCTTTACTTGCTTGATATTATTGTCGAAGTGGTCTGGGAGAGATAGAGGTAGAACGTACTGCAACAATTATAAAATGATCTTTTCATTGTTTTCTAACATAATACAATGAAAAGTACATGCGCAGTATACAAATATATAGTAAATACACAAGAATGCAAATTACCTTAATGAAGGTATGCCAATCATGCATTTTCATCCCTGGCCCAAATTCACTCTTCTTTGATATGAGATTGTTTATGTTCGTAGCAAATCCTGTGGGAAATCGAATTTTTCATATGACTTCTTTTATAGAATTGCTTTGTTGCTCTGTTAATAACCAAGGAAGGGCGCTTATATTAATCTGATCTCCATTGCTATTTGATTGAATGACATTTTTATTTGCATGATTGGATTCCACAATGTCACTACAAATTTTGACAATTTTTTCTTTGTCACGCCTTCCATCCAATATTTTCCATAATGTCTCTATTATATTCTTTCCAATATGCATTCTATCAAACAAATGCACAATTTTTAGTTGCTCATAGTAAGGCAACCTACTGAATTGTCTGGGATAACTTTTTAGTCCCTTTGGAAGGTGGCCATCCATGCCTTGACGACCTTCAGTATCATCAATTACATCATCAGTAAACAAAACATGATAGAAAAATTCAAATCCCAAACATAAACCATTAGATGGAATGACATTACCTTGATGATTAATTCTATTATATTCCAACTTCCATAAGTGAGGAGTCATTCTTCATGGCTTTGATGTAGTCTCTTCTTTCCCATTGAAAAGATGTTTTTCAGTATTCCGGTACTTATGATTTTTGTGAAGGAAGTGCCTATACTCATCAAACACCTGCTTTCCTAAACTTTTTGAATGACAGGATTTCATCTTTGGACCACAAAATGGACATGCAAATTTTCCCTTTGTTTGAAGACCTACAAGATAATGTATAATTCTATTAAATTTGTTAATTTTTATAATTATAATTATCATGCGCAACTTGAACACTATAACGTACCACAAAAATGTGTTAGCCCTGGGGCATCATGTATTGTCCATACAAGCATTGCATGGAATTGAAATTGTCTTTGTCCTATTGGTCTAGAGATGTCATACATGGTCACACCATTCCATAACTCCAACAACTCATCGATAAGAGGCTCAATATATACATTCATATCTTTAACTTGGTACTTGCCTAGTGGAATGAACAAAAACATTACATAATTATTATGACCATTTTACTGCAATATTTATAATTAAATGTAGATGACTACTAAATGATAAAATACCTAGAACAATCATTGCCAACATTATGTGCTCCCTCTTTATTGACATCCATGGAGGAATATTATTGTTGATAACAAAAATAGGCCACACTGAGTAAACAGATCTCAACTCTCCAAATGGATTGACACCGTCTGCTGCCAATGAAAGCCTGAGATTACGAGGTTCTTCTTTAAAGTGTGGCCACTTTTCCTCTATGCCCATAAATGCTGAACCATCTGCAGGAATTCGAATAATGTCATCTCAACTTCTATAGCGTGCATGGTAATCCATAAATTGTGCCAAGCTAGTGCACTTGAATAATCATTGCATACATGGAATAATGGGAATATAACGAAGAACCTTGTGAGGCACCTTTTTTGTTATTTGATCTATTCGATATCTACTGATATGACATTCACAGCATTCTATTCCAAATTCATGTTCTTTATGATATATAATATGATCATTGGGACAAGCATTTATTGTTTGATACTTCATTCCAATATCTTTCATAATGGCATATAATTCTCGGTATGAGCGAGGCAGAATATTTGATGGTGGTAAGAAAAACTCACCTATCAATCTATAACAAAAAACAAAGTTTGAGGTGTTAATATAAAGAATATTAATGGTACATGATTCACCATTTATTAACTGTAATGACATGTATGACACACCTTAACATACGTGAGATTGTTATGTTGGATAAACCACTCATAACCTTCAAGTTCACCAACAACAATAGAGCAGAGAGAAGAGTTGTTTGGGAGCCTTTGTAAAGGGGCTCATATGCCTTCTCAAGAAGAGGTAAATCATGAACATCAAGGTCATCCTGATCATCATGATCAATTGTGCCAGTACTAAATGTGTCATGGATCAATGTATTTGTACCATCATCTTCAATTGTGTTTTCTGGTGCATGATTGTCATCTTCCATGGGATCATTATCTTTAGCTTCGATATTCACACCTCCATGTTCCTCCACTTCGAAAACCATATTCTCAGGGTTTTGTTGATCCATACCATGTGCTCTGGAGTGCTCCACCTATATAAAATTGATATACATAAATAAACCGTGATCATGATCTCATTATCAATTGATTTCTTATGTATATAAATTGTTAAAACGATATAATGAACAACTTACAGTGGATGATAATCATGCCCCCCTTCAATGTGACCATGCTGCCTACAATGTTTCTTAGCTATTTTGATTAGAAGTCTTCTAGTCTTTAAGCCCTTACAAATTTTGTAGGGACAATAACATTTCCCATCACCTTTTCTTTTCAAGTTAGACCATAATCTAGCAATTGTCTCCTTATTTTGTTCTTCACTGATATTATCTGACATGGTCTTTCTTCACAAGCAAAAAAATCAGGCTATGGAAACTTTAGTGCAAAAGCTTCACAAAAATTGTAAATCGAACCAAAACCATTTAACTCTTCTTTTTCATCTTAAAACATTGAACTTAATAGAGAACGTATTTAATGTAGCTGATTGTGTGAATTTCTGAGCATTGTGTCTGTAAATTCTTACTAAAAGTTTGCCTATTGCAGACTTTCTGAGAGACATTTTTGAGTATTCTAAGCCTTGGTTCTTGTATTTTCACTGGTGATAAGTTGGAACATCAAAATGGAACAATTAATCATATTGTTGATCTCTACTAGAGGAATTAAATTGAACCAAATTGACTATTCCCCAATAAAATGTTTTGAAATGGTGAACGTATAAGTTTGTAGTTTACTTTCCTAGACTAGGACCCCATTTCATCAACATTTCACTATGAAAGAATAAATATTTTTTCTTGAAGAGGACATCTTACAGATTATGCTTCAATGTATAACACATTTTCATAATCAATCATTCGACTTCACATGGATAAAAGAATTCACATATTCTAAATCATAATATGATGATGTGAACAACTCATATGCAACTATATGGCATGCAAAGCATTTATTTTAACATACACTTATTCATCCACATTGCAGGGATAACAATACAAGGCTCACATATTGGTCTAAGAGGATGCCATGGTCTCACAAAGTAACCAAGAACCAAGAGTTTCACTAAACTACCAAAGATCATAAATATTGAAAGAAAGAAAAAATAGTACCAATAATAAGTCAAATAAATGTGTTCAATTCCAATAGAAAATCAAACGTAGCCACAATAACTACACAATAGAGAAAAATCACAATAGTGATTAAACTAATTCAAACAAGATAAAATAAAATTGTTGCCCCATGCAACAAAGATGAGAGATCAACAATAATTGAAGGAAACTTCACAATCCCTAAAAGTGCACATTACATAACTATACGAATAGAAATTGTGGCTAATAGAGTGAAGATTCATCATGAGTCCAATAATAGTCCCTCATGTGTGCATTTGTGGCATGAACACAAAAACTCCCACATGGCATGGCCATGTACCTAATGGAGAAGACATGTCTAGGCTACATGGTGCAAGAGCTAGGCCTCATTTTCATCACAGGTTTGATAGCAAGTTTGATTTTTATTAGTCTTGAGTTGGAAAGTTTGTATAAGATGTTTTTGAGTTGTTCTAGGTTGTTTGGATGAGTTTTAAACTCATTGTGTGGTCTTGTTTCCTATTTTCATCTTTTTGCTCAAAGATGCCAGTTTGGAGTTGCCTGGCAAAATGATGGAAAAAGTGAGTTTTCAATGTGTTTTTGTTTTGAAAGTTTTTAGGCATGCTTTGTGTTTGGTTTTTAGGTGTGAGTAGTGTTCTTAGGTGATTGGGAGTCTTTGAGATCAACCTTGCATCATCTAGGCATTAAAAGTTGTCATTTTAGCCATGAAAATGTCAAATTTGAGTGCTCTTGGACATGTACCTATCCATATAGGAGGATAACTAACTTGTAGAGGTATTTATTCTCTTGTTTGAACCATTGTAAGGGTTGATCATTTGGAGATATCAAGCATTTTGAAAGTTTGCACTAATTTTACCTTGTTTTTCTCTATGTTTTGACTCCATGTGAGCAGCAGTCCGTACACCTGCTATACGTGGCCATACTATTTTTGCATTTCCATGTTCTCTTATGCTTCCTGAAACTTTTCCCTTTGGTGGCATCAAATTTCATTAATTTTTGAGTTTTGTGCAAAATTATTTAGTTTTGATAGTTTCACTACCTTGTCTAGGAAATTGGCAAGGATGCTTGACCAACTTGGCTTCTTGAAGCCCTAAATGTTCATGGCTTCCCAAGAACTAGTTGGTCAACTTGTAAGATATGTATATACATGTTTTTATTTCCAAAATGCAAGTGCAAGAAGTTTTGTGGCCATGGAGCCCTAGGCAAGTGTGCCATTTGGCTAGGGTCTTTGAAGAAGTTTGATGCTTTGCTCTTCCATAGAAAATGCATTCATTAGGTGCACAGACCTGTCTTGATGTTCAAGTGGTATGTGAAAGCAAAGAGGCTTTCTAAGCCATGACAAGGAAGGTTACATGTTTCAATTTTGTGAAATTGTAAACAAAAATAGTGAGTCACTGTTTTGGTGTTAGTTTTCCATTCATTTGTTTACTCTCCACCTACATTGGTGTTTGTAAAACCTTGTATCTTCTTAATTTGTTTGAAAACAAGAAAAAGGGGTGGTCTTTGATCCTACCCATGGATTTAAGAGGTTGCCAAGATCAATCAATGATCTTTTAGGCAAAGTTGTAACGCCCAGCAGGCTGTCATAGTCAATTAGGACTGATTTTTGCATTGTAATTGAAGTTGTTTTTGCAATCTTCCTTTTCCAAATAGCAGGTATGAAGGTCAACAAGAATTCAAAGGCAAAACAGTAATAAAAAAGCACTGGTCAGACCTTTGAAAAGTGTTTTGACAGTGGCAAAGTGCAGGTTGAAGAGAAATTACAGTGAAAGAGATAAAAGTGCAGTGATAACAAGCTTGACAGTGAATGATTCATTGTTTGTAATTACCTAATGCTTTTTGTGTAGGGATAATGTGGTTTTCCTTTTTCAAACAATGTTAGACATGTTTACATGTTTGAATGTAACTGATATTTATGCAAAGATGTGTTTGTAGAAAGCAATAATGGAAAAGTTGTCAATTGTTGCACACTCCTTATGTGCATTTTGTAAAATCTTGTTCTCTAACCTTTGAAGGTGTAAATCTACTTTATTTTGGCCTAATTAGTATGTGGCATGGTAGAACTAAGGTGGCATGCTGCACATTGAAGATTTCTAGTTTGTAAGTTGGTTCTAGCCATCAAAACCCTTCCAAACCCTTCCTTTTGCACCCCTTTTTGGGACAGTCATGGAGAAGGCCTAATGGACCCTAAAAATTAGAAAATCTTCAATAAATCTCAAAAGGGTATCCGAATATTAGGTTCTTTTTGTTTGTAAGTCCATCACTGGAGCAGGGTGAGCACAAAACCCCAAAAGGAGGGCTAATTCCTTGTAGCCCATTTTACACCTAACACATGGTTTTTGTCAAATCGGGTATACCAAAGAAGGTTGTAAAGCATAAAACCCATCAAATCTAGTTGAAACAAGTTTTTCTTGCATGCATCAAACACATTTGGTGAGTTTGACTCCATAAGTCAGTTTTGTAGCACTTGTGAAGGATTACTAAAACAATGGAGTTGAAGCCCTTGAGCAACCAAGGAGTGTTTGACTTAGGGAGATGGAACAAGAAAACTTTCTAGGTTGCCTATAAGCTTGTTGCACTCTGATTTTGGTGACTACACCTTGAAACAGCAAAGGACCTATCACTTAGTAAACATTCTAGCCACTTGGCAACCCCCTTGCCCTACCTCCCTATCACTACATGCCCAAAAACATGACTATAATAATAGTCCATCATGCATGCATTTGTGGCCTGCACACTACAAATCCTAATATATCATGGCAATACACCTCATAGAGAAGACACACCTAGGGCCACATTGCACATAGCAACGTGCCTCACAAAGAAGACATGCATAGGGCACATGCCACATAGCAATGTGTCTTATGGAAAAATGTGCATGCATGTCACACACCAAAGCTATGTGTATACATCATGAGGCACATTCATATGTTATCAAACACAACCTATTGTATCTAACATGAGTTCCTCTCTACATGTGTGCAAATCTTCCAACACTAATCGCCACTAAGAAGGAATAATATAAAATGCATCTTCAAATATTTGTGTGTGTGTGTGGAATTGTGTCTTTGAACCCAAATCGCTACCATCAACAACATGTAACCATCACCTACACTATATCAAAACATAAGTATGGTGTGGCATCATATCTATTTGCATAATGTCAAAACACATGCAAACATGAAAATCATCATAGCATGACAAAAATCAATCTCCACATGTTGGAACAAAGATATAAATAAGATAATAGGGTAAGAGGAAACCTGTACCAAGAACCACATACCAACTATCAGAAATGCCATCAAGATAAATGTAGGATAGGATACCACTATGAGCCATCCAATGGTCCATTCTATGAGGAGAACTAGGGGATACTATCTTTGAAAGGTGTGGTCAATAGAGATAATCCCTACTAATGCCACAATATGTCACCATAGCTTCTTGAGTTTTCCATTCTTCTACTTAACACCACATTTATTGAGTTCCTCAACAGCGAGGTTGGTTCTCAATAGGATGCACAAACATGTAAACACACAAGCATGGTTTCATCATACTTGTACAGCAATACAAATTCATTTTTCTAGTTAATTACTTATTGTAAAAATAACTCCATTACATAGCATAGGGCGATAATCACCATAAGTTTTCAAATAAACTGCCCAAACATCAATTGGAGTTACCCTTTCTAAGGTACAAACATAATTTATTTATAACTTCAAAATTAAAATAATCACAATACATCCAAATAAGTTCAATAGTGCATGGAAATAGACAACATGATCCATAATTAAACCCATAAATTACCCTAATTGGATATGCTAATAAAATGGTGTCTCAAATAATAGAGATTATGTTGGACCTATAATAGAGATATGGACTTTGTTTCATCATACACAAGCATGGTTTCATCATACTTGTATCCAAATACACCATCCTTAGATAGGTACTTAGTACCACAATCTCATGGGTACCCTTTTAGCTGAATTTACGCTATATTTAGGTGAATCTACCCTTGTATCATTCCTTGATCTAGTATGTCATTCCACCAATCAATAATTTTTCCATATTCTTGGGAGAATACACTATCCTTAGGTGAATATGCCATATCCTTAAATGAATCCTCCTTGTCATCATCCTAAGTCCTCTTTTTGTTAAGTCTTATCCCTTCATCTTTAGGAAAATCCACCTATCCTTATGTGAATCTGCTTTCTCTTAGGTGAATCTATTTCACATAAATCATTTATCTTATCCATCTTTCTTACGCAAATGGTGATTTTTTCCTATCCTTAGATGACTACACTCACAGGCAAGAATAAGCTATATTTTATCAATGAATGCAAATAAAAATGAGATTACAAAGGAAACCCCTTGGTTATATAGGCCAAGGTGAGGAGTAAGATATCATAAGATTATGACAAGTGTACTAATCTTATGATATGAGAAATAAAGTGATAAGATAAGATCGCATGTAAAGTGATAAGTATCCCATGTGAAACCTAAGTAAACTTAAGTGATAAGGCATAAATAGGACCTAATCATCAAACTAGCTAGGTAATGCCCCCTTTTAACTTGAATAGGAAGCCTAAATTTAGTATGATCACATTTGATAATTCTATAAAGTTGTTATAATTTCAAAAGACTCTCTAGATTTTGTAATATGAGGAAGCTTGCAATATTAATCATTCATGATTGGCCTAGGATCAACCTTGAGAAGCTATGAAGGTTTAATTAAAAAATTAATTGCAATTTATATTATTTAGAGAAAACATGTTGTCTACACCTTTTAGTTTTACTATTTGGCCATATTAGTCATCCTTGTCTCCATTCATTCTATTGTATTTTCTTCTTTCTTTGTACAAGTGAAGTCTATTATAGCATCAAAAGCATGCAAGGGTAGATATCCTACTAAAAATTATAAAATTTAATTTATAATATTTTTACCATTATAAGGGCCATTTGAATTATATCCATGTGGAGGCATGAAATTTGTAGTTGAAGTAATTATATATGTGAAATAGATAATATTTATCAAAGAGATCATTGATAAATATTAAAAGTTGTAGCATTGACTGTAAAGAATGTTGCTAAATCCAAAAAAATTGTAGCTCGATCGCATAGATTGGTGGTAAATCTAAAAAAATATTGTGTTGGTTGTAGGGATCATTGTTAAATCTAAAAACTTGTAGCATTGATCATAAAAATTATTGTTAAATCTATGATTTTTTATTACACTAATCATTCCAAATGGTGAATAGTATATTGATTGTTATCGCTACAAAGTTGATTGGTGGTGACAACTTTGAAGAAAGTCATCATTGGATGAAAAGTACTTTTCTCTTGTCAAATATCAT
Source organism: Cryptomeria japonica (assembly GCF_030272615.1). Taxonomy (NCBI): domain Eukaryota; kingdom Viridiplantae; phylum Streptophyta; class Pinopsida; order Cupressales; family Cupressaceae; genus Cryptomeria; species Cryptomeria japonica. The sequence goes on from NC_081415.1 coordinate 685,731,059, forward strand.
GTCCTTTATTGATGAAACTATGAAAGAAATATTTTTATGAATAATTGACGAGCAAAGAAAAAGAAAGGCTTTATAGTATTATAATTATTTTGGTCATTGTGAAAGACAATGTTCTGAAAGGAAAGATATGAAAACACATAATCAAGGGTGTTAAAACAAGATTACGTTTGTATACTTTGGAGAAGGTTTTTTTTCTTAAATGTTCTCCATTTATACATGGGAATCTAATAAAACTATTTTTCATAGATGGCATCCATCATCTAGTTAAGTTGTGTAATAAAATAAAGTTTATGGGAGAGCATTAACAAATGTAAACTACTTTAAATCACACACCCTAAATAATTTGTCATATACAATCATGTCTCATATAAGAGACATGTTTGTCCATGTATACATTATTCATTTAAATATCTTTGGATCCATAAACTTGAAATAGAGAAAATCTATTCAAGCTCTCCAATTTCAACAAATCTAAGCACGATCAATCTAAAATCTATTCAAGCTCTCCAATTTCAACAAATCTCTACCCTAAACCTCATACTACTAATCTCCCTCATTCCCCTCGCATACACATCCTCTCCTCCCTCCTCGGCCCTCACCCTAACTTTGAGGCACAGACCCAACTCAAACACCACACACAATCCCCACAACAACCAATTCCAATCCCAAATCCACTCCACCATCAAACGAGCCCAATATCTGGCCTCAACATCCACAACCCAAACACCCATACACCCAGAATTCAATGACCTGTTCTTCATATAATTCCAAGCATCAAAGCATAATCGAAGGGGGTTTTTTATGAGAGTTATCACAAGGACAAGACAACTCCTGGCTATTGCTTATCCTACTCTATCAGGAGGGCAAGGACCATTCATTATACTACTATTACCATCCTCCTCTTCCCATGCAAAATGAAGGTAGGCTTCAACCTCATTAATTAGGGGAGGGGATTTTATTAGACTCAAACTGGGGGTTCTCCATCGGGGTTAACTGCTTTCTTTCTCATTGAAACCTCATGAGCGAGAACAAAATCCCCTTTGGATGTAGCTGGAAACCCCATGAGCGAGAACAGAAGCCCTCCATACTATCAACTATACTAGTCAGTGTGGGTCAATCCATCCCAACCACATTACTCCTTGATCGACCATCCAAGAGTGAGAACATGTAATGCCGGGTGGGAGCAGACACAACAATACACTGGGAAAGAAAGAAAATGAAATTGCAAAAAAATTAGTTAAGAAAGAAATTGAAAAACAAAGAGTTCTTACCTTGCTTGTGCAGAGATCGCTCCGGCAGGAGGGGGGGGGGGGGCAGGGAGGCGAGATTTGCTTTCAAAATGAAAATGCATTGTGTTTTTTTTTTTAATAAAATGCCCAAGGTCGTCGGAATTCCGACGAACATGGGAATTTAAAAAAAAAAATCAAATTTTCACACAATGCTCCTTGTCTGTCAGAAACCTCCGTCGGAATTTACACCCAAATGTATTAGTGGCATGTATCTGTTTCAATCGGGGTTATGCATTCTACAAACGAGAGAAAAACTCTTAAACAAGAAATTCCTGAATTTGCACATTTGCCCTTTGGAAATAGTACACACATTTGTACAAACAGACGCCCCTTGGAATTTGCATTTACATTACATGTCTTAAATAGGTTAAATCACACTTGAAACCAGAGGAAAAAAACTCTTATACGGGGTACCATACACTTGAAACCAGACATCGCTTGCATGCACACATGAGGATGAGTGAAACTAGTGGAATAGGGCTAGACTATTCCTACTCCCCTCCCCAGCATGGATCACCTAGATGCAAACATCTAGGGGTGAGGCATCTATCTTCTTCTCTCTCATTATTATTTTCATGGATCACCTAGATAAACACATCTAGTATGTATTCATGCTCTCTCTCTCCTTCTCATGAACTCATAGCTTTGCTATTGATAGTTCATGGATGATGCTTGCTTTTCTCTTTTATGTGATCAATTGTGTTCGTGAGATGATATTTTTTAAGTATGATATTAGTTATTGAGACATTTTGATATCGAGATCTCTTCGGCTAGTTGACTCGAGGTCTTGATTTTGGTCCTTATCTTTTGTGTCTTGTGTGTCTTTGTGCCTTTTCCTTTGTTTGCATTTTTATCTTTGTTTGCCCTTTTATTTTTGTCTTGTCTTTGTGTGCCCTTGCATATGTTTGAGTGGGTTAAGATCCTAATATTGGGGGCTTGGTTCCTCAAAATTAGTGATGTCTTATACTCTTTGTGATTTTTCTTCATACTCCTCATCCTATTCTTCCTCTTTCTTCTACTTTACCATGAGTATTTGTGTAAGCTCATACTCTTGCTAAAGTGGGGATTAAATGTAGTATCCTAAAATTGCACCCTTTGCAATTTTTACCATATTTGGGCCCCTCGCCTTAGTGTTCTCATCCTCACACTTGATCTGGACCCATTTACACTTGTACTATGCAATGAATGCTATATTATCATATTATACCTTGCATTACACCTTAACCCTAGCCCAAATATGGGGTAAGAACAAGGCATGGCACCTTGGTCCTCATTGAGACCATGGCACCACACCATGGTCCTCCCTATTTGGGGCCCAATTCAAACCCTTTGCCCTATCCAAAATTTGAGTGGAAAATCTTGCTTCATGTTGGCCTATATCAGAAAATTAACATAATTGATGATAGACAAGTATATAAGGAGGTCTTCCCCTCTCGTTTGGGAGGAAGGAGGAATAAGGCAAGGGGATAGGTGAACATAAGGTGAACTATATTCAAGCAATCAAGAATGCAAGAACTGAATTTTTCATCATCAAGGATTTCTAGAGGTCTCGAAGGCTGCATATTCTTCATCTATCCATTATAGAGAAACCTTACATCAATCATTTGCAAGCGTGTGTGCGTGTTAGGGTTTTTTCATGTTCATGTCATTTCATACAACACATGTGATTACATTCAAGAAGTAAAGAATCATTATCAATCATTGTAGATCTAAGGTATACCTTTCCATCATTTATTTCAAGTATTTGCAATATTCTATTCAAGGTTTATTCCAAATCAGGGTTTGACTCAAGCAAACCCCTATTCCCAACCTTTTCCCCTTTTTTCTATGTACAGGAAACAAGTATGGAGTTGTACTCTTTAGAATAAGCTTCATTCATAGAGACAAATCAACCCTTTTTGGCATGCAAAAAGTTCAAAGGACTATGGTGCCGCACCATGGTCCCAAATGTTTAGGAGATTTTTCAAGGTTCGGATCTGATCTGACTTATTCTGCTCAATTCTAGGTGCCTAGCTCAATCCCACATTTGAAGCTCACTTTTCTACATGTTTCCTTCATTTTTAAGCACTTTACCTTAATTCTGCATTTCAACTTACAAAAGAGGAAACCGAAATCAATCCAATCCATTTAGTATCCAGTCCTTATTTGATTTATGATTGGATCTAGTGGATTCTAACCCTCTGTTCAATGTGAAGGTCTCGAGTGAAAATTGATTTGGTGATTTCTCCCTTCTATGTTGCAAATTGCCAAAACAAATTTTCCCCATTTACAAGCATGTAGTGTTGGATCTTTAGCAAACAAAAGACAACAACTAGACATGCCTTTTCTATAAGTGAATAATTGAGCTCATACTGAGCTAAATTCTGATTGATTTATTAAATGGCACATTCTTTCCCTTGATCATCATGTTGGGCAAGAAGTACCACACTACAACTAGAGTAACTAAGATGTAGAGAAATAAAGGTCAACTTGGGATTAGTGGTATTAGGATTGGGGGATGTGCCAGGTATTATTTTATCTTATCAAATGCTTGGTGGTATTGGGCATCCCATTTGAACATTGTGACTTTTTTGAGAAGATGAGTAAATCAATGACATTTATCTATGAGTTGGGTGATGAAACACCTGATAGATTGTAACTTCCCTTGTAGACTATGTAAATTCTTTAGTGTCTTGGGAGGAGGCATCTCAAGTATTTCTTTGACTTTCTTGGGTCTAAACCTCAATGTCGTGCCTAAAAATGATCAAGTCTAGGAGTTTACCTCATGTAACTCCAAACACACACTTTTTATGGTTAAGGTGTAACTTGTATTTGACAAGACGTTCAAATATGCATGTTCAAGGATGGTCGGATGTTCTACTCTTATTTTAGATTTACCTAATATGTCTTCTACATAATCCTCCAATATCTTGTGCATGAGATCATGGAAAATCATTATCATGGTGTGTTGATTGGTAGCACCTACATTCTTGAGAGCAAATGACATGACTTGTTAATAGAAATTTCCCCAAGGAGTGGTGAACGTTGTTTTGTGTCGATCAACTTCTACAATTTTTTCTGATTATACCCTGAAAAACCATCCATAAGGGAAAAAAATTCATGTCTTGTTTTCAAATCAATAAGGATGTTGGGAAGTGGAAAGTCATCTTTATGAAAAGATTTATTGGGGTCTTTGAAGTCTGTACACACTCTAATGTCCCCATTGGGTTTGGAAACGGTTACCATGTTGGAGATCCATTCTAAATAATCAATTGGTTTGATGAACTTGACTTATAATAATTTCTCCAATTATGTTTTGATCAATAATGAGATCATGGGATGCATCTTTCTTAATTTATGCTTAACAGGTTTGACATCTATATTTAAACCAATTGATGGACCATGAGATCAGGATCTAGGGCGTGCATATTTGAATAGGACTAGGAAAAACTGATAGGAAAATTATGCAAGATTTAGGAAAAGGCCTAGAACTCTTTGTTAGAAGGGAGGCAGTCACATGAGTGATATGCAATTTTTTTGTGATACCCAAGTTGATTTCTCTTGTTGCAACTATGAGGATTGATTATCTATCAGGGACATGCATGTCAATAAGAGGAAGAGGGTATTACTCATCTTCTAGTGCCTTAGAGAGGTTTTCACAAGAAGATACACCCTTTGATTTTATTATTTATGGTCTATAGCTACTTGTGAAAGGTTTTCACTAGTAGAATCTTGATCTTTTAATTCTTTTTCACTTTTGGGGTTAAGGATACCCTCTTCTCCAAAGTAACCTTGAGGATCTAGCTTGTACATTATATTCTAAGTAGGATGATAATATGGTACACACTCAGTTGCCCCTAGGAACTAAAGGAGCATTGTATCATTTTGGAATGTGTCAAGGCATACAACAGTTTGGTCCCAATCGAGGAATTCAGGATGGTGAAGTGGGAGGTCAATTAGGAGTATGGATGTGTTGAAAAAGTTGGTGGTGCCAAAGGCAGAGGAGTTATCTATATCATCATATGCTTGTTTGACAACCTCCTTAGGTATGTCTTTGATATCAGCTAAAATTCTCTCATCATTTCTAGTAGTCCCTACTGAAGTTGAGGCTTTGTGCAAGGGAAATCCAAAACCAACCCCTTGATGGTTTACATTAGGAGTTGGATCAATAGGTCTTCTAATTCCTTATTCTTCTTGTCCTAGTCATTCGCCTTGTTAATCACATTACTTAGTAGCCAATTTATGGACTTCTAGATATTTCTCTTTGAAGTGATTAATGTGGGTATCATTTGTTGGCAATTGACATTCATCCGAGCTTATGGTGTTGTCATTGATGGAAACACACATCATTTTAGGTTGGATAATTATCCACTATCCTCTAGTATTCAAGGTTTAACATTTGACATTCAAGGAAACCAACAAGCAAGGGAAACCGACAAACTAGGAACTAGTATTTGGAGGCCAACATAGAAGATTGATCCAACAAAGGTTTTAGTGGAAATGATCATGAAGATTAATGTTTATGTTTTTGTTTAAGCCGACATTTATTTATCTTTTGTAATATGATTGTAAGTCAACATAAGGCATTCATGTTTATGTATGCAAAGGGTATATAAGTCAGTCCGACTAGGTCATTTTGAGATATAGATGTGATAGGATGTATGGTATTATGCGAGAAAGATCTTGATCAACAGGATTGATCTGTTGTTTGTCTTGGTTATTTGTGGGAAGGATTAGGAAGCGAATAAGGTTACCGGTAAGGAAGGAGATAGTGATAATTGGTACAGTTCGTACTTAAACCAAAAATCATCCAGCATATCTGATGCACACTCAGAGTTCAGAATTTTGTTTGTAATTTAGTACTTTGTATCTGTAGTCAGTGAGGATCCTTTGTGATGAGCAATTTTCTCCAGGCAGTGTGCCTTTCTGCATGTGCAGGCCCCCATCTTATGTAATATTTATTCAACTGGCCAGTGGATAGATATTGTGGGTCACAATTCTCACTGTGGTTTTTCCTCTTTGAGGTTTTCCACGTATAAATTTGTGGTGTTATGGTGTTGATCTTTGTGGTTGCTTTGTTATTCATTATATTCTATTTATATGCATACCGGTTGTTAATTGGTAAAGTATCTAAAGGAATCAAAATTTACTTAACCGATAGAACACTGATTCACCCCACCTCTTAGTGTTCTTGTATTCCAACAATTGGTATTAGAGCCTTGTGCCTCGGATTAATTCTAACAACTTGAGAAAGATCCTATATCCAGAATCCAAGGAGATGAGTTTGGAGAAAGAACTTGAAGTAGCACTTGAAGAACTTGAAGTTGCAAGATGAGTTGAACTCTACAAAATAGTTTATACTTACCCTGTAGGAGAGGTCATCATCTTCTCAAGCCAAAAGGAAGGAACTCTTACAAAATTAGGATGATGAAGAAAAGAATGCCCTTGAGGAACTATGTTAGAAGTTGAGTCAGGAGAATAATGTCATGAAGAATGAGATGAAAGCCATAACTATGAGGATGTCCAAGGATATTGAAGACCATAAGAAGAATGAAGAAAATCTTGCCATATCTCTGAAAGATAGATCTGAGGAATGCATTAGGTTGGCGCATGAGAATGATGTGTTGAGAACTAAATTGGTGCAATAATAGAACAATGAAAAAGAGTTGGAAAGAATGGTGATAGTCCTAAGAAGTGATCTGGATGTTGCAAATTAATACAAAGAAAAATTTAGCGTCAGTTCTGCAAAGCTTGATGAATTATTGAAGGATCAAAGCTCCGATACTGCAAATCGGGAGAATCCACTAGACAACTGAAATAAAAAATCACCGGTAAGGCAACCCAATACACATAAATTTAATGGTAGTGTAGCATAGGAAATAGGAAATCATCACAAACAAGATAAACATACTAATCATTAGCTCAATCATGAAAGCTCATTACAACAATCTATCCTAAACACATTCAATAGAGACATGAAAATTGAAACATTCAAAAAGATTATGCAAACCAGAGGTAAATCCAAATGCTTCCTTCATGCGGCTCCATTGTTCTTCTTTCCTCTTCAAATAGTTTGGTTGTGGATCTCACCTACAAGTGCACATACATGATTGAAAGCAAGTAGGTAAGAAAATTGCTCAAAAGTACTCGAAGCGTGATTGATTAGAAATTCGATAATCTGGTTAGGGGTCAAGAATCAAGGGGTTTGATTGAAGAAATTCATCCAATTTATAGACAAATTGGAGAGATGGATCAAATTAGCATGATTCAATTCAAATGGAAATTGCAAATCAATTATGTCAATTACGACAAATTATGACAAATTATGCACTTTCTATGCAAAATTTGTTGATTGATGATTTATGACAAATTATGACAAACTTCTATGTCAAAAATTGATTGAGTGTCAATTATGACAAATTATGACAAATTTCTATGTCATTTCCATGAATTTAGGAGAGAAATAGGAGGAAATTGAAATTAGGAATTAGAAAATTAGGAAATTAGAGAATTAAGAATTTAGGAATTAAGAAATTGATGGAAATTAGAAATTAGGTAAATTAATTAATAATTTATCATTTATTAATTAATTCACAAAGAGGAATAATTAGCCAATTAAATGAACATTTAATTGTGACAAGAAAACTTAGGATAAATAAATAATTTATTAATCCTAAAGGAGGAAATGACAAACCAGGTAAAATAATTAAATCACGAAACCCTAGAAGATGAATTAAATCTTGACAAAGGATAGTTGATATCGATTCAATCATGATTTTGAATTGATAAATGACCAGTGTGATAAATGATTTGATTGATAAATGCGCCAATTGACGAGGAACAATGACTAATTGATCCAAATTGACATAATTGAAAAGAACGTTGATTGATGACAAAATAGATTGCAAAACGACAATATTGAAAATGACCACGATTGATGACAAATCAATCGCAAAATGACAAGATCGAACATGACAACGACCGATGACAAATCGATCGCAAAATGACAAGATCGAACATGACAACGACCGATGACAAATCCGATTGTTAAATGACAAGATTGAAAATGATAAGGATTGATGATAAATCGATCACCAGATGACAAGATTGACAAGAGGACAACGATCGATGACAAATCGATCGCAAGATTGACAGGAGGACAAAACACTAATTAGGATTGACGATGTCCAAAATAATGACAAATGAGCATGCACATTGATGCAATAAGATAAGATCGATTGAAATCATGACTGGAGATTTTTGTTGACAAGACCAAATTCGAGAGTAAGATGAATGAAGAATGTAGAAGAATGACTCGATGCTTGCAAATGATAAAGACCAAGTACGAATCATAGGAGAAATGTTAATGCGACGCAAAAACCTAAAATGAGGCAATGCGCAAATGTTAAAGTATGACTCCGCAAGCGTTGACCATTTTTAGGTGTCTACATTTTGCCCCTCTTTGAGACAATGTGATTTTAAGCGTTGTTTCAAAGAACAATAATAAAAATGCCCCAGACAATGACAATGACATATGCATGCCCCCTCGAGGAATTGGCCGGAAAGATCTAGAAAAGAGACCAATTGATCGATAAGAATGACAGAAGATGACAGGTTCGAACGGATCGAACGGACTGCCAAGACTAACGGAAGAAATGTTAGTGAGAAGAAATTAGACAGAGGACAGTTAGAGATGAAGGAAAACTTGCTTTCAGTAATGCACTTTGTAGGTGAGAACCTTTATTTAATGTAGCAAAATGGATGCGTAGCATCATGGCATTGAAGGCCAGAGCTGAAATGCAACCCTTTTTTGCAAAAGACAGACACATCATAGACAAACAACAATCACAACAAAAAGGAAGGAAAGGACCATGAACCATCCCGGTCACTCTAAATCACTCAGTGACATCATCGAGCAACATAGGAACATGGTCAAAGATAAATCAATAGAAAGATAAGATGCACAAATTCCAATAAATCAAACAAATATCTTGATCTTCATTGTCAAAAGTTGAAAGCGTTGATAGGACAATCATGTTGTCTGGTTTCAGGACATGCGGTACCCCATCTAAGACAAGACACAGTCTGGTTTTGAGTATACCACACCCTGTATAAGACCCATGATAGTGTGCCAAGGATGAATGATCTTGAGGTTGATTGATATGACAATTTTGATTGAAAAAGTTCATCTGTTAATGCATGATTTCAGTAAAGCACAGTGTTGGATTGCGAGTAGTTGGAGGGATGCTCAGTGATTTGTCTTATACAAAAAAAGAGATCCTTTATTGACAAAATGCGTGTTTTTGGATTTTGATGTTTTTGAAAATTTTTGGTTCATTTTTTCAGGGCATTATTTAATTTTCTTAGGGAGTTTTTTCAAGACATTTTTAAATGTTTTTGAGATTTTTTCAGGACATTTTTAAATGTTTTTGAGATTTTTTCAAGACATTTTTAAATGTTTTTGAGATTTTTTCAGGACATTTTTCAATTTTTATGAGATTTTTTCAGGACATTTTAAATGCAAAAGTTCTAGTGATTGATCATGACAAGGGGAACGCACCCAATGCGCATCTGAAAGATATACATAGACCGAGACCAAAACATATGTACAAGCAACCAGAATATGCAAGACAATGATGTTGACCAATAATAGGCCTGGAATAGAACATTGGGTCAAGACAATGATAGACATGAGAAACCGACCGAGAGAAAGCATAGCTTAGAGGTCATGATAGATGACAGAGCAACAATCTCATGTTACACATGGTGCCTATTTGCCAGGTTTTCACCAAGGTACTTGCCCCAAGCGCCTGTTTGCCAGGTTTTCACTAGAGGGCGAACCATTTTTCTTTACTTTTTTTTTCTCTTTTTTTGATTTTTTGCTTTTTTTTTTGTATTTTTTTTGCTTTTTCCATTTTTTTGTATTTTTTTAGGATCATATTTGAAGAAGTGCTGATAGAAAATTATGCCCAGTACTTGCGAAGATGCATGCTATTTATAGGATCAGACAGAGGTTCACCTTCTGGGGTAGCAAGCTGATATGCCCCTGAGCCATATGGTGCAGTTACTATGAAAGGCCCAACCCAATTAGGTTCAAACTTACCTTTGATGATGTCAGTAGACTGTGCATTCTTAGGGTTTGCCTTTAAAACCAGATCTCCCACTTCGAAGTGTCGCCCTTTGACCTTCTTATTATAAGAGCGACGGAGACGGTTTTGATATGCTTGCAAATGTGTCAGAACTGTCTGACATTTTTCATCTAGCATCTCAAGCTGATGCAACCAAGAGACTCTGTGTGTCTCATCATCAATCGGATGTTGCAAGGAAACACGCAAGGAAGGAATCTCCACTTCCAAGGGTAAAATAGCTTCTGCACCATACACCAAGGAATAAGGTGTTGCACCAGTAGGTGTGCAGATAGAAGTGCGATAGGCCCATAGTGCTGGATTCAATTGTACATGCCAATCTCGACCAGCATCGTTGACAACCTTCTTCAAGATCTTGATAATGGTTTTATTTGATGCTTCGGCTTGACCATTTCCCTATGGATAGTATGGGCTGGAGAAACGATGTTGGATATGAAACTTTTCACAAAGTTCCTTGACATCTTTATTCTTGAAGGGATGACTATTATCTGTGACTATGGCGAGGGGAACCCCATACCGGCATATGATATAATTCAGCAAGAATTTTGAAATTTGGACACCTGTGATATAGGTCATGGGGATAGCCTCGATCCATTTTGTGAAATACTCTATGGCTGTAATGATGAACTTGTGTCCATTTGCAGATGTTGGGTGAATCTTGCCAATAAGATCCAATCCCCATTGAGAAAAGGGCCATGGAGATATGACAGAATGAAGTTCTTGGGCTGGTGCATGAATGTAGTTTCTATGAATCTGACATTTGTAGCACTTCTTAACAAAATCATGAACATCTTTTTCCAGAGTGGGCCAATAATACCCAACACGAATCAACTTTTTGGCTAAGCTTAGACCATTGAAATGGCCCCCACATATACCATTGTGAACCTCATGTAAAGCCGTTTGTGCTTCATCAGAATCCAAACACCTGAGGAGGGTATGGTCAAAGGAACGATGGTAAAGGGTGTCGGCGATGATGACATATTTGGCTGTCTATCGGATAAAGGCTCGGCGTTGGTTAGTGGAAAGGTTGGGTGGTAAGGTTTGGGATTTCAACTATTGATATACGTCATTGTACCATGGGGAGTTGGGACCAACAAGAATGCACATCACATCTGCTGTCGGAATGTCAAAAGAAGGAACCGGTAATTGTTCAACTAAAAATTCACATTTGTCCATATTGTGGGGCATATTCAACATGGAAGCAATCGTAGCCATCACATCTACTGACTTGTTTTGCATTCTTGGAACTAGACTGAAATGGATAGCCGTGAATTTGGTCTTGAAGAAATCTACCATGTGCTTATAGGGAATAAGCTTTTCATATTTTGTTTCGTAGTCATCATTCACTTGTCGGATGACTAATTGAGAATCTCCATAGACTTGCAAATGCGTGATGTTCTAGTGGACTGCTACTCGGAGCCCTGTAACTAGTGCTTCATACTCTGCAATGTTATTGGTACAATGAAAAGTTATTCTGTAGGACTTTGGAATAGCATCACCTTGAGGGGTGACAAACAGGATGCCGGCTTCGGACCCGAACTTGGTATGGGATCCATCAAAGTATAACTTCCATTCATTAGAGGATGTGAGAGAAAAGACTGATTCATCTGGAAAATCGGTCAACATGGGATGATCATCAAAAATAGGAGCCTCGACAAGTTGATCTGCTATGACTTGTCCTTTTATCGCCTTTCGCTCCATATATTCAATGTCAAATTCACTAAGAATCATGACCCACTTTGCTAGGTGACCCGTCAAAGCTGCTTGACTAAGCAAGTATTTTAAGGGATCAATTTTTGCAACCAACAATGTTTGGTGGCTTAACATATAATGTCGGAGCTTCTGTGTTGCAAATACCACTGCTAAGCATGCCCTTTCAATAGTTGAATAATTTAGCTCATAGGCTACCAGTGTTCGGCTGATATAGTAAATAGCTCGCTCTTTGTCATTCTCATCTTGTTGGGCCAAGAGAACTCCTAATGCCATTTCAGTTGTAGAAATATACAACAAAAATGGCTTTTCATCTATCAGAGGCATTAGAATAGGCAGCGACAACAAATAGTCTTTGAGAGCTTGAAAGGCTGATTGACATTGCTCAGTCCATTTGAAAGTGACACCTTTGTGCAGTAGATGTTGGAATGGATGACATTTGTCGGCCAACTGAGCTATGAAGCGATGGATTGACTGGAGCTTTCCTTGCAGACTTCTTAATTGCCGGAGGTTTGAAGGTGGAGGCATATCCATTATTGCTTTAACCTTGGTAGGGTCGACCTCAATGCCTCTGTGAGAAACAATGTACCCTAGTAACTTGCCAGCTGTGACACCAAAGATGCACTTCTTTGGATTAAGTCTGAGCTTGTATGTCTCCATTCGGTCAAAGATCGGGCCCAGGATGGCTAGATGACTATCTCTGGTGATAGATTTGCATAACAAGTCATCAACATAGTCCTCCATCAAAGTATGCATGAAATCATGAAAAATTGTCGTCATTGCTCTTTGATATGTTGCGCCTGCATTTTTAAGACCGAAGGGCATCACATTCCAACAGTAGGTACCCCAAGCATAGGTGAATGTTGTCTTATGCTGATCTTCAGGAGCAATGCGAATTTGGTTATAGCCGGAGAAACCATCCATCAATGAAAGCATCTCATATCCAGCTGTCATGTCCACTATGATGTCTATGTTTGGCAATGGAAAATCATCTTTAGGGCATGCTTTATTGAGGTCCCTAAAATCTATGCAAATTCTGATGCCCCCAGTTACTTTGCTAACTGATACTAAATTTGAAATCCAGTCTGCATAATCAATGGGTCTAATGAAGCCCACATCTAGTAATTTTTTTAGTTCCACCTTGACCAAAAGAGCCACCTAGGGATGCATCTTTCTAAGTTTCTGTTTGACAAGCTTGGCATTGGCTTTTAGTGGCAAATGATGAAGAACCAATTCTGGATCGAGGCCGGGCATATCTGCATAGGATCATGCAAAGCTAATCTTCTTCTCAAGAAAGAAATTGACAAAATCTATTTTTTCCTGTTGTGATAGAGAAGCAGCAAAATGAATGACCTTAGGGTTGTCAGGTGTACCCAAATTGATTTCCTCGGTCATTTCCACTAGCAATGTTGATTTGTCTTGACTTGATAGGGGTATGTCCACTCTTCCACAATTGGGTGCCTCAGAGAGGTTTTCACCCGTGGGTACGTCTTTTGTTTTTACTTTTGTATGATCAGAGAGTGCCTTACGGTTTTCACTCAAAGATCTATTCTTTTGATTTTTTAATTTTTCTTTTCTTTTTTCATTTTGATGACTGGAAGAGGGAGTTGACTCCCCAAAATATGCTGTGGAATCCAGGTCAATAGCAAATCCTGCCTTATGATCACCTTGTGGTATGCCTTCCCGTAGTCCAAGGAATTCTGCAATTGCTTCGTCATTTTGAAAATAGTCCAATGTGAGCAGTTCTTGTTGGTCATGTTGGATAAGCTGGGGATAGATGAGGGGCATGTCATCATCGGTGGTAAGGAGAGAGAGGGCTGATATGGTAAAGATATGAACATCTGTAGTATCAATATCTGAACTGCTTGTATCAGTTCAGAGCTTGGATCCCAGAATGACTCTATCCAAGCATGAGGACATTTTTTAGGAAGAGGAGTTATTTCATGTTTGTCTTCCATAGGCAAATTATCAAGATCAATGAAAATATTGTCCAGGGCATAGGAGCTAGAGGAAAAGGAACTCCACTCCCATTCATTGGAATCAATTTCGGGTCGGGTATCCTCAGGTGTTATTTCATCGTCAGAATCATGCCCTTTTCTACACGTGGGCACTTTGGTAGATGTAGATCCAATTCGCAATGGTACAAAACCTAACCCTAAAGTTGGAGGTCACCTCTTGGGTATGACAGGTTCTAGCCTTCCATTGTTGTTCAGGCCTAAGCCACTGCAACCATCATATCCTTTCTTTTGCAGCATAGTAAATCCTTTGCCGTATCATTCCACTGGCAATCGGACAGGTGGGGTCTCAGTTGGATCTTTATAAAGCCAAACTATGACATCATCATCTACAGTTTCTTTGTCAAGTTCACCCCATCTTGTAAATGTAGTGGGAGGCTGATATTGAATAATGACCTTAGGTTCCTTTTGCAATAAATGTGGTTTGCCATATGATTTTGGAGATATTGGTAAATTCCTGATGAGGAATGTTTGATCCATTGAATATTCTCCACACCCTTGGTCCTGTATCTTCAATTTTCCTTTGACAGCGTCTAACAATTGATTAGGATCCACATAGCTATGTGATTTGGCCTCTCTATTGACTGGGACTTGCTGTTGAGGGGTACCCTTTAGAGTAGCACAAAATTGAAATGGATTAGGATCTCCTGGAATTGTTATCTCAGTTCCATTGTAAGGATATTTTAAACATTGATGATAGGTGGATGGAACTGCTTTCATTGCATGGATCCATGGACGGCCAAGGATCATATTATAAGGGAGATCAAGGTCTAGGACTTGCAGGAAAGTGTTTTCTGTCACTGGACCAACTCTAATAGGCAATGTAATTATCCCTTTGGATGGGTGCTCAGCATCATCATATGCTTTGATTGTTATTCTTTTGGAAGCATCAATGTCATTTTCTGTATATCCAAGGCCAATAACCACTCTCAAAGTACAAATATTAAGACCTGCTCCGCCATCTATCAAGACTCGTCGGATTTTACAATTATGGAGAAAGACTTCAAGGTGCAAAGGGTCATTATGAGGGAGCTTATCAGGTGAGATATCATTATCAGAAAATGCGACATTTTGGAAAACAGCTAGATGTCCAATCTGGGCTTGAAACTGGTCAACATCAATATCTGTCGAGATAGTGGACTCAATTAAAGCTTTATCTAGGACTGCACGATGCATGGGGGACATTTTTAATAACTCAAGGATTGATATTTGTGCAGGTGTCTTTCCTAGATGATCCAAAAGATTACACTGACTTGCAGGAGTTGCCTTGGGAGGAGCTGCAGGAGCTCCTTACAGGACTATTTTGGATCGACGAGTGGTGACTGCGCAAGAAGGATCTTGTCCCTTTATTCTCAGGGTGGAAACATACTCATTTGACACACGAAAACAATTAATGACATTGTTATAACTAGTATTTGCATAATTTGCTGTTCGGGCAGAGTTGGAAGAAGATGCTTTACCCTTGTCATGATCAAGCAAAGGAGTTTTGAAAATAGTATGATCTGTGTTAGAAGTCGCATGGGGTGGATCCACCTCAATTACTCCTTGCTCTAATAAATCTTGAATCATATGTTTCAATTGAAAACATGATGTGGTTTTATGTCCTTTGGACCGATGATACTCACAGTATGCATTATCATTCCACCAATGCGGTTTTACTGCTGGTTCTGCCTTGATTTCTGGTAGCTTAATAAATTTTGCTTGTATTAATTGCTTCATTACCGACTCAATAGGCTCTCCCAATGGTGTAAATTGTCGAGGAGGCCCATCCCTTGATCGGAAAGGTTTGCGCTGCTGGTTTTGTTGTTGGCCTTGTTGTTGATTATATTGTTGAGCATGTTGTTGATATTGTGGCTATTGAGGAACATTGCTCATTGGTGCTTGATTTTGTTCCATAGTTGACATGTTAGGAACACTCAATTTCTTGATTGTGAATGGGGGTTGATTTGCATTCACCGCTCTTGCATCAACAACTCCATCATTAGTGACATTCTTGTTCTTATACCAAAATCTATTTCTATCTCCCAAATAATTGGTGTTGTCACTATCTTTATTGAGCTTGATAATTCCTTTAGCTACAAGAGCCGTTTCAATGCTCATTCCTTTCTTAATGAGTTTCTCTATAGTACTGGGAATTTTCAATTTTAGCTCATACATCATTTCTGGGACCAAATTCTGGATAAACAGATTCACTTGTTGTTCTTCAGGTATATCGAGAGAAGAACGACTATACAAGCTTCGCCATCATTGCAAGAAAGTCACTAATGATTCACCTTGCTTTTGCTTGGTGTTGCATAAATCTGACATGGTCATGTCACTGTCGATGTTGAACACGAAATGAGATAAAAACTTTTGAACCAATTTCGACCAAGTCTATATATTTCCTGGCAGATGTGAATACCAATCCATGGCTTGTCCCGTAAGACTTCATGCAAATAACTGCATTAAATATGTTTCTTCATAACTCACTTCAGTACATGCCGCGAAAAATGCACGAATGTGATCTTTTGGATTGCCATTCCCTTTATATTTCTCAAAATTAGGTGCCTCAAAATGTTTATGGAATGGAGGCATGTATACACTCTTGTCAAATGGATTAGGACATAAATCTTGATTTGTATACAACTTCTTTGTTCCTTTAGTTTCTAATGCGTCAACTTTTCGTTGCAACTTCTCAAGTTGTTGCACAATTGTATTAGATTTTGGTGGTCCATCATTAATCCCGGTTGGTATTCTTTGTCAATACATCGCATTTCTGATCGGTTGTTGATACTTTGAAATGGTCATTTTTGGTGTCTACGGCATATAAAGTTCTTGGTACATCTCTTGTTGTTGTGGTTGTGCTATTCCTTGATATCGACCTTGTTGTTGTGCTTCTTGGAGCCTAGGTTGATATTGCAATTGAGTAGGTTGTTGATATTGCACAGGCACCAATTGCGGTTGTGAAGTAGGATAGCTTGTTTGCCTTGGCACATATTGTGGCACATGTTGGTGTTAAGGCTGACAGATCGGAATTTGTTGACTTTGTGCCAATTGTTGTCGTGGTGTACATGCCATCATTTGTAAAAAACTTTGTTTAGGTGCTTTTCGTTGCTTCTCCTTAAGATGGGGTATAGCACTTGCATTAACTTGTTGTGTTTTTTGTCCAATCCATTGTGATGGTTGCAAGTTTTCATTAACTTGTAATGGTGCCGAAGGCACTGCAATTTGTTGTCGAATGCGAAATTGTTGTTGTTGCACATTGCTAGTTTGTACATTCGATTGTACCTTTTGTGTATTACTCAATTGTTGCAACAATTGTTGTTGGTGCAAAACACTATCTGTAGCTCTTTGTGTCGCCATTATTGAAGGATCTATCGCAATAGTGTTTGGCAAAGATATTGAACTTAACGGGACATAAGAACTTTGTTGCATCGTGGAATTGTTTTGGACATTGGTGATATCAGGCATTCCAGTTGTGAAGCTTTCCTGCATCTTAGATTTTGATCCAATTTTATGCATGTAAGGAACCACTTCTTGTTGAGGGACAATTGTCAATATTGGTGTGGTCTTCATTTGATCTTGTATTACAGGTGTTGTGTTGAATAATGGATTATTTATTGTCTCAAATGGTGACTTTTGAGGAATAGTCACTGTCAATGCATTTGAAGCACGTTTACTCATCAATGTAGGTTGAGTTGCTTGTTGTGCATTTTCTTCATTTGGATGCGGAGAGAAACTTAATAACTCACCGCTTTGTTGTTCTTGCACAATGATTTGGTCACTTGAAGAGGTCACATTACTCATCATGCTAAGATACTTTTGTGGAAACATCTTAAAGACCTTGTTCAAGAACTTATCCATCTTTTTTGTTATCTTTGGATCTTGAAGGAACATGTCAACATCATCAGAAGCATCAGAATCAAATGAAGAATTTGGTTGGACATTTGGATTCATTTCTTGTTGAATGCCTTGATCTAAACCAAATCCTTGTGAGAGGGTTTGTTCTTCATATAATGTTTGAGTTTGAATGTCATGTTGCAGGTGTGGTTGATTCCAATTGAAAGGTGCACTTCCTCTTGGAGTTGGTGGAACACTCCCATGTCTTGGTTTCATAGGTACAAACACTGGTTCATATAATGGAGGTGGTCCAAGTTGAACCGTTCCATATGGTGGTAGAGATGTGTTTGATGAACCTTCAATTTGTACTGTTTGACTAGTTTGAAACTGCGAATTTGCTATGTTGTCCATGGGTTGATACGTTGGTTCGCCCATCTTTTTAGATTTTGATCTTGACTCAACAGGCATGTCACTTATGCAAATGCAATGTTTTTGGAATTTTTCAAGGGCAATATATGCTATGCAACTAAATGCAAACTTGAATAGATGAAAATGCAATCTATGTTTTTGGTTGTTTTTGAAGATTTTGACAAGCTTATGAATGCAAATCTAAGATAGGGACCTTTAGGAAATTGGAATGATGTCTAGACCTCGAAGGACAAAAGGACCAAGTGACAAAAGGACAAATGACAAAGTCTCCCCTATATGCTTGGATACTAAGCTAGGTTTGACGAAATGATAGTGATGACAAAAAGACAAAGGTTTGATAAGGTCTAGACTTCTTAACAATGACTTAGGGTTTATCAAAGATTTGGATTACTCAAGTATGACAAAACCTAGTTTGACACTATATGCAAAGGGACAATTAATATGCAAATGACCCTAATATGATATGATAATGACCTAAGCTTAATGGAGAGACCTAGGGTATGCAATGTATGACAATGGTATGACTTTAATGCAAGAGGACATATGCAAATGGATGACCCTTATTGATATGCAAAGGAGTATGACCTAGGTGAAACTTAACCTTGGTAATTGACAATGAATTTGCAAAATGCAAACCTAGGATGAACCTAAATCTAAGTGACATGAATGTTGAGACAAGATTTTGAAAAATGTTTGACAACCATGTTTGAAAGTGTTTTGAAGTTTGTTGGATGAAATGCTCTTATGTTTAACCTTGTTTTGAATCAATTTTTCTTGCTTTTGAAATGAGATGCAATTAAACTTTTGACAAGTAAAGAAGACAAGATATTTTAACATAGACTCAAGACAATCATGCTCATTCCCACATTTCTTATGGTAGGCAAGGACATTAGGTACTTGAGAGGTAGACTCATTATGGGATTCAAGGAGAATACATAGATGCTTGACCCCACGGGCTCCCCTCCATGACACTCACTTCTCAGGGCAGCCAAGCATCAGTCCCCATGGAAATCTCCCCATGGTGAACTTAGTATCTCTTCCAAGTATCTGAACTTGTCCTTCTCAAGCAACTAGAAGGGTTTTTGGCCTCTAAAAACAAGGTGTTTAGTAAGGATTTATGTTAAGCATTACTCCTTGATGTCACACAAGCATGATTGAGACATTAAGCCCATCAAGATACCAAACAAATGTAGTCACACAAGCATGATTTAGACCAAGAGGCCCTACTTAGATGTTGATATGAGAAAGAGTTCAAGGGTCATCACTTCCCAAGTAACTGCAATTCCCACGTAACACTTCCTTCAAAGCTTTCGCTCATCGGGTATTTTTTTATAATGAGTTAGAATGCCAAGGTATTCTAGCCGTACTCACTTTGGGTCATTCCCTTCTCACAATTATCACTTGCTTGCAAAAGCAAATGGTCGGGAAGGCAGGCCCTCTAAAGGAGACACACAATCAAAGACACGAGCATGGTATCGAAGATCTGGATTTCTGATCACCCTAAGAAGAATGAGAGCATACTCTCCTACTCCAATGTCACACTCAACAATCAAAGCAAAAACATGTTCATACCAACCTATTTAAAAATCACTAGGTGCCTAAAACATTAATGACAAACACCAAGTTTAGTTGTTTCTCCAAGGCAACCTGCAAAACCCAAGTTAGAAGTTTGAGGTGTTTATTCTTTGACTATCGATTCTGCATAACACATGTTAGTTAGTTTCATTTTTTGTCTTTGCCATGTGTATGCCAAGATGCTGCACAGATAATTAGTACCAAAAACCAAAACACAGAAAACAGAATGCAAAAACAAGACAATTTTCAAGTAAAACACTGCATTTTTACCTCTGTTCTGGACTTTACACAAGCGCAGAAGTCATGACATAGGCGCATAATGTCTTCAACATAGGCGCAAGTTGCTTGACACAGGAGCAGGTTGTCTCACACAGGTGCAGAAGTCCCCAGAAAGCCCTGCACTGCCCTGTTTTTGGGTTTTTGGTCTGCAAATCAACTCAAAAGCACTCAAAGACACAGTAAAGGGGTTAGATGGTTAGTGTTCACGTCGGGTTCACCAATTAATGTAGCATAGGAAATAGGAAATCATCACAAACAAGATAAACATACAAATCATTAGCTCAATCATGAAAGCTCATTGCAACAATCTATCCTAAACACATTCAATAGAGACATGAAAATTGAAACATTCAAAAAGATTATGCAAACCAGAGGTAAATCCAAATGCTTCCTTCATGCGGCTCCATTGTTCTTCTTTCCTCTTCAAATATTTTGGTTGTGGATCTCACCTACAAGTGCACATACATGATTGAAAGCAAGTAGGTAAGAAAATTGCTCAAAAGTACTCGAAGCGTGATTGATTAGAAATTCGATAATCTGGTTAGGGGTCAAGAATCAAGGGGTTTGATTGAAGAAATTCATCCAATTTATAGACAAATTGGAGAGATGGATCAAATTAGCATGATTCAATTCAAATGGAAATTGCAAATCAATTATGTCAATTACGACAAATTATGACAAATTATGCACTTTCTATGCAAAATTTGTTGATTGATGATTTATGACAAATTATGACAAACTTCTATGTCAAAAATTGATTGATTGTCAATTATGACAAATTATGACAAATTTATATGTCATCTCCATGAATTTAGGAGAGAAATAGGAGGAAATTGAAATTAGGAATTAGAAAATTAGGAAATTAGAGAATTAAGAATTTAGGAATTAAGAAATTGATGGAAATTAGAAATTAGGTAAATTAATTAATAATTTATCATTTATTAATTAATTCACAAAGAGGAATAATTAGCCAATTAAATGAACATTTAATTGTGACAAGAAAACTTAGGATAAATAAATAATTTATTAATCCTAAAGGAGGAAATGACAAACCAGGTAAAATGATTAAATCACAAAACCCTAGAAGATGAATTAAATCTTGACAAAGGATAGTTGATATCGATTCAATCATGATTTTGAATTGATAAATGACTAGTGTGATAAATGATTTGATTGATCAATGCGCCAATTGATGAGGAACAATGACTAATTGATCCAAATTGACATAATTGAAAAGAACGATGATTGATGACAAAATAGATTGCAAAACGACAATATTGAAAATGACCACGATTGATGACAAATCGATCGCAAAATGACAAGATCGAACATGACAACGACCGATGACAAATCGATCACAAAATGACAAGATCGAACATGACAACGACCGATGACAAATTGATCGTTAAACGACAAGATTGAAAATGATAAGGATTGATGATAAATCGATCGCCAGATGACAAGATTGACAAGAGGACAATGATCAATGACAAATCAATCGCAAGATTGACAGGAGGGCAAAACCCTAATTAGGATTGAGGATGTCCAAAATAATGACAAATGAGCATGCACATTGATGCAATAAGATAAGATCGATTGAAATCATGACTGGAGATTGTTGTTGACAAGACCAAATTCGAGAGTAAGATGAATGAAGAATGTAGAAGAATGACTCGATGCTCGCAAATGATAAAGACCAAGTACGAATCATAGGAGAAATGTTAATGCGATGCAAAAACCTAAAATGAGGCAATGCGCAAATGTTAAAGTATAACTCCGCAAGCGTTGACCATTTTTAGGTGTCTACAGGTAGATGCTTTGTTTGTAATAAGTTTGGTCATAGAGAAAGTCAATGTGGAAATAGAGAAAATTAGAATAATAATTCAGTTCCTGGTTTGTGTTCAAATTGAAAAAGGTATGCTCATAGGACAATGTATTATAGAATGAATGTGAGATATCATGCATGTGGAAAGTTTGGGCATATGGATAATCAATGTAGGTCAATAAATGATCAAGGTTACAACAAGGCAATTCAAAAAAATATTGTTACTTGTTATGCATGCAACAAAATAGAACATATTGCTAAATTTTGCAGAAGCAAGAACTCATAGGTAGGAAATGATGAGAAGGGAAAACAAAATGTTGATGATATCCGAAAGGAGCATGAGAATAAATGGATTAGAAAGTCTTGAGGATCAACCAATTGAAGCAAATACCCTAGTTAATCAACTGGTAGAGCAAAATGTTCTTGCACTAGTAGGAGACTCATCTAGTAACTAAGACATTAGCTTTAGGGGGAGGCAAATTGATGAAAAATATTTCATTACCCCTGGTAGTGGTTTGAAATCTTATTTTAGACTTCAGAGAATTCTGTTTGGAGATTCACCAACACAGATTTGATGGATTCAGGATCTGGTATGATATACCAACATGCATGTATGTCAATAAGCAATTAGGGTTCCACAGGTTAAAAGGCTAAAGTGATTCATTTTTCATCACCAAGAATTTAGAGTGAAGTAGAGCAAGTATAAGGCAACCTAAGGTGATTAAAAACATTTTCAGCAATTTCAATATATTCAGAGCGGATTTTCAAGGGTTTTCATCGACAAAGCCAGTGAGGTATTTTCTTAATTTTTCAAGATCTTTTCAAATCGTAATGGCTTCTGGATCTACTCCTGCTCCAGTAGATGTGGAATCCCCTATTTTGGTTGATATCAAGGATTGTCCATGCCCAGTTTTCAAGAAGTATCCCTAGTTTGAAAAGGTTGATGATTCAGTAGGTGTGTTTTCAAGGGTTCCCAATGACATCCTCTATGTTGAGAATGTCAGGGCATATATTCACTACACCTTGGAGGAACTAGGTGCATCAAAGATCAAGACCATGTATATGACAAAATTATTAGACAAGGATGGCATGATGAATCTAGAATTTAAAAATCTGAAGGATTAGGGTTTCACTAATATTTTGGAGATGCCTGAGTTTGAAGATGAAATTATCCAGTATGTGTTGAGCCGTGTCCATGGCAAATTCATATGGCTAGTTTGGCCTTACAAGATCACCAAGGAGGCTATTCATATAATCACCGGTTTGCCCCACGATGTAAAGACACTGAGAAAGAAGAAAATTTTGAACAATGAGGTCAATAAGTTAACCAGTGCCACTTTCGACAATCGGTCAATGAGGATAAGCACTATCAAGGACAAGGCCATGCAATTTTCCAATATGATGATTGGATATAAGGTAACTCAATCTAATTGCTTGAACTCTATCTCTAGTTCTTGTATCTACTGTGTACATAAGATGGTTAAGGAGAATGAGAAATATGATCTATGTTAGTGGATGTGTGATGAGTTAATATTGAATCTAGGGAAGATTAAGGGAGAAAAGAAAGGTGTATTCTGAAATGGTAATCTTGTTGTTTGTTTGATGTTTTTCTTTCTTAATGAAACCCTGGGATCCGGTAAAAGGCAATGGGCCTTTGACACTTTTGGTAGGGAAACAAATCAATGATGCCTTAAGAAGCATAGGTTAGGACAGGGATAACATTTTATGGGGTTATTTCAAGGCCTTTCAAAAGATAATGAAATAGAGGGAAAGAGTGCCTAAGCATATTGTTGATAAGTACTCTGCTAAGATCCGCTTTATGGTCAAGAAAGATGAAACTTTCATGGAAGAAGTGCAAACTAGAAAGGTATGGATAATTGAGATGGGCTATGAATTTGATGCAGAGATCTTGGATCTATATCCCAAGATGCTTATAGATGCCCTGATAGATGAATTTGAGAAGACTTTTGGGATAACTAAACATAAGGAATTAGAGGTACAAATTGGATTCAGTTAGAAGAAGAGGGAAGGTCAGATAAGGAAGGTAGGATAGGCTATTGAGATCAAAAAAATTATTGGACTAGCCAAGTCATCCTCTCCGACAGTAGTTCAGGCCTCACCGGTACTAGCAACTGACAAAGGTATAATGAAAAGAAAGAAACCATAAAATTTTATTTCTCGTGATACTTTTGGATCTGAGACTAAAGATGAACCTCCTAAGATACCCAAGATTTACATGAGAATTCAGAGGAAGAAGCCAGAGGAAGGAAAACAATAGAAAACCAAAGTCACCCCTCCGGTAGCTCACAAGCAATCATTGAAGGAGAGGAAGTCTATAGAGAAGAGGAAACTAGTGAAAGAGACAACTCCCACTCCCGGTAAGAAAAAGAAATCTGAATTGGATTTGGCTCTTGAATCTGATAAAAGTGTTAAAGTTATCCCTCCTTTATCTGTAGCTGAATTGGTAGAACAAATTACTAAGGATGGAATTTTGAGTAATTTACAATATTACTATGAAAATATGGATGATGTTGAACAAAAGGAAATTGAGGAAGCAATTTTTTTATACCTAGATATATATAACAAGGTCTTACTTGAGATTGAATAGCAAATTCTGGCATAATTGTATAGTAAACTACATCCTAGGAGACTATCTACACTTGAGAAAGATAAACATATAAAGATTCAGGAATTGTTAACTATTTGTGGTGCTATAACTAGAGAGGAGATGCAGTAGTGTCTTGAAGTTGCAAATAAAACAATTTTCTGGAGTAAGCATAGGAAAATTTAGCTTAATGGTAGGAAGAGTGAATGAAATTGTTAAGGAGTCTCATGAGGCATGGGTACAATTCTTTATTGATATTCCAATTTTCTTTACATCACCGAATATTCCTCCTAATTCTGACATTCCAGACATCCAGGTCGATGCTAGAGGGAAAGGTATATTAGGTGAAGATCCATCGGTTTTGGATAAGAAAATAACTGAGGATATTCCTCTGTCAGTCACAGATGTACAAGATATTGAGGAAAATGAACTGACAAACAATATTGAGGACAATTTTCCTCTGGTTATTGATGTAATGGTAGAAGATATATCTACACCAAGTGGTGAAGCCTCGGTATTGAGGAAAAGGAAGAGGAGAAGCAGAAAGGACTAGAAAAGATTGAAGTCAGGGTACTGACACCCTCACCGCTTGTTGGTCCCTCATTGTTGGCACTTGACACATCCGGTCAAGTAGATTTTAGGCATTTAGGAGAGAAGAATGTAGAGTAGCTGAGCAGTTTTGAGTTAATGTTTGTTGCAGCTCAGAAGTTAATGAAAGAAGGATCTGAGGATAAGAAGGTGATTGAGCAGACCATTCCAGTCCTGCAGCAGATTGCATCAAAACACAAGGTTAATTAGGCAGCTAGTCCCTCAGGTAAGCTTAAAGGTTTGACTGAGCATATTGCAAAAGAGTACAAAATTCTTCAATAAGTGTCAAACCGACAGTTGGTCGAAAGATACAATGCAACTAGGAAGGTCACTTGTGATAATACAATCACATCAGACAAAACTAAGCTAACAAAAGAAATAACAAGGAGTGATGAAGCACTTCACCAATGTAGTCGTATATACCGGTCTTGCACTAACACATCACAACTAACAACAGACTTGGACAATAAAAAAATGGAGGATAAGAACAAATAGAACAACTTGTAGTTAGTTTTGATGGTACTCAGTCACTGACCAACACTCTTGATGGCCAAATTTTGCTTCTAGAGTTAGAAATTTCAGCTTTGGAGAAGGACAAGGACATGTTAATCTAGGAGGCCAGAGAATTGAGAGGCTTAGTAAGTCCCCGACTTAATACTTTGTTACTTCATAAGTGGGAAAGTATGTAACTGATGAATATGTGTTAGAACATAATGTTATTAGGGATCACAACCTTATAGCATTTATATATAATGTTCTAATATAAGGTTATTAAACCTTATATATTATATGCTTTATAAGCATATCCCATTTGAAATAATTATAATCTAATAATTATAAGAATATTAATTATATATGATTGGGGGTTATTGAAAAGGTGTGACTAGTGAAGCCACCCTTCCTCCTATATTTATGGAGGTTCTCTCTCATTTGAGAGTTGTATAAAAAAATTGGAGCTTTATGGTGAGTTGTATCACTATGCACAAGAGGTATTATTGGCCATGTGGAAGTATTGGAGGAGTATCCCCAGGTTCATGTCTATTTTATGATAGACTATATTTGTAAGTGTTTTAATTAAATGATGCTTTATGGGGTTTTTTACCTGAAAGGGTTTTCCCCATGTATATCTTGTGTAATGTGTACATTTATGCATCTATGTTTCTCATTTCATTTACTTTATGATTTTGTTTATAATGATTAGTATCCTAAGATCCTAATTTCTAACATGGTATTAGAGCCTATTAGGCTATACTAATCATTTTGAGAGGTTATACTAGAAGATATGTTGAACTTAAAGGGAAACTGCTCCATGCTCTTGCAAAATACCATTTGTGCAATATATTTGGTGATATCCTTTAAAAAATTTACCTTTTTTTTTCTCTAAAATATTTGATTGTGATTTACAACTGTTTGATTATTAAGTGATAAAAATAGATTATATGCCCATATCAATAGACCATTGTCCCAATTTAAATATATTATAGAACATGTATATGCCTTATCCTTAAAATGACCTTTTTTTTCATGTATAATTGGTTTTTTTTGGATATATAAAATAAATATAATCTTGTGATCATCAAAAGACTTATTACAAAACAACTTATATAAAAACATTCACAAGACTTAATTAAAAATATATAAAAATATTTATTATAAATATATAAGTAATAATATGATTATTATCTTTCAATGATTACATATTTTATTTCATCACAATATCAAACTCTATTCACTATGGGTCTTTTTTTTTGGTATGGCTATGCCTTGTGACTTAATGTTTTTACCATCATCTCTAGATTTAATCCTTGTCTACCATTAGAAGATCCCAAGCCCCACACTTCAACAAAAAACATCCTATATTGTCTTATAAAAGTCAAAGAGCTCAATTGTAAACATAAGGTAAACTATCTTAGAGTCATGAACTTTCCTCATTTGTTTCATTAGTTTTATCTTTAGCTATAAATGAGTGGAATATCGACCATTTTGACTACAATGTTATGCTCATGGAATGTATCTTCATTCAAATGCAAAATCTCCTCTTTGATAGCGAGCTTGTTCTTTACTCGGAGCTTGGAATGTATCTACATTCAATATCTTTTTGGGTTCCATGATATACAATTTCTCAATGTTGAAGAATGCATACCCTTCTGAATGGTCAACACTACAAATGGAATAACAATGATGACATTGTGAACTGACACACAAAGCGGATATATTCCACCATTTCTCAAACCCAACTATTATCTCATTGATATTATGAACCATTTACAACCTTGTTTCTTCTCACTCATATGACCACCATATTCATCTTATTTCTTAGTTCCAAGTCTATATGGTGACCTAATATGGGAACAAAAATGAAAAATTTCTTATTCAATAACTTAACCATTTAGATCGTCGCTAGCCTCAGGCCTCTTAACACAACCATTTGCATTCTCTGTCATGAGATCACATTCTTATGTTTTATATCAAACTCAAGAAACCAAAAGTAAATGATGTTTAAATTGATATACCTAATAGATATTATTTCATCTATTATGAGGTCTTGATTGATTTTAGAGCTTCTCGTCT
This sequence comes from Cryptomeria japonica, assembly GCF_030272615.1. Lineage (NCBI taxonomy): Eukaryota > Viridiplantae > Streptophyta > Pinopsida > Cupressales > Cupressaceae > Cryptomeria > Cryptomeria japonica. Next base: position 685,758,889 of record NC_081415.1, read on the forward strand.
CTCAGATTTTATTCATCACTACCAAGGCTATGGAAACGATATGCTTGTCCATACATTCAATAGAATTTCCAAAGAGTATCTCTAAGGACCTATAATGCCAATGAAATGGTTTATTGGTTACCTACCTTAGTCGATGCTCCCCCATCATCTCGACATATATCATATAAACCACACAGATAGTTGATAAAGAAAATAAAACCAATATCATACTTAGCTGAACACGTGATCAAAGTTCACTGTCAGAAAATATGAGAGAGATGCCTATCAATACCAGTGAGGAATTCACGTACTTCCATATGTTCTTCATAGCTTCTTTTGTTTGAGTGGTATTTTCTTCATGTCAAGTGCGACTCTCTTGACCATAGAATAATTGATAAAAGCATGTGGATCATTCCTCTGGTTTCTTAATCTTCCATCCTTTGTCAATGCAAACACATTTTTTATCAGATCACTTATAATGTTATCTATATATTAAAAATGGACCTACAAAAGAGTTGGCAAACATTCATTGGTAGGGTGTGTCATTTTGAACATTCCAACAACATACTTGAATTCCTAATGTTATGAAAATCCAGGAGAGTGTTCATATAGAAACTTTTGGTGACTTGGGTAAGGTTCCAATCCCACACTAAATTTGCTTCTCTTACTCTCCACCATTTTATACTACAATGTTAAAATTTTATGTGTCACATTATACCTTAAATGTCAAATATATTTTAGTTGTACACTTCACATATATGTAAATAATCTTATCAATAAAAGTTGTCAATATAAGATTATTTTTTGTCATCAAACACATTCTTTGGAAAAAATGTTAAAGGGGTTATGTGTAATACATTCCTTAAGAATGCTATAAGAGGTGGTGTAGACTTGTGATTTCCTAGACCATCCATTATAAGTGTTGGTACATCACAATTTCCTTATTAAAGACATCTTATAATATTTTTTTTATGAAATGTACAAGCTGATAGACTTGTAAAGCACTGAGATGGTGGGGGGGGTGAATCAGTGACACAAAAAAAATACTACTTTAAATACTGGCTGATAGATATACTTAATAAGTTTATTAAACACTATGCATACAATCCAAAATGATATTAAAGCATTCACAATAAGTAAAACATCCACCATAACACAAGTGATTATACGTGGAAAAACCAAATGGGAAAAACCACGATGAGATGGGACTCACAAGTTAACTATCTACAGTAATAGGTAATTGACCGGTTAAGGTCTATAAAAGTGCTTTGCTAGGAGTGAATCCTGTTAAAGATCCAAAAGCGTTGTTAGGAGATATACCCTGTTAAAGGTAGTACCCTATTAGGAGTAACCTCTATAGAGGATTTCAGAATCCAAACTAATGGATCACCTTGTTAAAGGATTAGTACAATGAAGCTTGTTAGAGCTTACTCGGTTAGGGGATTTGACTGTTGTAGTGATTAGAAAACAACAGGTGGTGTGATCTATAAGTAGCACAACTTGCTAGAATAGATCCACTTCTGTGAACTCAAAACTGCATCACCAACATATTCTGCAATGCCTTCAACAACTTAACACTTTTATCTTTGCATCAAATCATCTCATATGAAATAGTTCATCATAATGTCATTATATAGACATTTAGATTTCATGTCAGCTTAGAAATTATATCACACTTTCCTAGGTGCAGTGTATCTGGACAATCAAACATAACTCATCACAAATTACCGCCAAAATTTATCGTTTAAGGGTAACTCATCAAAACCAGTGATAACTCATCACACAATCAATGAATACCGGTTTGAACACCGATACCGGTGAGATTTAACCACTATCAACATGTAAACCGATTGTCCTCCATTTGCTTCTTTGATGGTCTCTGCTGAATCTTCAAGTTGTTGTCAAGTCAATCCTGCATATACCGGTTGTCTACATGTACCGGTTTGACACTCTCTAAACCATCATAAACTAAACTTCCAATACCGATTGCAATACAAGTAACTTTAGAAGTAATACTGGTAGACAATGTGAACATATGTGTGTGTGTACATGTTCCATCAATGACAACACATGAAGTCATTCATTACAGTCATCATCAAGCCAACAATCTCTCCCTTTGGCTTCTTTGATGGTTTCCACCCTAATGTTTTCAATTCTCATTAATGGATCTCCTTCTAGATTCTTTAAATCGTCTAGGGGGATCAGACAAGGAGATCCCATAGCTCCTATCCTATTCACCATCTTGGTGGAGAGCATGAGCAGACTGATCCAAAAAATGAAAGTGAAAAAAATTATCAAAGGTCTTCAACCTTCCTCTGCTAATGTGTTTTGTTCTCACCAACAATTTGTTGGTGATACTATCTTAATGGGATACTCTTCTGTTGGGGAGGTTGCCGCCTTTAAAGGTTCTCTTAATTCTTATTCATTGGCTACAGGCCAGTAAGTCAATTAGGACAAGTCTGCTATATACTTGATGAATACTCCTATCATAAGACAACAGAGAATTGCTAATATCATTGGGTGCAAGGTGGAAATGCTCCCCTCCACTTATTTGGGTCTCCCATTGGGATTAGTTCCCCCAAATTCCTTCTAGAATATGTTAATTGACAAACTCAACAAAAAATTAGCTAGCTAGAAAGGATCCATGTTATCTCAAGTTGGAAAGTTGCAGCTCCTTCAAGCCACTCTCCAAAATCTCCCTGTCTATGCTCTCAATCTATTTGGAATTCTGGCTAAATTTGTTGAAGCCTTAGAAAGGATTCAGAAAATATTTCTTTGGTCAGGGGTTGAAGAAAAAAAGAGAATATCCTTGGTTGCTTGGGACAAAGTTTGTAAGCCAAAGAGCAAAGGAGGTCTTGGTATTAAAGCTCTCAAAACTTTTAATAAAGCACTTCTTGCTAAACAAATATGGAGGGCTTATGACATTAAGAAAGATTGGAACTGGAATTGGTTTGACAAATATATTCATGATCAACCTCTTCAGGCTCTCCTCTACTCTTAAGACATCCCTGTTGGGTCTTTCATTTGGAATAGTATTATCAAATCCATAAAAGTGGCCAAAGCTGGAGCTGGATGGGTCCTTGGAAAAGGTGACAAAATTAGGTTCTGGGAGGATCCTTGGATTTAAGATGAACCTCTCTTTAATCAAGACTGTAATCAATTCATTGATGAATATAAAAGGAGGTTTGGGTCTATGGTGTGTAACTACTGGAAGGAGAATATATGGGTTAGGCTTGATGTTATTTATTTTGGGTTTTCCCTGCTTCAGCAGGAGCTGCTATCCTTTTCTATTAACAAAGATTTTGATGATGTGTTCCTCTAGAAGAGTAATCCTAGGGGTGACTTAATGGTTGCCTCAACCTATAAAAACACATATACCCAGATCAACAACCCTATATGGGGTAAAGTTTGGAATAGAATTCTTATCCCTAGAGTCAACATGTTCTTTTGGCTTGCTACTCACAATAGGATTCTTACTATTGATAACTTGACCCGAAGAGGTTTTATGTTCCCTAACAAGTGTGAGCTATGTCAGAAAGAGGAAGAATCAGTTGATCATTTGTTCATCCATTGCTCCTTGACTTGGGAAATCTGGAGTAAGTTTTGGGTGAATTGGAAAGTTGAGTGGGTTATGCACAAGAGTCTCAAGGAAATTATTTGGCAATGGACCTTTCCCACCAAATTTCCTCTTATCAAGAACCTTTGGTCCTTGATCCTTCCCATGAGTTGCTGGGGCATCTGGAAAGAGAGAAATAACGGAATATTTAGGGAAGCTAAAAGCACTTCTCAGGTGGTCTTTGAAAAGTTTGTAGGGCTATAAAAGAAAACATAAATATTCCTCACAGGAACAATAAACAATGGTTTTTTGCTGATATGAATGATATTGAAAAAGGCATCCTTACTGAATAGAATTTAATCCACAAAGTCTGTAGATCTGACAATAAGACAAGGAGAGAAAATATTGTTTGGAGATTTCCTAATCATGATTAGGTCAAGATGAATTTTGATGGGGCTTCTAAAGGCAACCCTGGGAAGTCCGGTGGGGGAGGAGTCATCAGAAATGCTCAAGGTGTCTACATTGCTGCTATTGCTCCTCCTTTTGGTGTCCAAAATAATCATGTGGCTGAAGCTCAAGCTATGCTGAAAAGCCTCTAGCTTGCTCAGGGATTCAAATTTAAAAAAATTTGGTTGGAAGGGGACTCCCTCAATATCATTTAGGCTCTTAAAGGTACTAGTTCTTCCTCTTGGAATATTATTAATATGATTGAAAGTGCTAAGAAGTTATTAAATGACTATGTTAGTATTCTCATAACTCACACTCTAAGGGAAGGCAATAAGGTTGTGGACCTTTTAGCTAATGAAGGGGTCAATTTAGAGGTGGAGGCTAAATATATCGGAGAGGCCCAATGTAAAAGGGATGTTAAGGAGCAATTATTATTTGATCACATCAATGGGTCAAGTTAAAATCATGATCACCTTTTGGGGTCCGGAAATCAAAAATAGAGATTGGGGGCAAGCGAACTGTCAGTTAATGATTGTTATTAGGCATCATTTTTATGATCATTTGTGTGAAGGGGATTATAATAACAAGTATTGGATCTTTGCGGCCTTTATTATTTTCTTTAAAATCACGGATGGTACTCTGCTCTGTGATCCCAATATTTTGCTCAAGAGCTTGTGTTTAAGTCTTGGCCTGCAATTTGTGAGATATACTATTGGAGACTTTGACCTGCTATTCAACATGGGAGGTAACCTAAACCAGAATGAGCCCTTTGGTTGCGAGAACTGGAAGAGTGAGCGGAAAGTGTGGAGGAGGCTCCATAGACATGGATTCACTGACTATATGGAAAAGTTGCATGGTAGCAGAAAATTAGTGTCTCAAGGCTTTGCTAAGGGTTGGAACAACAACATAGTCACTTTGTTTGGGGAGACCTGTAAGATTGATGAGGATATGGTTGCGGAGGTCACGAGACTTTAGAAGGAGGGCAGAAAATTCTATAGAGACTGAAATTTTGCTGTTGAAGCAATTAAAAACTTCCCAAAAACTAAGGATGGTAGATTTACTAAAGTCTACAATTATCATTTTGCAATTCTCAATCATTTCCACCATGGGGTTAAGATTTCTCTGCCCTTTTATTTAGCATCTTCCCTGAATGAGAGCTTGGCTGACCATGCCAAAAATCCCAAATCTTACCCCATAGCCCATCAGGGGCTTATTTTTCTCATTTACGAATGCCTAAAGAAAAAAGCTAGGGTTATCAAGGATGATAAACTGGTAACAAATGTACATATTTCTGAGAGTTGTAATGACTCTGAGTCTGATGATGATCTATTTAATGCCCCCTACCAAAAAAGGGAGAGATGACATTGATAATGTGAACATGGAGGTGAATGATGGTATGGAGGAGGAACAAGGGAAGGAGGTTGAGATTGAAGTGGAGAGTGAGAAGGAATAGTATGCTGGAGTAGAGGAGGAAGGGAAAAAAGATGCCAATACTGAAAACCCTGATTCTACCCTATGGGTTCAGATAGTAGGAATGTTGCCCAGAACTCCATGGAGGAAGCCAACCCTAATTCCATGAGCTCTAAGCAGGCAAGGGATTCGGTGAACACTATCTTGAATACTGCTTGAAATTTTATGCTGGAGTCTTTCAATTTTTAGAAGTAGGTTATTGAAAATATAACCAACATTCAAAGAAAATAGAGGGACCTGGAAAATAAGATTCACAATTTGATCAAGGAAACAAATTCAGGGAAAAAGAGTGTGGAGGTGGAAACCATTGAAGCAGAGGAGGAGATTGAAATGTAGGACTGGTCAGAAAAAGACCTTATAAAAGGGGATTTAAAACATTTGGAGGATCTTATTAGAATTATAAAAGAAAATATTGAGGCCGATAACGAGACCATCATCAATCGGGTTGCTAAAACTAAGAAGGCATTGAAAAGATTCATGAACCATAGTCTTGAGGTCTTGAGAATCTCGTCTCAAAACATGAATGCCTTGGTGGATCACTTAGAGAGGAAAACATGGAATAAGGATTTGGTAATCATTGATGATATACCGACCTCCAACTCTACTCATTAAATCTCCAAGCGAAGGACCAGGTAGACAACCAGTGATATGGACACAAAGATGAAAGACATTCAGCTGAAATAGGAGAACAATGATCTGAGAGAAGCCGCTAAGGCCATGATGTTGTTTGTTCAGAATGCTGAGGAGTCTATAAAAGTTTTTATTTGACATGTAATGCTGGATTTTGGATGCCAGTTTCTCGCTGGTTCTGTGTTGTCCTTTTGTCCTAGCTGCTAGTTTTTATGCTGGTTTTGTGCATCTTTTTTGTCTAGGTCTTGTCTTCTCTAGTTTCTTTCATGCTCATCTTTCGTAATGTAAGTGAGTTTCGGGTCCCTTAAAACTTGATTTTCCTTAATAAAAAACAATCTCTCCCTTTGGCATTGATGGCAACACTTATAAAATTTTACAACTTTACAACTAAGTGTGCTTTACAAAAATTGTACAAACATACTTCAGCTCCCCCTTAACAATACATACAAAATTTTTACAACACACACACATATTTCTACTCCCCCTTTGACAACAATGCCAAATTGAAAATTAAAATACACATATATATATATAGCAAAATTTACATCAAAATTTTAGATATACAAAAACTCAAAAGTCTATATGAAGGAGTGTTCAGTTCAATTTTCAAAAAAATATTACTAAAAGTAAGATTCATTTGAGAAAAATCATTTTCCCATGTATCCAATAAAGTTTTAGTAATCTCTATGGTTGTCATGACCTATGCAGAAAATTCTTCCATTGCATCAATTGTACTCATCTCTGGAGTAGCTAAAACTACTTCTGCATTTTGATAAGCTCATTGCAAGATGTCCACCTTTGGTCTCAAGAAGTTATTCAACTCCTTTAGGGAGCAACGTCTCTTTGCCTATTCAAAATCATACGAATCAAACCAAGTTTGCAAATCATCAACAGATTTGCCAAAAGATAAGATTGAATCTTGTAAAGGTATGTAGGCATTACATATCTTTTCCAGCTCTAATTTTGTCTCTGTCCACTTCTTAACTAAATCAACATATAAAAATGAAACATTATATGTGTAGGCTAGAATTATGCCTCCTGTCTCAATATCTTTTCTCAAAAGATCTTTGTTCAGGGATAAAGTAATCTTTCCTGTATCAATATCTTTCATTAATTGTTCTCCTCTTTTCTTCCTTTAGTTTTTCTCAGTCATAGTTTGAGTTGCTTCCTCAAGGGACTTGAGTTGGTTAGAAGCATTTGCAACCAACTAGCTAAGCTTGCCAATAGGAGTGGACAAATTCCCTATAGAAGTCTCCGATAGAAGACTTGACAAAATTTCTATTGCAGTTTGGATGGTTTCCGCTTCCTTCCTCTATTCCTTAAGCCTCTTCTTTTGTGCTCTGGATTGCATCATAGTTACAATCTCCAATAATTCTGATGCACTCATATTGTCAACATCTATAGGCCCTTTGAAGCCAAATGATTCATCATCATCATCATCATCATCATTCCACTGCTTGACTAATGCCTTTTCTAGTTCAACATATTTCTCCTTCTCATTTTTCTCTTCCTCTTGTTCATTCTCCTTTTCCTATTCAAAGGACTTCTCAGCAACTCTTTCTATAGGTTTCTCCTGGGTATCTTGTGAAATCAGTGGGAGTTGTGATTTCATTGGTTGATCTTTTACCGGTGGGGGTGGAATATCTACACTTGGTTGAGTTATCGGTATATCCACTACATTAACCCATGAATCAATAATAATTGGTGGCTACTTATCTAGTTCAATAATGTTCCTAGATAGATCTATGGTATCCTGTATTTCATCAACAAATATCACCGGTTGGGAAGTAGTGTCATCCTTTTTCTTGATAGGAGAGACAATATTTGCTTGGACTATTTATTCCTCATCCATCTTCGATTGTACTTTAGGCTATGTTTTCTCATCATCATTAGACTTTGAATGCTTATGCATTTGTTGAATGTTTCGAGCTATCTGATGAGTTTTAACTTCAACAGATTGAACTTTCCCATTTAATAACTTCAGTCTTCTTGTCTTAGAAATAAATTGTCCTTTGTAATTATCAAGTAAGGCAACTAATTCATCTCTAGATAATTCAGGAAAATATTGAATAAATACATTATCAATAATTTCTTGATCTTTGTTAACAACAAATTGCCACTTATTTGCAAGAATAGAGTATAAAAATGAGAAATATCATCTTTAAGGTTCTGAGGTAATCGATTGTATTGACATAAATAGTTGATTACCTTTTGAACAATTTGTAACTTCTGGTCTTCATCAAATGAAGCAAAACATTTTTGACATTATCAAATCTATTCCTCCCTAATGTTTTCAATGTCTCCTCAAAATTAGTCATAGGCTTGTAAGATAAGACATTAATAGGAATACTTGCCTTTGGCACTTCTTCTACTAGTTTAGCTACTTTACCAGTTGCTTTCATTTTCTTGGGTTCCTCCTCAGAGTCAGTATCATCAGATTTTGCTTGAAGAATCAATTGACGACCTCTCTTCTTTGTTGCAGTCTGCTTCGTAGTATTTACTTTGGGTACCTATCCCTTTTTGACTTGGAGACTTCATGTCACTCTTGTATTATTAGGTACATAAGGTGTTGAAGGTGATTTCTCAACCTTCTTCTTCTTTCCTTTAACATTACTGGGTTGACCACTACTGGTTTTAGCTTTTGTAGTTTTATCCTCAATAGTATCTAGTCTTTTCTTGTTCTTGTCCACTGGAGATGCCAACAAGTTATTGGCATAACCAATCAATAAGTCATAATTTATTTTATAACTCATGTCTTCCATTTCATCTTATCTCGGTTCAATAACTTCCATCAGATAAAAATTAGTGGTGACTGTAAAAATGATGTCCTTAGCAAAGTTTTTCACCATATCTTTAGGTATCCTTACCCTCATACTCATTTTCTTCTGAAATTCATTGAAATATTTGTTCATTATTGCCGAGAAAGTGTTCTTAACAGCCTTAATGTTGTTCTTGATCTGAGCAGTTACTAGTAGGTCTTTAGACCATTCAATATCACCAATTCCCGGTAGGAAATTCTGAAGAAAAGAATAAGCCAATCAATAACTGACCAAATTTGAACTTTTGACTATTGTCCTTTTTAATTGACTGTAGATTCAACATTATTTGACTTATTATAGCCTCACATAGGTCATAATCTACATTCTCAACAATAATTTTATAGGTTGTATGCACTGTTGTAGATGGCACACTATTCATTCTACTGGAATAGAATATCCTGTAGCCTGTAACTATAGTAGCCAGTTTAACCACTGGGTCCTTAATGTTATTAACACAAAATGTATGCCAATCAAAGGTAGATGAGGTTAAAGTGGTTATAGTCTCTTTATAAATTCTCCTCAGCTTGGGAACTTCACCGGTTGGCCAAACACCAGTCATAGCTTGGATAGATTCCTTGGTTATAGTGTGTGTCCTTTCCAAATACATGTTTTCGCCATGTACATGACTCAGAATGATTCTAATATGATCCTCTTCAAAATCCTCAAGAAAATAAGCTGAATTATGAAAACCCTTCTCATAAACCTTGATATACTTGTGTTGGATCTTTCCACTCTTATCGCAAAGGGATTTCAATTGAGAATAAATTGATAGTGATCCTAAATCTTCGATTTTACAATCAATATAACTAGATAAATCACCTCTTACAATAACACCGCTAGGAACTTGAGACAAAGCATTATAAGAAACTATTTGTTTTGATTCCTCAACCTCCATAGGTTCTGATGTGATCATTAGTCTCTCTACTTTCTTAGATGACAAAGCCTTTCAAATAATCTTGATTCGAAAAGGGATTTACAAAGAAATACCTTAATTATCACACGTAGTCTCGGTTACTGGTTGATTATTCAGATGCACACCAATTCCACCTTCACTAATCTTCAAATCAACTTCAATCACACAATTCACAACACAAATTCATCTAAGACCAGCTAGCAAATCTCTCTTCACTTTGCAAGTGCTCAAGAATTCTCTTTCGAATGCATTTAGGGTAAAAATAAAATAGTAAAACTCTCTTTTATCCTTTTTACCTACTGCATTAATTGCTCAACCACTAGGGTTACAAACCCTAATACACCACTTGATGATACATTCAATATTAATAGGTGTCAAATCAGTTGATAAACTTTTGAAAAACTGATTGACAAAGATATCAAGATTTCACACATAATAACTCAAAAATGCAAGATTTCTTACCACTCATCTTTCAAGGGGTCTGGAAGTGGATTTACCACTATACTCCCCTTAGCCTTGTTGAAAGGCTCAATTCACCAGTGTAGGATTCTCCACACTGGGTGAAGGATTAGATTCTTTTGTAAGTATATCATCATTCTTCTTTTTCCAGAATCGGTTCATCTCTTCTCCGATTTCCTCAACATTCACCTCCTGCTTACCTTTCTAATCTTTAGAATAATTAATCGGTTTGTTGTTCCTGGTTCTATAGAACTTCGCCATGTGTCCTAGTTTATGACAATGATAGTTGGCCATTCCAGATGATCTCCAAGGTCCTGCATTGCCTCTTCCAATTCTCCTTCTACAATTCATAGCCACATGACCATAATTGTTACAAATGGTGCAAATGACATTAGTTACCTTTTCCATCTCAAATGGACTAAACCGGTTGGCATAGAATTTTTGCCAATTCATGTTACCCCAATTGTTATAGGTTTAGGTCTTGGATTCATGTGAGGTACTGGATTATTTGCTCCATATCTGGATTCAACTGATCTATGTCCATGCATGTTGGATGTAAAACAATGACCTTCAAATCTCTTAGATACATACCTAGTATTTGCATTGTAGCCTGTATTCTCATTGGGTTTGTTTTTACACACATTTGTAGTATGTCTAGGTTTATGACATACAAAGAAAATAGGTTTAAAAAATTTCTTATCAGTAGGCTTGTTAGCCTTAGGAGTAGTTTTGTCCTTGTGAATGTTGCTCTTTGTTCCATAAGACTCCCCTTTCTCAGATGTGTTAAAGCGTAGTCCTAATGTATCAACTTTCATCCTCTGTGATTGGATCTTCTCATCCAGCATAGAAGATTGTTTATTAAACTTTTCCAGCTTTCCATTAGCCTCAGTGAGTTCTCTTGTAAGATCTTCATTGTGTTTTGTAAGAGTTTCTCTTAGGGATGATGCCATTTCAAGGTCTAGTTGCAAAGCCTCTCTTTCTTCTTTCTTCTGCATGCCAATGTTCATGCAGGGTTGCATTATCTTGTTTGATCTTAGCAATTTCATGATATCTTTATTTGACAAGGTCTTCAGCTACCCCCCTAGCTTCCAACTCTTGACTCATGAAGATAGTTAGGGCTTCTAACTCTCTTCTTAGATTTAGCTTTTCACCATTCAATTTTTCAACTTCTTCAACTAATGCATCAATGTTAGCTTCATCTGAAGAACTATTAACAGATATTTCCAATATTTGTTTAGTCAACTCTCTCCTTTTGACTTGTGAAGCTTTAAATCTGACCCTTAGGGTTTCAAGCTCTTCCTTGGTAGCTTCAAGCACTCTATCCATCTCAAAGTAGCTCATATCCCCCGTGGTAGCTTTAGGGTTTCCTTCCATGCAATCCAAAATGATATTAAAGCATTCACAATAAGTAAAACATCCACCATAATAGAAGTGATTATACATGGAAAACCTAAATGGGAAAAACCATGGTGAAATGGGACTCACAAGTTAACTATCTGCAGTAATAGGTAACTAGCTGGTTAAGGTCTACAAAAGTGCTCTACTAGGAGTGAAGATCCCAAAGCTTTGTTAGGAGCTATACCCTATTAATGGTAGTAGCTTGTTAGGAGTAACCTTGGTAGAGGATTTCAAAATCCAAACTAATGGATCACCTTGTTAAATGATTTATACAATGAAGCTTGTTAGAGCTTACCCGGTTAGGGGATTTGACTGTTGTAGTGATTAGAAAACAACAAGTGGTGTGATCTAGAAGTAGCACAACTTACTCGAATAGATCCTCTTATGCACACTCAAAATTGTATACCAACTTATTTTGCAATGCCTTCAACAACTTAACACTTCTATCTTCACATCAAATTATCTCGTATTAAATAGTTCATCATAATGTCATTATATAGACATTTAGATTTCATGTCGGCTCAGAAATTATATCACAATTTCCTAGGTGCGGTGTATCTAGACAATCAAACATAACTCATCACAAATTACCACCAAAATTTGTTAGTTAGGGGTAACTCATCATAACCAGTGGTAACTCATCACACAATCAATGAATACCAGTTGGAACACTGATACCGGTTAGAGTTAACCTCTATCAACATGTAAACCGATTATCCTCCATTTGCTTCTTTGATGGTCTCCATTGAATCTTCAAGTCGGTGTCAAGTCAATCCTGCATATACCGGTTGTCTACATGTACCGGTTTGACACTCTCTAAACCATCATAAACTAAACTTCCAATACCGATTGCAATACAAGTAACTTTAGAAGTAATACTGGTAGACAATGTGAACATATGTAAGTGTGTACATGTTCCTGTTGGTATTATGGATAACTTCATCATGTGTTGCATTAGTTTTTTCATTGATGTAAACACTTATCTTTCTGGAGGTCTACATTGTTGATTTGGCACTCTGGTTATATTAGTTTGTTGTTAAACCATCACATTGTGGTCCCAACATGGATATTGGCTTATGCATAGTTACCAGTATATGTTTCACGGGCAACTCAAGAAGTTGATGATGACTCGTTATCATCTGGAGATCATTTGGTTATGTCAAAGACATGGATTGGATATTTGCATTTGGCATTTTTCATATTGGACTAATCGGGTTCATATATTTGGCTTAACTGGCAAATAGGTCCAGGTTATGAACTGACATGTTCCAGATCAAGACAACATGATTTGGAAGTGATTTATTGATTGAATAATATGTAAATGTATTGAGGCCGATATATTGTATTGCACCAAGGCTTAGTTTGTAATTGATTTAAATGTAATATCTTTTGGGAGTTGACCTAATGATTATGTCTAAGGTTTTGTATAAATAATTGTAAGATCTTATTTGGAATAAGTGTGTGTGAGTATGTGCATATATTGAAGATCATTGTGAAGAGCGAAAATAAGCAGTTCCTTGTACGAATCACGCAGATATAATCTAAAGGTTGAAGGAAGGTTGTTAAAGGTCATGAAGGTATTTGGTCCTCATGCACAAAGCTCAAACCAGTACTGAATCCAGCATTGAAGATGCTATATTGAAGCAGTACATTGATTATTTGATTTAACCATCCAACTATGTAGTCAGTGTGACTCATAATTTTGTGATTGAGTGGTGAGCTCTAGGCGGCTAGCCTTTCTGCATGTGCAGACCCCATTATTATATTCACTTACTATCTGCAGTAGTATCCTCTCATTGTGGGTAAGGTTTCCCACCGTGGTTTTTCCCCTTACAGGGTTTTCACAACAAAATCTCTATGTCATGTGTTGTGGATGTTGTTTCTCTTTCTATTCCATGCATTAAGTTATATCGGTAATACTATATCTGTTAATATGTTTTATCGGCACTGAGTTTTAAGTTGGAATAATTTGTTTTGGGTTGTAATTTATTGACAACTGATTCACCCCCCCTCTTAGCTGTCCTTCCCGATTCCTAACAATTGGTATCAAAGCCTTTTATGCCATAGCCAACTTTCATCAATCTGAGCAATCAAACATCTCTTATCGTTGGTATTCAAGTGAAAGATATTACATTTAGTTTGATTACCGGTTGCAATTTCCAATCCACTTCGGTTTATGATTTTGCATTTTCCATTCTTGAATTGTAATTGAAATCCTTTTTCCACTAACTAACCAACACTCAAAATATTATGCTTTAAACCTTCAACATAATAAATATTGTCAGTATTGTGCTTACTATCCAAAGATATAGTGCCTCTTCCTTTGACTGAAAAAGCTTTGTCATCTCCAAATATTACTAGACCTTCATGATATTCCTGTAATGAGAAGAATTTTCTTTTATCACTAGTCATATGATGTGAGCATCCACTATCAATGATCCATTCATTCTTTTCTTCAATTTTTGTTGCTGATGCCTACTCTACCGGTTTGACAATAGGTACTGGTTGATCTTGTTTTAATACACCAAATGCTCATCCACTATCTAGTGGATCTTCATCAGAATCATCTGTAACACCTTCATCTACATAGTAACATGACTTATCTCTATTTTTCCTAAATTTGTATCTCTGATATTCAAGGTTAGGCTTATATATTCTCTTTGCCTCATCTCTTAGTCTTGAATTTCTATTAGGACACCTAGACACCATATGACCAACTTTATTGCAATTAAGACATTTGAAAGGTGCTTTACCTTCATACTTACTTCTTGCTGGACCTTTAGGCATATTCCTTGCAAAGAGTGCTTCAAATTGTTCAAGTTCTTCATTTTCTCTTCTGATATCTTCAAGTTCTTTCGCATAAAGTGCTTTCCAATCAGATTTGTCAAATGATGATGATGATGATGCTGATGATTTGAAGGCTATATCAGTCTTGACTGTAGCAACATGACCAAACTCTTCAAGCTCAAATGCTGAAAGTTTTCCAACCAAAGTATCTCTAGATACTGATGTATTAGGCATTGTTCTCAACTCATTAATAGCCATCACTTTCATTTTATAAGCCAGTGGAAAAGCTCTTAAAACTTTAGAAACAATTTCATCTTCACTTAAAGATCCTCCACAACACTTTATTCCTCAAATGATTTCATTAACTCTTTCCATAAATGCAAAAACTCTTTCATCCTCTTACATTTTTAAATTTTCATACCTGACCCGGTAACATTCTAGTTTTGCAATTTTGACAGTGGAATCTCCTTCATTCAATGTTTCCAGTTTATCCCAAATAGATTTTGTAATAGATCTATATAATAATCCTATGATTTTCTAATATGATAATGTAACTTGGAATCTCTTGCTTTGCAATCATTCATCTCCAAGTTTATCAGAATAACCCTAATCCGCCGACCTTGTCTAAAGACTTGGAGAATGATTGCAAAGCAATTTTTATGTAACCTTGATATTGTAACTTTTGGATTCCGTGGTATTTTTGGAAGCCATGTTTTTATGGACATTGTAATATTATATCGATGGAATGTATGTAAATTTAGTTGCTTTAACCTTTTGTATATATGATCTATGGGAAAATAAATGCATTGGAATACTTTGATTCTTTCATTATGGAATTTAGATGTATGTGTAGGTTTTATCTTAAGCATTTAATTTTCCTAATTGGATGGACAATTGTATTAACCATGGTGTTAATATACTATGTGAATTTAATCTTTTCTTTGGTAACCCTTAGGAAATCATGTGTTAGACTTCCGTTGCGTTATTAAACATGCTATTGTTATAATAAATGCACTTAATCTTTAAAAAAAAAATATTTCACCCTTTAGTTGCCTAGTTGTGTTGTTTTCCTTTAGGGTTCCTGACGGGGCATTAGATTTTGTATCAGAGCCAGGTTTCAAAACTGGGTACTCTGGGTTTGTAGTGAGCCTATTCAGTTTGACCTTTTTACTTAGGTCTTAATGTTTGTATTTCTCTTATCTTATCCTTGTCGTAGATCTGAACCATTTCTCTTTTGTGGTGCTAGGTCATGGCTAGGAAAGCTAAGGGAGGTGGCTGTATAGGTGGTCGCAAAGGAGGCCGAGGTGAAGGATGGGGCTGTGGTTTTGACTGTCACAGTCCTTCACCACCACCCACTCATGTGAATGTTGAGCTGGAACAGTCAGTTCATCAGGATCCTCAACATGTAGGAGAGTGGGTTCCTAAAAGGGAAGAGCTGAGATAGATTTTAGGAGGTTCTGGTCAGGTTAGGCCCCATGCCCAAGGTTGATCAACCTATTCATTCTCAGGTTGAGGAGTTGCATCAGCAAGTTCCAGAGGAGAGAGAGAGGGAGAGATCACCTAGGAGGAGGGAGATTCCAGCTGATCGAGATCCACCTTCTTTGGGTCACATAAAGGACTTGATGAGGTCTAACCCTCCCTTCTTTGATGGTATGGGTACTATTCTCGAGGTAGAGACCTGGCTTATCAGTTTGGATCAGTGTTTCACTATGTTCCCATATAGTAGCAACACCAAGGTGAGATGTACTATTATGTGTTTCGATAGTTTTGCTTCGATCTGGTGGAGATTAGAGGAGGAGAAGATTGGTGTGTGCATTAACACCGTAACATGGGAGCTATTTCTGGAGAGATTTAAGGCATGATTTCTCTCACCCCAGTGGAGGCAGACTAGGGCAAATGAGTTCTATGCCTTGTATCAGTATGGTATGACAATAGACCAGTATGAGCATAGGTTCTATGAGCTCAAACAATATGTCGGGATTGGTAATGATGAGGCTATGCTTGTTCAACACTTCTTGAGAGGTTTGAATGACCACATCAGTGGAGGAGTGAGGGTGTCTGAGCCACCTTCAGTTGAGATAGCCATGGTGAAAGCTAGATTGGTTGAGCTGAACCTTAGCCATACACTTGGTGGTTAGTTAGGTGTGTAGATAGGGAGTGCACGTTCCAATGGGAATATAGTTCAGGGAAATCAGTTCTAGTCAACTACACCGTTTAGGACTCCTCAGGCACCTGCTAAGGGTGGACAGCAGCAACAACAACAACCGTCAAAATTGAAATAGTTCCAGGGCCAGCAAGGTGGCAACTCTCAGTATAGGAAGAACAAGAACTAGCAGAGGGGTAAACAGGGCCCTTCAGGGCAGTCCTCGCAGAGTGCATCTCATGCCCCTAGTCAGGGAAGTTTCCTACAGTCTAGTGGACCGATAGGTAATAGAGGACCAGGTAGAGGAGCTTGCTTCTCTTATGGGTAGTTTGGCCACATAACCGCGCAGTTCCCTCAATGTTTCCACCAAACAGGTAGTCAAAAGTTAGCAGCATTAGAGCCTACAGTGGAAGATGCAGGGAGATCCCATAGAGTGTTTTCAGTGGTGGATGACTGCCAAGCTGGTCATTAGGGTATAGTTATTGGAATCCCTATCTCTGTACTTTTTGACTCTGGTGCTTTGGATTCTTTCATTTCTTCATCCATTATGGAGCGGTGCAGACTAGCGTATACTACGCAGGCGGATAGGTGGCAAGTAGAGTTGGCTATAGGTGTTCCTGTTTTTGTAGATGCCTTTATTCCCAGTTGTGAGTTGGACCTAGGAACCATAGTTACCTCAGTTGACCTTTGAGTCATTCCTTTGGGTTCTTATGGAGTTGTGTTGGGAATGGATTGGCTCTCATCTCACAGTGCTCGCGTAGATTGTCGCAAGAAGACAGTGGAGCGTTTAGATGACCTTGGCAGGGAAGTGGAAATTGTTGGAGTTCAGAGATCGATATCCTTACGTATGATTTCTGCTATGCAACTTGAGCGGTGCATGTGTAGAGGGTGTCAGCTTTTTGTAGTTACTCTTGAGGATATGGATGAGTCAGAGAGTCGAGAAATTGCTCTTGATGGTCACCCTATTCTTTGAGAGTATGTTGATGTGTTTCCATTGGATATTCCTGGTATGCCTCCAAAGTGAGACATAGATTTTCACATTGATTTGGTTTCTGGTGCAGAACCTATTTCGAGAGCTCCATATCAAATGAATACTCAGGAGTTGAGTGAGTTGAAATTGTAGATAGAGGAATTGTTGGCCAAGGGATTCATTCATCCTAGTGTTTCTCCTAGGGGTGCACCTGTTATCTTCGTTAAGAAGAAATATGGTTCTCTTCGATTATGCATTGATTATCGACAATTGAATAAGGTGACCATCCAGAACCAATATCCATTGCCTCGTATAGATGATCTTTTTGATCAGGTTAAGGGAGCCAAGGTGTTCTCTAAGATTGACTTGAAATCTGGGTACCATCAGTTGCACATTTAGGATGCAAACATTCATAAGACAATGTTTCGTACTCATTATGATCACTATGAGTTCATAGTGGTGCCATTTGGGTTGACGAACGTGCCTTCAGTTTTCATGAGCCTCATGAATGAGGTTTTTTGCACCTACGTTGATCTTTTTGACATTGTATTCTTGGATGACATTCTGATTTATTCTAGAACTATGGAAGATCGTAAGGGTCACTTACATTAAGTATTGTAGTGCTTGAGGGAGAATCAACTTTATGGCAATTTGGCGAAGTGTGACTTCTTCCAGTCTAAGGTGAACTATCTTGGTCATGTGGTTTCGGGAGAAGGTATATCCATGGATCCTTCAAAGATCCAAGCCATTGTTGATTGGCTAGTGCCGACCAACATTTTAGAAGTTAGGAGTTTTATGGGTTTGGCCGGATATTACCGTTGCTTTGTTTAGGGCTTTTCCCAGATATGACACCCAATTACTTCTCTTCAGAGGAAAGGGAAGAAGTTTGTTTGGTCAGAGCAGTGTGAGGCATCTTTTCAGACCTTGAAGGAACTCCTTGTTAGTGCTCCGATTTTGGCAGTTCCTGATCCATCTAGAGATTTTATGGTATGCAAAAATGCCTATTTGCAAGGTATAAGTGCAATGCTTATGCAGGATGGACATGTGTTTTCTTATGAGTCTTGCGAACTCAAGAACCACGAGTTGAACTATCCAATTCATGATTTAGAGTTGGTAGCTGTAGTTCATGCTTTGGTTAGATGGCAACATTTCCTGTTAGGGCATCGGTTTGAGCTGCATAGTGATCACCGCAGTCTGCAATATATATTCATGCAGCCAAACTTGAATGCTCGATAGTGGAGATGGATGGAATTATTCTACGAGTATGATGTTGAGGTTTGTTATATTCAAGGGAAAGAGAACATAGTGGTAGATGCTTTGAGTTGTAGATGACATGAAGTTTCAGCATTGTCCGTTGGAGTAGACTTGAGATAGAGGATTCTAGGAGTTCTTCCTCAAGATACTTGGTATCAGGATGTTAGAGCCGTGATAGAGTCCGAAAGGCCTTTAGAGGGTAGATTTTTTGGATATAACCTTGAGGCAGATGGACTTCTTCATCACCTTGGATAGATTTATGTACCTCCTTTGGAGGGTCATCTTGTTTTAATCATGATTGAGGCCCATCGTGCACCTTATTCGGCACATCCAAGTGTCAAGAAGATGCACACAAATCTTAGACAGATTTATCATTGGGCTGGTATGAAACATGACATTGCTGATTTTGTGTTGAAGTGTTTTGAGTGTCAGTGGGTGAAGGTAGAGCATCAGCACCCAGCAGGGCTTTTATAGCCTAATTTGGTACCAGATTGGAAATGGGATATCATTTCCATGGATTTTACTATTGGGTTGCCTATCTCTTCACGTCGTCACGATGCCATCATGGTCATAGTTGACAGATTGACAAAGGTTGCTCACTTTGTTCTTATTCGAGCTTCCTATATGACAGTAGTGGTGACACGAGTCTTCTTGGAAGATGTAGTGAGATTGTATGGGATTCTAAGGTGGATCATCTCTGATAGAGATCCTGTCTTTACCTCAGCATTGTGGACCTCACTTCAACATGCTTTGGGGACTCGGTTGAACTTTAGTTCAACTTATCACCCAGAGACAGATGGTCAAACCAAGCGAGTGAATCAAGTTTTGGAGGACATGCTTCGCATGTATGTTATGGACCAGTAGTCGCACTGGGAGGATTATATCTATCTAGTGGAGTTTTCTTATAATAATGGATATGATAGCTCCATAGGTATGTCCCACTTTCAAGCATTGTATGGTCATCCTTGCCGCAATCCTTTGACTTGGGATCGGCTAAAGGACAGGGTGCTTATAGGACCGGATATTCTTCTAGAGATGGAGCAATAGGTTGAGCATATTTGTGAGCATTTGGTAGCTACACAAGATAGGTAGAAGAAGTATGCAGATGCTCATAGGATCAATTGTCAATTTTCTATTGGCGACCGTGTGTTTTTGAGAGTGCATCCATGGAAGAGTCTGATCCATTATGGAAAGGGTTCTAAGTTGGCACCTCAATTTGTTGGCCCTTTTGAGATCCTTGAGAGGATAGTTCTTGTTGCCTACCGTCTTTCCTTGTCACCGAGTCTATCCCACATCCATGATGTCTTTCATGTTTCAGTTCTTTGACCATCCTGATGTGACACATGTTCTTGATTGGAACTCTTTGCAGGTCAAGGACGGGCAGCTTTCCATGGAGCCTGTGCGCATTCTTCAACATTGGGATTTTATCCTCAGGGGTCACACCATTGACTAGTTAAGGGTCCTATGGGACCCAAATGATGAGACCTTGATGACTTGGGAGGATGCAGCAAAGATGAGAGAGATGTATTCTTAGTTGTTTTAGGCTTCTAGGAGTAAGCCTAGTTTTGGAGGGGAGAATGTAGTACCCCTCCTCGTTTGAACTCATTAGACTCATATTTTATTATTGTTTACTTATAGTGGATACATTACCATGATGTGTTATTCAAACTTATATGACATTATTTCATGCTTTATCTAGATGTGTGAAAAGAGAATGTAGTAGGGAGTGGGAGTTAATATGATTCGCTTCCCTAGTTTAAATTTTGTGCATTCCAGAGTTTGGTACATTCATTTTTCATGCCTAGTGTTTTATGATTAAGTTTTTAATTAATTTATTATATATATATATATATTCATATATAAGTTTTTTTAATTATGGGCATTATGTCATTTTAGTATTATTTTAATACTATGTAAATTAATTCATGTGTTTATATATATATATATCATATACCTATAATCATATATATATATATATATAAAATTCAAAATTTGGTTATTTCCAAAAAAAACTTATAATTTAAGATTCTATATTTATGCTTGGAAATATAGTAGGAGGTTAATTTTTATGTGCTTAATTTAGCCTTGTTGATTAAATCACAATTTTGCTTTTCTTTCATCAATGAGGTATATTTTCTACTTTCTGAAATATCTGTATTTGCAAGTAATTAATGCTTTTGGCAGTTTAAAGAAAAGATTGCCTGTATTAGGATCTTGTGTAAATGGTGTTGTAGTCAAGCTTAAATTCATTGCAATTCTGGTTGAGTTGTCATTATGTCATATGTTGTTATACCCCTTGGTCAGGTGTTGTTGTATAACCCCATTGATGTGAGCCATTGTGTGTTATGTTTCCAAATGGTCAATCCTGGGTTCGTGATTGTGTATCCTTCACCTGTGGTTTGTCAAGATGAGATATGGCTGTCAATTTTGCCATAGAGTTCTCATAGAGAGACCTTTCCTATTAGTGTCCTATGAGAGAGAGTGGCTTTTGAGCAAGGGCCGCGCCCAAAGTAGATGGCAGGATAACCCCTTGAAAGTTAGTTAAGAAGTGATAACCTAATAATTGATTAGGGGGTGGGCAAATTAAATATTAATTAAGATAATATGCCTCACACATGGTTGAGTGCTTGTATAGGCTCAGGATGTGGTGAGAAGGCCTAGAATGACAAAATTATCACCTTGTCTTCATGAAAGGATTGGTAGGGTTCCCATAAGGCTTAGATGGAGCCGAAGGTTCAGGAGAGGTTACCAGGATAACCCAGGATGGGGTCTAGGACCTATGGAGGCCTACAAGGGTAACCACCTTAAGCAATGCGATGACACTCTCTCCTTAGAGTCACTAGTGTTTGCGAGTTGATTCACATGGATTATTGTGGAGTCATGTAGTTCTGTCGTTCTTGTCTTATTTTGCTTGCTTGAGGCTCTTCTACTATCTCCTAGCATGGTGGGGTGGTTCCATTTCAGGATCACATGGTCAGGTGGTAATGCTGATGAATACTAAGAGGGGGGATGAATTAGTATACCAAAAAATACTGAACTCAAACTCTTAAACAATTTAGCAAATAACCGGTATAACAGATTCACTAATAAACTGGTTAAGATAAATGCAAACCAAATAGAAAATAAAGCATTCACCCACAAAAGCACAATCACCATAACACAAGATAGTTTGACTTGGAAACCCAAATGGGAAAAACCATGGTGAGCAGAAACTCACAAGTAACTATCTGCAGAATATAAACCAGACCGGTTAAGGTCATACAATGTTCTCCACCAGAATAGATCTTGTCAGGAATCTAGATCTCTGTTAAGAGATAAGTCCTATTAAAGACTACCTTGCTAAAGGATTTTAGATCCACAGTTGTGAATTACCTTCTTAGAGGATTTACAAAGGCTTTGTTGGGCCTACCCAGTTAAGGGTTTTAGACTTGTCGAAGATGTGAGTAATCAACAAGTGAGTGATCTAGATACTAGCACAATATGCTTGGTTAGATCCTTGATAGCTCATTTTTAATGCACTTCAGCATTACTTCAGTCTTCAATATCTCCACACTCTAACTCTTCACACAAACCTAATCTTCTCTGCAAAGATCGCACATAACCTTCTCATACATCATACATCTCTTTTCACACACCTATAAACCCTAAACATGATGTCCTTATAAAGGAAACTGATTTCATGTTGGTCCAATAGGATTAAACTACAAGTTCCTAGGTTTAGTACATCTAGACACATTTGGTAACATAGCACAAAATCACCACCAAAGTGTCGGTGGATGATAACTCATCACATAAATACTAGTTGGTAACTCATCACAAAGTAATACCAGTTCATACAATACACCGATTGTCGGTTGTCAAAAATGAAGACTGGAAAATGTTAACTACTACTTTGTTCCTTCATACCATTTGAGATCCTCAAATTGCTTGAGGTCTTCATACCGCTTGGGTTCTCCATACCGCTTGAGTTCTTCAGTCAATTTGTGACTGGTAAACAGCTTCTGCAAAACATCAATAGTCTAAAGACTATGATACATAATACCGGTTGGAACAATTACTGATTGAGCATAACTCATTCATTAAGAAAGTGTGTGTCCATCAATGACAATTAGAACATCATCAAAATGCCAACAATCTCCCCCTTTGGCATTGATGGCAACACTTAGGAAAATTTTGACATCTAAGTGTTTTTATAACAAAAATATGCCATAATCAAAATTACTACCCCTAAGCATATACACTATCCCTTTTGCAGAAATTACAATGTATACTACTCCCCCAAAGTGGTAACATGTAAGTATACATAACATTCACCAAAATTTTAAATACTACTCCCCCTTTGCCAACAATGACAAAGTAATGCAGAATAACCCATGTTTCTCATTATCATTAAAATTTGAGTAAATGTTTATGACAATAAGGAATAAAACTTATCAAAAATAGATTTAAAATCCTGCATAAAAGTTTTCATGGCCAATGACCATGACTCAAGTAATGAGGTAGCAACCTCACTTTCAGTTTGCATATGGAATATCAGTTCTTCCATAGTGTCAATGGTACTAATCTCTTGAGTTACCGTGGTGGCTTCCAGATTGAGAAAACATTTCTGAAGAACCTACAGTCTAGGAAATAAGACCAGTTGAAGCTCCTGCAAATCTTTTGTTCGATTGCAGATTTCTAATTCCACCCTGGCAATTTGCAGCTGATAATGATGGACCATTTTCCCATATGTAGTAAATGAATCATATGGCATCTTGAAGTTGCTGATGTATTCCTAGAACTCCAATTGGAGTTTATCTTTCTGCTTAAGCACATCATCACAAAGTAGATGTGGATGACAGATTTTACTCAGCAATAATTTGCCCTCATCCATAGCAACACCTATATCCTTCTGCTGTTTCAGAAGTTGTGACCTAAGCTCATTCAGTTTCTTGACTAAGGAAGAGTTGAGTGCCTTTTCATGGTTCTTCTTGGTAGTGGTTGTGGCAACATCTTCCAAGCATTGTACTTGGTCCTCTACTATAGTGCATCAAAGTTTCTGTTTGGCTAAAGAGGAATTGGTACTGGGGAGGGTAGTACCAGGAATTAGATTGGTGAGGGTGTCAACAATAGTTTGAATGACATCCTGTTCCTTCTTCCTCCTTAATGCTTCCAATATTTCCTGTACAAGCTTTATGCTTTGAAGCAGCTCCAATTCATCTACAGATTGAAGGTCAATAGGACTGGTGGTGTCAACTGCTTTGATTTGATCACCGGTTGCCTTGGCCTGTTTGATCTTCTCTGCTTCCTTCTTCTCTTCAACACTTTTCTTTTCCTCTTATTTCTTCCTTTGTTCTTCTTCTTGTGTTTTCTTCTCCATTTCTTCCTTTTTTCTTGTCCTCTACCTTCTTTTTCTTTTCTTCCTCCTTCTTCCTTTCTCCTTCCTTCCTTTTGTCTTCTTCTTTCTTCTTCTCCTCTTCTTTCCTCTTATCCTCCTCTTTCCTTTTCTCTTCTTGTTTCCTCTTCTCCTCTTCTTGTTTCCTCTTCTCCTCTTCTTGTTTCCTCTTCTCCTCCTCTTGTTTCCTCTTATCCTCCTCTTTCCCTTTCTCTTCCTCTTTTCTCTTGTCTTCCTCTTGCCTTGCCTTTTTCACTTGCTCTTTCTCTTTATCAGTCTTTTCCTTATCCTGTTTCTCTCTTTCTGCTTTTTCTTTGTCTTGTCTTTCTTTCTCAACTTCTTCTTTATCAAGAGTGACATCCTCAGTATCTAATGCATCCACATCAATAGTGTCAACCTGTTCTGTAACTCTTTCTCCTTCACTATCAAACACTTCATCCAGTTTGCCTGATGTAAGATCAGGTGCTTGTTTAACCTTTTAATTGGCCTCAGACACTTGATGTAATTAGACAACAACTTTGGCATGTAGATGTGTGTCCTTCTCCACTTCAGAAGCTCTACCTTCTAGCAATCCGAGTCTTCTCCTTCTCATGAAGAAGAGACCTTTGTTTTTATCCATTATCTCAAACAATTCAGAATTGGAGGCATCGAGAAAGTATTGTGCAAAGACTTTCTCCCTTATTTCCTGTTCTTTCTCAATGGAAATGCATCATTTATTGTCCAAAGAATTGTATAAAGAATTAGGTGTGACAGATCTGATTTCAGATGGTGACCGGTCATTGACACACAAATATCTAATAACCTCTTGTTCTACTTCATCTTTCTCATTATCAAAAAAATCATCAAAATATTCTTTCAAATCATCAAGCACCTTTCTCTTAATGTTCTTAATTATCCTCTGACAATGTGTCATCAGTTTATAAGAAGAGATGTCTATATTTACCGGTGCTGACGATGCAAATGCATTCCCGGTAGATTTTTGCTTTCTTGCTTGTTTGCCTGGTCTTCTTAGGTTGTACTTCTAATTCAGTATCCTCTAACTTTGGTGAGTTGTTTTTTGTTTACTACTTCCTCTCAAAGACTTTAGTGGGAGCAACCTCAATTTTCTTCTTGGCAGGTGACCACTTGGTCACTTTTGGACTGGCCGAGGTAACCGGTGTCGATACCAATGGCACTGCCTTGCCCTTTTTCTGTGTAGGATTTTCAACCAGTGTTACCCTCTCTAAGTAGGTGTCGGTTCCCTTTTTCTTTGCATCTAACGGTGAGGCAAGCAGGGTAGAGGCATACTCGATCAACATATCATACATTACTTCATACCCTATTGGCTCAACTGCTTCCTTTCTTGGTTCCACCACTTCCATTATGTAGTCATCTACTTTTATGGTGAAGTAGATCTCATCTTCATACTTCTTCACAATATCTTGAGATATCCTCATCCTCTGGCTCATTTTTTGCTTGAATTCATCAAAATATTTATGCAAAACCTCAGGATATCCAGTTCCCACTGATTGAAGACTTTCCCTAATTTTCTTGGAGTTCAGTTGGTTAGTAGACCATTGAACATCACCTACTCCAAGGAAATAGCCTTGAAAGTAGAAAAATAGGTTGACCAAAATTTGCCCAAATCTGAACCTTAAAGCATTATCCTATTTAATGGATTTTAGGTTTAGTAGCAGTTGCTTCTGCAAATAGGTACATAAATCAAATGAGTCATCTTCCTTGATCATTTTGTATGCGACATTCACTATAGCAGCAAGGACAAAGTTTATTCTACTGGCATAAAATATTCGGTAGCCAATCACCATGCAAGCATACTTAACCAAATCATCTATGATGGTGTTGATGGTCATTGACCATTGGTCACTCAGAGAACTGGTGAGCTTAGTCATTTCAGTCTTGGTGACCTTCCTTAGAGCTCACACCTCTCCAATGTTATAGAAACTAGTGATGACATGAATTACTTGCAGTGTAATGTCATGCGTTCGCTTGAGATACATTTTAACACCATGCAATCTGCTCAGGATGATGCGGATGTGATCTTTAGTAAACTCTTCTAGAAAATAAACCACATTGTGTAGTTTCTTCCTCTCTAGGATGCTATATTCTGGTTTGATTTTCTTGTCATCCCCATAGAACAGACCTAGCTATGAATGGTTCACTAGGGATCCTAGGTCTTCCAATTTAAAATCAATATATCTTGAAATATCTTCCTCAACTATAACTTTAGTGGGTATTTGGGCTAGGGCATTGTATTTCATCTTCTTTTGAATAAAATAATTCTAGTCTACAGGTGCACTAGAACTGGAGTGTGATGCAGAAGCCATGACAGGAAAAAAAATTGAGAAATACCTTCACAAACTAAAATTTAGGGTTTGCTAATGTCACTCACAACACACCACTTTGGTTGCTTGGAACACCGCTTAGTGTTCTTCATCGATAGATTGAAAGTCTAATAGATTCCTCTACAAGATTTTTGAATTTTCTCTGAATCACTAGATGAATCACTCTTTGTCACTCTGCTCTTAAAAAAATTCTTCGCTCAACAACAGATAAGTGAAAATGGCATCAAAAATCCCTTTTTAAGAAATCTTTCACCTACCATAATAAATGCATCACTGCTAGGGTACAAACCCTAATTTTTCCTTTTACTACTTCAAGTCTTCTACCGATTGATAGGTAATGTATACCAGTTAAGGTCTCTTTTCAATATAAACCGAAGATTCAAATATTTCACCGATATGATCCCCCTAAGCTTTTCTAAAGCTTAGTTTGTCAGTTTAGAGACTTCCACACTAGGTGCAAAAACCGGTTCATCCTGTGATAGTTCTTCAGGTTTCTTTTTCCAAGTTTTATTCATTCCTTCTTGAATGGTTTCAACATCAATCTTCCCTTTTGGAGTGATTGGTATATCATCCAATATGTTCTTTTTCATTCTGCAGGTTCTAGCAGTGTGACTCGGTTTGTTGCAATGATAGCATAGCATTCCAGGTGTTCTCCATGGTCCATTATTCATACTACCATTGTTCCTTCTAGATGTTGTAGCAGTGTGACCGCTACCATGACAAATCAAACAAGTTTCTCTCCAACCAGTTGCTACTTGATAGCCACCTGACTGATGGTCATAGGTATTATACCAGTTGGTATTCTAGTTCACAGGGGGTTCTGAGATAACTCCTTGAGTCCTTGGAGGGTATCTCCCAATCTTATGCAAAATAGACCTGCATTCAAATTCTTTATGCCCAAACTTGTTGCATGCATAGCAATTTCCATTGAATCTATTGGATCTAGGCTTATTGTTTAGAAAATAAGGAAAATTATTGTATGCCTTGTTTCTACACACATTAGCATTATGTCCTTCCTTGAGACAGTTGAAGCAAATAGGTTTAAAAGTTTGCTTACCTTTATCCTTGGATATTGGTTGCTTCTTTGATGCTTCAACTTTTGTTCTAGAGGTTTCACCTTTCTCATACCCAGAGAAACCAAGTCCAGTGGTATTCTTTATCGGTTTTGTCAATTCAAGCTTTTGCTCTAGCTTAGTAGTACTCTGATTGAATTTGTCAAGTATCTCCTTTGACTTAGTAAGTTCCTTGGAGATAGAAGCATTAGATTCCTTCAAGGTTGCATTCTTAGAAATAGCCATATTTAGTTCACCTTGCATTTCTTCTTTTTCCACTTTACTCTCTTGGAGATGAGCGGCAAGGGCACTGATTTCTTTCTTCAGCTTGGAGATCTCATGATCTTTGTCTTTTACCAGATCTTCAGCTTTCCTTCAGTTCTCAAGCTCCTGACACATTCTGATAGTCAGTCCTTCCAACTCCTTTCTCAAGTTGTCTTTAGATTCATTCAATTTTTCAACTTCTTCAACTAGGGCATCCATGTCAGCTTCATCAGAAGAGCTATTTTCAGTAAGTTCCATCAGTTTCTTAGCATGCTCTCTTCTCTTGGCCAAAGAGGCTTTATACTTGACTTTGAGTTCATCATAGGCTCTCTCAGTCTAAGTGAGATGATGAGTAAGTTCCCTCATAGTGTATTCCACCATGTCTCCTTCCAATTGGTTAGACTTATAGAAAGGTTGGCTCTGATAGCAATTGATGAATACTAAGAGGGGGGTGTGAATTAGTATACCAAAAAATACTGAACTCAAACTCTTAAATAATTTAGCAGCTAACTAGTAGAATAGATTCACTAATAAATTGGTTAAGATAAATGAAAACCAAATAGCAAATAAAGCATTCATCCACAAAAGCACAATCACCATAACACAAGATATTTTGACGTGGAAACCCAAATGGGAAAAACCACGGTGAGCAGAAACTCACAAGTAACTATCTATAGAATAGAAACCAGACCAGTTAAGGTCAGACCGGTTAAGGTCATACAATGTTCTTCACCAGAATAGATCCTGTTAGGAATCTAGATCTCTGTTAGGAGATAAGTCCTGTTAAAGACTACCTTGCTAAAGGATTTTAGATCCACAGTTGTGAATCACCTTGTTAGAGGATTTACAAAGGCTTTGTTGGGCCTACCTGGTTAAGGGTTTCAAACTTGTCGAAGATGTGAGTAATCAACAAGTGAGTGATCTAGATACTAGCATAATATGCTTGGTTAGATCCTTGAAAGCTCATTGTTAATGCACTTCAGCATTACTTCAGTCTTCAATATCTCCACACTCTAACTCTTCACACAAACCTAATCTTTTCTGCAAAGATCGCACATAACCTTCTCATCATACATCTCTTTTCACACACCTATTAATCCTAGACATGATGTCCTTATAAAGGAAACTAATTTTATGTTGGTCCAATAGGATTAAACTATAAGTTCCTAGGTTTAGTGCATCTAGAAACATTTGGTAGCATGGCACAAAATCACCGCCAAAGTGTTTGTGAATGATAACTCATCACAGAAATACCAGTTGGTAACTCATCACAGAGTAATACCGGTTCATACAATATACCAATTGCCGGTTGTCAAAAATAAAGACTAGAAAATGTTAACTACCGATTTGTTCCTTCGTACCGCTTGAGATCCTCGAACCGCTTGAGGTCTTCATACGGCTTGGGTTCTCCATATCGCTTGAGTTCTTCAGTCAATTTGTGACCAGTAAACATCTTCTACAAAACACCGATAGTCTAAAGACTATGATACATAATACCAGTTGGAACAATTACTAGTTGAGCATAACTCATTCATTAAGAAAGTTTGTGTCTATCACAAAGAAAGTGTGTGTCCATCAATGACAATCAAAACATCATCAAAATGCCAACAAGTGCCACTTCCCATCAGATGTTCTGGATTGTATCTTTAGGTGAGGAAAGGGTTCGTTGGTGTTTCTTGATTCGTGGTTCATGTACCAACTCTTGTTTGTGATCATTGTTCAGTTGTGACCTTGTGGTCATTGTATCAAACTTTTATATAACCTTGATATTGTAACTTTTGGATTCCGTGGTATTTTTGGAAGCCATGTTTTTATGGATATTGTAATATTATATCGGTGGAATGTATGTAAATTCAGTTGCTTTAATCTTTTGTATATATGATCTATGGGAAAATAAATGCATTGGAATACTTTGATTCTTTCATTATGGAATTTAGATGTATGTGTAGGTTTTATCTTAAGCATTTAATTTTCCTAATTGGATGGACAACTAGATTAACCATGGTGTTTATATAATCTGTGAATTTAATCTTCGTTGGTAACCCTTAGGAAATCATGTGTTAGACTTACACTGTATTATTAAACGTGCTATTGTTATAATTAATGCACTTAATCTTTGAAAAAAAAAATTTCACCCTTTAGTTGCCTAGTTGTGTTGTTTTCCTTTAGAGTTCCTAGCAGGGCATTACACTAACTATATTGTTTCTTTTATGGGGAGGTTATGCCTTCAAAATATATGGTGCAAGTGTTATTACATGGATGATGCAATACTTTAATAAGAAGACTATATTCTATCTGTCTTTGAATCAAATGGGCAAAATATGAGTGTAGCTCCCCAAGAATCACTATGACCTTGAAGATTTATGGAAGAGTTCCATTTGGATACATGTAAAAGTACCAACTTTCTTGAAGTTACTTTACTCTTTCCAAATAATATCATTTATAAAGTTCAAATTGAACTTCGAAGATTATGGGCACATCACTCAAGTGAAATTACTCTATAACAAAGGCACCTTGAAGATTATGGGCACATCACTCAAGTGAAATTACTCTATAACAAAGGCACCTTGAAGATTATGGGCACATCACTCAAGTGAAATTGTTCTCTAATAAAGACACTTTGAAGATCATGGGCACATACTATATATTGGAATTTTAGCCATCACTTTGAAATCGTCTGTGCAGTGATTGCTTTTAGGTGATGCCATTAAGGGAGGGTGTACATGACACCACCTAGTGGCTAAATCCTATATTTAAGACCTAATAGGCATAAGACCTTTAGGAATTATATGCTCCAAATTCAAATAATGCTTGGCCTTAAGTGATGCCATTGAGGGGGAGTGTGCATGTCAATGACACGACCTAGTGGCTAAATCCTAGTTTTTAAATCCTATGGGTAGGCATATGTTCTAATAGGTATGAAATATGACTTATATAGGAATTAGTAAGTCCTTTAAGCCTTCATATAGGCATATGTAAGTCCTTTTTTGTTTTAATTATTGAAGGTAGGCATTAGTAAGTCCTATAGGCACATTTGTGCTTAAGTCCTATGGGCATTTGTAAATTCTTCTCCTTGTAAATCTTCCACTTGTAAAAGCATTGTATTAAGTCCTACAGACACTATGTAATGAACCCGAGAAGAGGATAATTTCAGGAGACCGCGGCTCCAATATAATTTTTAAAGACCTCATAGCATCATTTTTAAAACACGGGGATTATAAATTATGACAAGATAACTTTCATGTAGCCCGGAATGCATGATCTTCATGTTGGCATATATTTGTGTCCCTGTTTATCACTGTCAAAGAAGTCCTATGTTACTGGGGTACTTCATTTTTTCTTTTATGGAAATTGACATGTGATTCCCTATTAACATTAAGGGGGAGTGTCAGAACATAATGTGATTAGGGATCACATCCTTATATCATTTATATATAATGTTCTAATATAAGGTTATAAAACCTTATATATTATATGTTTTATAAGCATATCCCATTCGAAATAATTATAATCTAATAATTATAAGATTATTAATTATTTATGAGTGGGGGTTATTGAAAAGGTGTGACTAGTGACCCTTCCTCCTATATTTATGGAGGTTCTCTCTCATTTGAGAGTTGTATAAAAAATTTGGAGCTTTATGATGAGTTGTATCACTATGCACAAGAGGTATTATTGGCCATGTGGAAGTACTAGAGGAGTATCCCCAGGTTCATATTTATTTTATGATAGACTATATTTGTAAGGGTTTTAATTAAATGATGCTTTATGGGGTTTTTTACCTGAAAGGGTTTTCCCATGTATATCTTTTGTAATGTGTGCATTTATGCATGTATGTTTCTCATTTCATTTACTTTATGATTTTGTTTATAATGATTAGTATCCTAAGATCCTAATTTCTAACAATATGCCCACACTGGCAACATTAACATAAGAAGAATTGCATGCTTACATTATGAATGGGTTTGTATCAATTTTGGGAACTTTAAAATCTAGTTGGGACACTTATTTGGCATTTTTGAAGGGTGCTTACCCATATATATTCAAGTACATCTAGATCTGGTAAACACAATTTTGATTCTTTCATTTATTTGCCTTGGCTTTGGCATTGCTGTCAAAGGGGGAGAAGTTGGATGTGAAAAATGTTAAGGGACATAATAAGTAATGTATAGCTCAGGGGGAGCATCTTTCTGAGATCATTTTTGAGAAGTTTGTGGACAGGAATTGGAACAACACTTCATTGATTCATTTTTCACATGAGTATTTCCATCAATGCCAAAGGGGGAGATTATTGGAAATTGACACTAATTCAGGCTTATGGTGTTGTCATTGATGGCAACACACATTATTTTGGTGGATACTTATCTGGTATCCTCTGGTATTCAAGATTTAACATTCGAACCAACAAGCAAGGGAAATTGACAAACTAGGAACCAATATTTGGAGGCCGACATAGAAGATTGATCCGGCAAAGGTTTTAGCGGCAATGGTCACAAAGATTAATGTTTATATTTTTGTCTAGGCTGACATGTATTAATATTTTTTAATATGATTGTAAGCTGACATAAGGCATTCATGTTTATGTCTGTAAAGGGTATATAAGTCAACCCAACTAGGTCATTTTGAGATATAGATGTGATAGGTTATGTGATATTATGCGAGCAAGATCTTGATCAACATAATTGATCTGTTTTCGGTCTTTATTATTTGTGGAAAGGATTGGGAAGTGAACAAGGTTACCGGTAAGGAAGGAGATAGTGATAATCGATATATTCTATACTTAAACTGGAACTCATCTAGCATATCTGATGTACACACTCAAAGTTCATAATTTTGTTTGTAATTCAGTATTTTGTATTTGTAGTCAGTGCGGCTCCTTTGTGATGAGTAGTGCGCTCTAGGAAGTGTGCCTTCCTACATGTGTAGGCCCCTATCTTATGTAAAATTTATTCAACTGGCCAATGGATAGATATTGTGGGTCACAAATCCCACCGTGGTTTTTCCTCTTTGAGGTTTTCCACATATAAATCTATGGTGTTATGGTCTTGATCTTTGTGGTTGCTTTATTCTTCATTATATTATGTTTATATGCATACCAACTATTAATTGGCAAAGTATCTAAAGGAATCTAATTTTACTTAACCAGTAGGACACTGATTCACCCCCCCTCAGTGTTCTTGGATTCCAACATCATTATCCACAAAGACATCTCTAAAAAGAAACTAGTTGATATCTCCTTCTATAACCTCATGGTTGAGTTCACCATGAGATTGGAACATGGTGGAACCATACTTTTTGACAACAAGCTCTTTTCTCTTCCATTCCTTGGTGGGTTTTCCATGGGCATGAGGATCTAGGGGCTAAACACCCATTATGAAGGTTCCTTGTGGAGCATATTTATCATAGATAGAATCATTGATCTTGAGTTGGGAGAAGGAGGGTGAGATGGAAGTTTTCTCCTTAGTGGCAGTGAGTATGGATTCAAGGTCAAAAAATGAGAATGATGAGGCAAAATGAGATGTTTTAATGTAAATCCTTGGGCAGTGATATAAATAGGGTGAAGAAGCCTCAGGAGCATGATAGTACTTGAATGGTTGAGCATCACCACAAATGGTAACCTCATAGCATTGATATAGAAATTTGAGGCATTGATGGAAAGTGGACAGAACAACTTGCATGGCATGGGTCCATGGGCAACCAAGGAGGATGTTGAATGAAGGTCAAGATCAACAATGTGGCACAATGTGTCTTGTGTAACTAGGCCCACATAGATGGGTAAATTGATCATCCTAAATAAGCTTCTCTCTGTATTATCATATGCTTTGATTGTGATGCATTAGTTATGCATATCCATAATAGTGTACACCGCTTGAGTGACACACTTCAATGTGAAAAGATTTAGGGGAAAACCATATCGTTCAAGACTCATTTTACCTGGTAGCATTTGACAATAGCTTCAATATTGAGAAGAAGAGTGTGGTTGGGATCGAGAACTGTAGCATATGATTGAGTGAAACTAAGGTGGTACATAGAACATAATTGTTCTACCATGGCTTGGAACTACATAGGGTCTATGTTACTGAAAAGACAGGGCCCTTGCAGAGCATGGGTAAGAATCTCCTAATGAGTAGGTGAATATTTAAGAAAATTTAGAATGGAGATCTATGTGGGAGTCTTCCCTAAATGTTTTAGGATGTTGTACTACATAGACACAGGAGCTTTAGGTGAGGTAGGAGCTAGGGCCCCGAGGATTGTCATATGAGGCCTCCTCATAGTTTCTACACATTGAGTATCTTCTCTTTTTACATGAATCATATTGACATGATCCTCTGAATGGGTAATGCAACCTATCATACTACCATAATCAAATGAGACTATTTTAATTGATATTATTGGTCATACAAGATTGACCAGCATTAGATGTGCTAGCTTCCCCTTGATGCTTGGGAAGAGAATCTTTGTACATACCTAGGTTCGCATTGGGTGAATTTCCCATGACATGATCAACATCAATTTTCCTCTGACCGATGAGGTCCTAGGCTAGGGGCTTGAGCTTCATGCTTTTGTTCATAGCATGACCCTTAATATGATGATATGAATAATATTTATTTTCCTTATACTAGTCAGGCTTAGGTTTGGATTCATCGAATGGCTGTGTTTGTGGATATACCACCATATTTTATTGCTCCATTATCTTGAATATGGAATCTAGTAGTTCTCACATGGGTGTGAACTGACATCTTGGGTTATTATGACCCATTTGTCAAGAAGCTTGAGAAATGATGATTTAATTTGTTTGATATTCTTGCACATTTTGTGTTTACACTTGAGGGTTATGATAGCCTGAGGTGATGGATTCACATGTCTTATTGATGATGAATTGACATATGATTGCAGTGTAGGATTGATGCATGCTTGCGGATGTGATGACTTTGCAACCACAATAATTTGGACTATTTTTGAATCAATGACCCCATCTCCCACAACATTTCTATTCTTATTTCAATACCTTTGATTTTCATTATTTAACTTGTCAGAATAGTCTCTGTAGAGCTTGATAACTCCCTCATCGATTACGGATTTCTCCACCGATGGTTCCTTGGATATGATATCCTAGAATATGATTGCACAATTTAATCATATGTGATATGTAAGCTTCAGGTGGAGATTACTAATGAGCATTAAGAGCAATAGAGTGTCTAGTACGGTGCATGGGAGATGACCAGCAAGGGCCCTCTACCTTTTAATGTAGTCCAAGAGACTTTCACCTCCTTTTTGCTTGGTTTGACAAAGATCAAGCATGAAGATGTCATTTCCAATGTTATAATGATAATCAACTACAAACCTCTTAGGTAAGTCTATGAATCTAGTGATCATATCAAATGGTAACTTGGAAAGCCATTCTAAGGAGGTCTTCTAAGACTTTTAGGGAACAATGAGAAGAGGTAATTATCACAATACACCACCTCTTGACAAGCCATATAAAAATATTTGATGTGATGTTGTGGATCACCCTTCCCCTTGTATTTATCAAACTTCGGTATTTCACAGTATTTAATCAAGAATGGATTGGGAGACGATGTAGCAGATAAAAAAAATGGTATTTGATATGCCACTTGATGTAGTTTGATTGTTGTGGCGGGTGTTGATAGCTTGTCATATTCTAATACATAGGGACATCTTGCTAGACAAGTGGTGGTTGTTGATATTGAGGTCGTTGCAAGTAAGTCACAACATTCTGTTGTTGAGCGATGTACTATTGTTGATATTATTGATTTTAAGGTGGGTGAACCTATTGAGTACCACCATGAAGATAAGTTCCCCCAATATAATTAAGAAGTGGTGTGGTCGATTGCAAATTATATAGTGGAGGATTTTAACTAGCACCACTTAATGGTTCATGGGTGTTTGTAATAAAATAAGATGAAGCTGACACTTGCAAATAACTGAATTGAGGTTCTGCGATAACCATCTGCATTATTACTTGTGATTGATATTGGGGTGCATTGACAACTTGTAGCATAAACTACAAAAGAAGGGGCACATATGATATTGGTGTAGTGATATTAATGCCCCCAGTCACAACTTGCAAGATGGGTGGTGGCATATAGCGAGCCATGCCAATGGTCCAATTTAGTGCTTTTCTAGATGATAAGTTCAAGGGTCACGTGACCAGATTGATAAAAGCGGTAACATGCACAACATTAGAAGTCATGGGAATTTGAGCCATCAAGGGGATCAAGGTGATAAGCTACATGGATGGTGCAATAGTTGGTACATTATAAATAATTCCCCCTCAAGATGAAGGTGACACAAACCCTAACGAGTTGGAAAAAAAGGTTGATAATGCCTTCCAAGCATGCCCATAGGTGGTAATTCCATTGACACAAGTTAACTACTCTACTATGGTGGCAATGTTGATATTTGGACTTGTTTTTGAATTGGGAATGATCATGATGGTAGTTTTTATTGGGGTGATTGCGATGATATTAGGAGAGACATTTTCTATTGAGACATATCCTGTGGAATAGAAATCATGGGTGTAATAGGTGATGCAATAGTCATGCCTTGGGAAAATATGTTTGCAAATATAATATCCTTACACCTCTCAATAATTTCATCCACCATCTGAGCATTGTTAGGGTTTTTGAGGAAATAATCAATGGGATTGATTTCGACATCTATTTCACCAAGTTGATTGACCATGGTCTCATCTAAAATAGTTGCATTGAACATAATGTAATTGATAGAAATGTTTTCTAACATAATAGGTGTGACATGCAAATCAAGATTCGGTTGTGTCAAAAAATCCTGGTTCGACTTGCAAAGGTTGTTGTTCCATTGCTTGCCTAGATCTAAACCAAGTGGTGATGGACATGAACCACAAAGTGAAAGGAGATGATGATGAAATACAATGCTAAAGTCAAGGATTGGAATTGATAATTGATTTGATTGAATTGATGAAAGACTAACTGGATGAGAGTAATGACCTAATAAAAAAGAAACTGATTAGGAAATTGGTACACAAATTGAAGTTTGATAATTCTAATTGAATGATTGAGACACATAAGAGTTACTCAAGAGGATGCACTCAAGTAACAAAATGAATCAATATGGACCAAACCTCTGGCTCAAATTGGTAATGCCACAAAGACACAAAAGACTTAACTCTAAACATGATATAGTCAAATATCTTAGTGAAAAGGTCACTAAAGATGTAGACTATATTGTAATTTTTGGATGCGAAACCAACATATGTAAGAAGGGTTGATTTTGACTCAACTGATCGATCAAGTTGATGATGAATTAGGTGAACAAATGAATTATTGATTGATTGATTAATAAAATGATTCACTGATTTGATTGGGTGACCAACCAAACTGATTGGCACTAAAGGACTAATTGACCCGATTCAACTATATTTGATAATTGATTCAAGACTCAATTGATGTTGGATAAATTGATTGACAACCTAATTGGATTGATTAAAAAATTGATTTGATTGAAATATTGATCCTTGACTTAGGAAAAATGAATTGATGATGCAAATTTGGGAGATGAGTGGTGATTTATAGACGATAATAATGACACAAAAAATTGAGATGATGAAATCCTTGAGGTGAAGACTTGAAACTTGGGATGACACAAATTGAGACTTTGGTAGTTGATAATAACAATGCAATGGAATAAAGCCTTGCTTGGGTAAGTAGAAAACACACTGGACTAGTTAAATACACCTAAAACTGAGAAAACATATGGAAGAATAATGAGACAAATGGTGTTCCTGACACTTCTGGGTGCAAACATGATGTTTTAGATTGTGATCCCTCAGTCCATGACAACAAACCTGTACTTTTTCAGAGACTAGAAAATTGATAACTTTGAAAAAGCATTCCCACCATTTTTGGGTGCAAACCCCTGTTGAACACACACTCGATGCTAAAAGGTGGGGGGTGGATCAACATTAATTAAAATTTTAGACTACAAACTTATATTAACTAGTTACATTTAGATATGCACATCTATGAGATCTAAACAAGAACAACATAAACATCCACACAAGAACACCAATATTTAATACAATAGAAACTTGAACTGGTAAAAACCACGGTGAGTGCTAACTTACAAAATAATCCATTATATAGAGATAATTAAAAAGGGATCTCACTACTCCGAAATTGTTGTTTGAGGCTAATTTCTCTTGGGGCAAGATACAAAGAGCGACTTGCACTCAAAAGCTAACTACAACAAGGCAAGATATAGGTTTACAATATTTTGAAAAAGAATTGCATGAACAAAAGCATCTTTGTATGTTGATCATAGTTCTTGATATAGCACAAATCACACTAGAAAAAAATATCTAGACCAATGAGTCTCTGAATTCCTAATCTTATACCAACTGATCTCTCTGCACAACTTACATTACCATCCTTACATTAAGTCATAAAAATAATCACTGCTATATTTCACATTCACACCAATACACACACACACTTTGCATCTATCTTGTACCTCTACATATATACCAATCTAAAATAGTCATCTTTACCAAGTGGACCATAAAATAAATTGTAACGTGTATCCACGCTCCTAACCCAAAATATACAACTATACCCATAATGTGAAACATATTATCATTAAACCGGATAAAAAATTAAACCAACCAAAAAGCTCCCAACCAAAAATAAATGACTACATCATTAACTAATACATTAAAGTGTCTTTTAGTAAACACCATCGACATTATCCAAAGACAAAACATTTCTGAATCAATTCATAAACACTCAGGACCAAAACATAGCTTTCAAACCCAATACATGTCTTCCAAATTCTAGACTACTTCCAGATCAAAGGGGTTGGCATCAATGATAAGATAAAGGCATATGTGTAACAATCTCCCCCTTTGTCATTAATGGCAACACCTACCAAACAACTTTGCCATTCTAGCTATCAATATTTCATTCTATCTTGGTATAAAACTTCTTTCTATACAACTCATCTTTCTCTCCCCCTTTGCTATCAAAGACAAAGGATGCAAAGGATTCCCCCTAAGAAAAATAATCCATAAATGCAAAATTAAATGTATACCTAGAATAAATTAAGCACCTTGAAAAACTAGAGTGATGACTCCACCATGCACTTACTATAATTTCTATAAAAAAACATTCCAATCTATATCAACAAAATTAAGTACCTTTATTTGACTCTCCAATTCTAAAGTGCATTTTTTGTCTTCTTCACAACTTGATGGAGATGACACAACATCAAAAAAATTTGTTTCATTTCTTCTCACCTTTAACATTCTAGGGATGTGAATTTCAACAGTGTCACACAATCTATCAAAGTCTTTTTAAATTGCTTCCTTTTGAACAATCCAAAGCTCCAAATATTTATTGAACTAAGAGATTTTCATTCTTTCAAAACCATCTTCATATGTCTATGAATCAAAGGTATTTGAAATATCCAGGATGACATGTTTTATAACCAAAATTATTTCTTGAATGTCTGCAGTGGCCTTCAACCAAGATAGACTAACTCTAAATGTCTTTATAGCACGATCAATACTGGCATCAAGAGAGGCTATCTTTTCCTTCAACCTAACATGAGATTCTATACATTTTCTCTATAGAGACTACAATCTTTTAGATGACATCCTCTATTCAATAGACTTAGCAAATCTTTCATCAAAATCCATGGCACTCACTTTCAGCTTATTAAAAGCATTCCTCATTTGGCCTACTTCATTCCAAGATTCAACTTTGACATCCAAAAGTTTCTCATGGAGAAACCTCAACATATCCTCCAATAAATCTCTTGAAACATAACTCTTCTTCCTAGTTTCAGACAATAAATAATTCCCAAGTAAT
Organism: Cryptomeria japonica; assembly: GCF_030272615.1. Classification (NCBI taxonomy): domain Eukaryota; kingdom Viridiplantae; phylum Streptophyta; class Pinopsida; order Cupressales; family Cupressaceae; genus Cryptomeria; species Cryptomeria japonica. The sequence continues at coordinate 685,798,613 of NC_081415.1, forward strand.
AGCATTTGCTACTGAGATAACATATCAATGTTTAATTTGCCTTGTGAGATAGGGACTTGTAACAACTCAGGCAAAATAATAGGTTCAGAAACAACAGCTAATAGAACTGTTGGTTCCCAAACCAACAGTCACTGAATCCTAGAGGAATTGCCACTAAATCATCAACAAACCCGGGGAAGGATTTGGCCAATGAACGAGATTAAGTCACAAGGACTGAGATCTCTTACATTTTTGGCTCTGTGAGACCAAGGCGGGTCAACCTATGTAGTGTCTAATAACTTTCAACCTCATGACACTAAGGACACTACAACTTATAGCATATCATCTCAATGAAAATATACTAGGGAAGATGGATGAACTCCTAGTTTTGGATTTAAACTTAGTTTCTAAGCATCTATGCACTTCATTGAGGAGGGGGTTTCTATACTAATCCTACTCCTAATACAAAAAGTAAAAGAGATTTTGTTTTAAGGAATGATTCTGAAAACTGGAATCAATAACCATGATCAGTGCCTTGTATGGGTAGCAGAGTCTATTATTAGTATGCAACCTTACACCTTAGTATCTTGAAATTTAACCATGCAAATCTCAGCATTAATGAATAACATTAACACCCATTAATGTGGTTTTTTTTTCAATCATACTTAAAGATCCTATATACAAAAACATATTCCATCATTTTACTCAAGCATCTTAGTCACTTCCTTGAAGAGAAGCAAAAGTAAAACACACACCAAACTTGTTAGGACAAAGTAAGTAATCCTTGATTATTTACTTCATAAAAGATGTTGTTACATATTGCAGACAACAATAAGAAAGAGAAATATTCAATATATGCTTGTCTCGGTACAACTACTCAGATCATAAAGCAACTACAAATTGAAAAATGACACTAACTGTCATGAACATTTTGCACTCTACTCCATGGAAGCCTTGCTTCCAGGATGAAAATTATATTCAAAATTCTAACCCCACCCCCCCAAAAACAATAAAAATGAGAAGAATAGGAGAATATACATTCAAAGAGAGGAAGACCTAATCAAAACCCTAAAATAATCTCTAAAAAATCCTTGTCTCTACTTTGAAATCTGCACTCTTCCTAAAAAGTGAACCTCTGCACAATGTTGGAAAAATATGTCAAAAATTTGAAAATACTATTTAGAAGTGCTTATCAAATTAAAATTCTTCTCATTGACCAATGATATCCATTTGTAGCCACTCTCTATACTGACTGAAAAAGTCACCCTTTCCCTCTGAGCCTAAAAACTAAAAAATTTCCCCTTTGGTGAAAATTGAAAAAAAATGACTTTTTACTGCACCTTTCATTTGCACAAAAATGGAAAAGAAGCTCTCTTATGCTGAAAATGACATGTCGCTTTATGCATATTCTCCATCCCTCCAAAAATATGAAATGAGATCCTTCATTAATGCACTGATTCCCTTTTCACATGTAGAAATATTAGATTTAATAAAATCCCCTCCCTTTCAATTTGTTTGCCAAGAAAATCTCATTCACATGATGTCAATTCTTACCCTTGTAAAATCACCACTCCTTTGAGTGTAACTTTCATGCATTTACTCAGAAATTAAAAAAAATCTTCCTTTGGTGAAAATAATTTCTGAGCACATTAAAATCTATCAGAGTGAAAAAGAATCACTCTGAGATGAAAAATTAACTCCCCCTCAATGTAAAAATATTCCATGTATCACATTCTACTTTTGAGTGAAAAACATAATGGCTTGTTAACCCTCTTAGTGAAAATTAATCACTTTGTATTACTAATCATGCTTTACCTCAGAATACCCTATGTCTATTGATGGAGCAATATTCTGGGCATACATACTCAAGGATAAAATAAAGCATAAGACATTCCCACCCTAGGTAAGACATTCTCACTGGTGGTAAAAACTCACTCAGTGTAGTGTACTCTTTTTCCTATGTAAAATATTTCACCCCGAGTGCAATATTCTCTTTTGTCAATCTCATTATTTAGGCTCGATTTACTTTGTACATTCTTTTGCAAAGTCTTTTTCTTCGTGTCTGTATCTTCCAACTTGCCCAGATAAGAGTACATACTCTATCTAATGTTCCAATACAAACCAAACTATTCATTTGGATTAATTTCACTGCAGAACAAATTCACTAATTCGATCTGTTGTTATTTCAATGTCATTTGGCATGAGGAACCAATGCCTTCAAATCTGCACCAGAGACCCCTTCTCGGATTTGTGTATTAATGAAAATATTTAGTGGTTCCTGCACACACTGGAAACCTTCTTCACATTGTTGCACTCCTTTACAACACTCGCACTTTGTGTCAAGCCCACGTCCCTAAAAATGTCCATATGCTGAATGAAAAGGAGAACATGCAACAAAAACTTTCCCTACATTGTACCCTTTGCGCATTATCATCACATCAGGAACACATCACTTGACTTCTTAGAAGCCTCCTCCATAATAGACAACCTCATCAGTTGTCCCAAATCATTTCACTTGTTCAAAAACAAAAACAGGCTTCATATAAGTCTCCTAGCAGCAATACAAACCCCTTCAACATGTCAATACATCTCAACTTTGGCCCAATACAGGCGCTTCTGTGTTCATTTTAAAGTGAAACCCATATTTGGATTTGCTGGGAGCAAACAAGGATGTCATTACATTGTTACAAGGTTCTCAATGGCAAAACATAAGGGAAAGCTATGAAAAGTTGTAAAAATCCGGCTTCTACACTGGCTCTCTCTTCTGTTAAAAAGATCTCTGATACCACCTCCACCATTGTGCTCCATTAGATGACATCGATTCCATCTGAGAATGCATCGACATACTTAAAATAATTTTTCTCTGACACTAAATTCTTTCTCTCCAATAGCGTGCATTTGCCCTAATTCTTTTTCTTCTTTCACTGTTTTGTTTTACCTTTGATCTTTGTTCACTTCTATTGGGTGCCTTTCATGCTGCTTGCAGGCTCATAACCTCTTCTCCCACGTCACTATTCTCACTGCCTTCATCCCTTGTGGGATAAGGGAGTGAATCATCTTCACTGCATTGAAACTTTATCCCATGTTGTTCTTCCTACCATTTCTTGTGTGTGCGGGATAAGATATCCCTCTCTGCCGCTGCCTGGGCTTAACCCTCATGAATTTTTTACCTGCTCATTTTTCTTGTGAGATAACTTTTTACTTCTTACCTTCCTTCCTTGCTTATCCCTTGGGATTTATGTCATGTCTTAAGAAGCCTGTAGGGTAATACTTGAATGGAAACTCCCCTTTTGTTTCCTAAGCTTGCATGGCTGGACCAAAAGCTATGGTTTGAAAGATTTGTATTTTCTAATTTTTCAAAGAGGGCCCACTAAAGTTCATTGATGAGCATATTAAAAAGTTAAATCATTAATGGAATGATTTAAAATCAACTTATTTCACGTCCAATTTCTTAGGTTTGAAGATGAACAAAATTTTACTCTCCCGCTCCCTCATTTCATGGGCCCGCCAAGGATTTAAAATTGTAATCCCCATGTTCTTGGATCATTCTTTCAATGAATTAAATAAATGTTTATAAAAAACACTTTCTCCATATTGCATGTTGATATAACATTAAATTAATATATATTTAATCTTTGAAGCATCAGCCTTAGTCGGGCCCGACTAAAAAAAAAATTCATTCTAAAAAAACTGAACTACTTGACATGCTCCAAATTTGACATTTTTTGCAACTTTGATTTTTGCACAAAACACCTAAGCAGCTCCTGAAACGAGCTTTAAAAATTGAGGAAAACACATCATCAAACCATAAAAGGCAGCACACTAAAATAATGCAAATCATAGAATCTAGGGCATCTGATGGGTTGTCATCATGACATCCGAGGGAAAATCTATTTACTTGCAAATTTGCGTACTCAGTTGTTTCTGAATCTGCACTTGTTAAAACAACCTGAGTAGCACTTAAAACCTGATTTGAAAAAATATCAAATCATCACTTCATGGTTCGCCACTTGGCACACTGGTAGATGAACATACCCTAAACATGTGTGCTAGAGGGTTTGAATTTATTAGGTCACATGTGAAAATTATTCACCCTCAAAGTTGGCTTCTCTGAAAATCTGGATACTGCTAATGCTGATCCCTGAAAAAGTGCTTTTGGAATGGGTTTCAAAAGCTGATCAAATGATGAGATGGGGGGCTAAAAATTGGGTATCTAGTAGATAATTTTACATAGAATTATGGGGTACAATTTATTTCAAGTTCAGGTCAACAAGACACAAAATATAAATTTTCAAAGTGGGCTTTTCACTGTTGTTTGACAATGTTTAGTTGCAGAACTGAACATTTTGCAAATGGATTTAACTTTGAAAACTTGTCAAATGGATTGGTGGGACTTAGCCACTTGGCATGGGGAATAAAAAATAGCAAGGAATCATAGAGAACTCTCCATTTAGCTTGATAATCAACTGGATCAAAGATATAATGCCTCAAATGGTGCTACTTAGAAAAATGCAGAAAAGTGCAATCAACAACCCTAACCTAAGGATCTCCAAAGGATAATTCACAAACACATCATAACTAAACTGAAGAAGCTTCAAATGGACACATGGAATCTCTATAAGGTGTATAACCATACCCCAAAGGGATTTCTCTTGGAAATTATCCGGTGCAAAAATACTTGCTAACCAAATGAGCTACAAAGGCTTGCTCTGAAGGGCAATTTTGAATGCAATATACAACTTATGCAAAAGAACTTGAAGATATCAGTTGCTACAGTCAAGGCTGATATAGCCTTCAAAGAATCATCATTATAATAATCATCATCTGACAAATCTGATTGGAAAGCACTTTATGCAAAAGAACTTGAAGATATCAGAAGAGAAAATGAAGAACTTGAAGAACTCGAAGCACTATTTGCAAGGAATATGCCTAAAGGTCCAACATGAAGTAAGTATGAAGGTAAAGCACCTCTCAAATGTTTTAATTGCAATACAGTTGGTCATATGGAATCTTGGTGTCTTGATAGACATTCAAGACTAAGAGAGGAGGCAAAGAGAACATATAAACATAATCCTGAATATCAGAGATTCAAATTTAAGAAAAATAGAGATAAGTCATGTTACTATGCAGATGAAGGTGTTACAAATGACTCTAATGAAGATCCAATAGATAGTGGATGGGCATTTGTTGCATTAAAATAAGATTAACTGACACCTATTGTCAAACCGGTAGAGTAGGCATTAGCAGTAAAAATTGAAGAAAAGGATGAATGGATCATTGATAGTGGATGCTCGCATCATATGACTGGTAATAAAAGAAAATTCTTGTCATTAAAGGAATATCATGGAGGTCTAGTAAGATTTGGAGATGACAAATCTTGTTTAATCAAAGGAAGAGGCACTATATCTTTGGATGGTAAGCACAATACTGACAATGTTTATTATGTTGAAGGTTTAAAGCATAATCTTTTGAGTGTTGGCCAGTTAGTAGGAAAAGGATTTCAATTACAATTCAAGAATGGAAAATGCAAAATCATAAACAAAAATGGATTGGAAAATGCAACCAGTAATCAGACTAAAGGTAATATCTTTCATTTGAATACCAGCAATAAGACATGTTTGATTGCTCAGATTGATGAAAGTTGGTTATGGCATAAAAGACTCTGTCATGTGAATTTTGATTGCATTGTAAAGATCAGTTCAACCAAGGCAGTAAGGGATTTACCTAAGATTGTGAAACCTCATAATCTGATAAGTAAGGAATGTCAAATGGGAAAGAAAGTTAGAACAACATTTAAGAGCATTTATGAGAAATCCAATAATATTCTTGATTTAATTGATACTGATTTACGTGGTCTAACAAGGACAAGGAGTCCTCAGGGTGATAGATACTTTAAGCTAATAATTGATGATTATTCTAGAATGTGTTGGGTTACTTTTCTCAGGGAGAAATCAAAAGCTTTTGGAAGGTTCAAGATATACAAGGCAATGGTAGAGAATGAAACTAGCAATAAAATCAAATGTTTGAGATCTGATCAAAGAGGAGAATTTATATCTAGGGAATTCAATGCATACTGTGAAGAAAATGGAATCAAAAGACAACTATCAGCATCCTGGTCACTACAACAAAATGGAGTTGTGGAATAGAAGAACATAGCTATACTGGATGCAACAAGAACCATGATGATGGAAGCAAATCTACCTCATATGTACTGGAGAGAAGCAGTAAATACAATGGTTTATACTTTCAACAGAATTCACATCAAAGGTGAAATCGGTAAGACCCCTTATGAACTATGGTTCAGTCATACTCCTACTCTTAAATATTTCAGAATATTTGGAAGAAAATGCTATATTAAGAGAGATGAGTTTATTGGCAAATTTGATCCTAGAAGTGATGAAGGAATATTTCTTGGTTATTCAACTAGAAGCAAGGCATATAGATGTTATAATAAAAGATTGCAGAAAATCATTAAAAGTACTAATGTGAAGATAGATGAAAATTTTAGAGAATAATCAAGATCTATAGGTTCCAAACCGGCAGTAGAAATGATTATAAATGAACCGGAACGGATTGCAGCAGAACAAAATGAAGAACTAGTCACACTAACATCATCAGAGAACTCAACTCTGACTGAAGAATAGCAGTCTGTGAATGAAAATCAGAATAAACCCAGGTATGTAAGATTGAATCATTCAGAAAATCAGATAATTGGAAATAAAAATCAAGGTGTTATGACAAGAGGAAGATTGGCAAATGAAGAGGTATGTTTAATTTCTCAAGTTGAACCAACATAAGTTGTTGAAGAATGTCAGGATAAACATTGGATAAAAGAAATGGAAGAAGAATTAGAACAGATTGAAAAGAATAATACTTGGACATTAGTTCCCCAGCCTAAAGACAAAAATGTAATTAGAACTAAATGGGTCTTTAGAAATAAACTTTATGAAGACGGTGAAGTAATCAGAAACAAAGAAATATTAGTTTGTAAAGGTTATTCCCAGAAAGAAGGAATTGATTATAATTAAACCTTTGCATCGGTAGCCAGAATTGAAGCAATAAGATTGTTTCTTGCATTTTCATTTCACAAGAACTATAAGGTTTATCAGATGGATGTAAAATGTGCATTTTTGAATGGAGATCTTGAAGAAGAAGTTTATATTGAGCACCCTGATGGATTTTAATTAACAGATAATGATATGGTTTGCAGATTAAGAAAATCTTTGTATGGTTTGAAACAAGCTCCCAAAGCTTGGTATGCTAGACTAGATAAATATATTCTAAAGCTTGGATACACAAAAGTTAATGCTAACAATAATTTGTATTACAAAATCATCAATGATGACATTTTGGTTATTGAAGTATTTGTGGATGATATCATTTTTGGAGGAGAAGAAGGGTTATGTAAAGAATTTGCTAATAAGATGCAGAAAGAATTTGAAATGTCTATGATTGGAGAGATAAAAAAATTTCTAGGTTTGCAGATTTCTCAAATAGATAAAGGTATGTTCATTTGACAAACAAAATACTTGAAGGAACTTTTGAAGAAATTTGGAATGGAAAACACCAAACCGGTAAGCATTCCTATGACTACAACAGATAAATTGACATCAAAAGATGATTCTTCTGCTATAAATCTGACAAGGTACAAATCTATGATTGGAGGGTTACTATATTTGACACAAACCAAACCTGATATAATGAATTTTGCATGTATTGTTTCAATATTTGAAAGCAATCCTAAAGAAAATCATGAAACAATAGTAAAAAGGATTTTTTGGTACCTACAAGGCACAACAAATCTTGGTTTATGGTATCCTAAGAATGACAATTTTGAGCTATGTGCATATACAGATGCAAATTGGACAGGAGATGTGGATGATAGAAAGAGTACCGCTGGAGGCGCATTCTTTCTTGGCAGAAATTTAATTTCATGGATCAACAAGAAGCAGACCTGCACATCATTATGTACAATAGAAGCAGAATATGTTGCAGCAGCAACTAATTGCACTCAAGTATTAAGGATCAAGAAAATATTGAAAGATATCAAGGTAAAATGCAAAAAGAACCAGTAATTATTTATTGTGATAATTCAACAGCAATAGATATATCAAAGAATTTGGTATTTCACTCTAAAACAAAGCATGTTTCTATTAAGTATGATTTTCTGAAAGAAAACAATGAAGCAAATGAAGTGAGATTGGTTTATGTGAACACTAAAGAGAAAATTGCAGATATTTTTACAAAGCCTTTGCTTAAGGAAACATTTGAATATCTCAGAGAGAATCTTGGGGTAATCACCCTACCGATAGAGACTTAAATGATGCAAATTGGCATCAAACCGATAGGGACTAATAGAAAAATCTTTTTTCGGTCTTGATGAAGGAGAGCTACAGCTCAGGGGGAGTAGTTAGCTGTATGTTATGTTCTAATTTTGATTTTTAACTGCTTTGGTATTTGATGTCAAAGGGGGAGAGATGTCTATGGAAAAACATTGTACTTTGAAGATGTATTTTGGTTTTGGTTACATTATTTTTGTTTTTCGTACAAAACTTTGTGTTGATCTGTTTAAGGGAGATTGTTGGCATTCTATTTTGGCACTTAGATGTTTTTCCATCTAGTGTTTCCACAATGCCAAAGGGGGAGATTGTTGGTATTATGGATGACTTCGTCATGAGTTGCATTGGTTTTGTCATTGATGTCAACACTTATCTTTCTAGATGTCTACATTGTTGATTTGGCACTCTGGTTATATTGGTTTGTTGTTGAACTGGCACATTATGGTCCCAACATGGATATTGGCTTATGCACAGTTATTAGTATATGTTTCACCGACAACTTATATGTTTCACCGATAGCTCAAGAAGTTGATGATGACTTGTTATCATCTAGAGAACATTTGGTTATGTCAAAGACATGGAATGGATGTTTGCATTTGGTGTTTTACATATTGGACTAATCGGGCTCAAATATTTTCCTTAACCGACAGATAGGTCCAGGTTATGAATGAACATAGGAAAACATGTTCCAGATCAACACGACATGATTTGGAAATGATTTATTGATTGAATAATGTGTAAATGTATTAAGGCTGACATATTGTATTGCACCAAGGCTTAGTTTGTAATTGATTTAAATATAATATCTTTTGGGAGCTGACCTAATCATTAAGGTCTTAGGTTTTGTATAAATAATTGTAAGATCTTATTTGGAAGAAGAGTGTGTGAGTGTGCGTATATTGAAGATCATCCTTGTGTGAATTATGTAGATATCATCTAAAGGTTGAAGGAAGGTTGTTAAAGGTCATGAAGGTATTTGGTCCTTATGCGCAAAGCTTAAACCGGTACTGAATCCAACATTGAAGATGCTATACATTGATTATTGGATTTCACCATCCAATTATGTAGTCAGTGTGACTCCTATTTTGTGATTGAGCAGTGAGCTCTAGGCGGTTGGCCTTTCTGCATGTGCAGACCCCATTATTGTATTCACTTACTAACTACAGTAGTATCATCTGATTGTGGGTAAGGCTTCCCACCATGGTTTTTCCCCTTACAGGGTTTCCACGTCAAAATCTTTGTGTCATGTGTTGTGGATGTTGTTTCTCTTTCTGTTTCATGTATTAAGTTGTACTGGTAATACTAGAACTGTTAATTTGTTTTACCGACACTGAGTTTAAGTTGGAATAATTTATTTTGGGTTATAATTTATTGACAACTAATTTACCCCCCCTCTCAGTTGTCCTTCCTAGTTCCTAACACTTCAATGTTGCTGAAACTCAAAGGTCCATACCTCTCAGGAATGAACACCCTTCTAGGTTTGACCTTCTTCAAGCTATTCATTATTCATTATGCCTAGGACAACATAATGACCATACATCTTGCTTGTCTATACAAGCTTCTCATGAAAACATCACAATTACACTTATCTTGCCTTTCTTTTATAACAAGGTCTTAAGTAAAAATAATACATAAAGGTTGAAAATCAAACTCAAGACCTTTTGAATTAACCTATTACAAAGATTTGCATACTTATTTCAACACATGCATATGATTGAAAATACAACTAAAATGTATGCAAATCTGAAAATAAACTCTTTCCCTTCTACTAGTGTTGCAACACTAAACAAGGGAACATATCAAAGCTTCAAACTTTTATAATTTCTGAGCACATTGAAATCTATTAGAGTGAAAAAGAATCACTCTCAGATAAAAAATCAACTCCCCTTGAATGTGAAAATATACCATGCATCACATTCCACTTTTGAGTAAAAAAACATCATGCCTTGTTAACCCTCTTAGTGAAAATTAATCACTTTGTATTACTAATCATGCTTTACCTCAGAATACCCTATGTCTACCAATGGAGCAATATTTTGGGCATACATCCTCAAGGATAAAATAAAGCATAAAACTTTCCAACCCTAGGTAAGACATTCTCACTGGTGGTAAAAACTCACTCATGTGTAGTGCACTCTTTTTCCTATGTGAAATATTTCACCCTAAGTGCAATATTCTCTTTTGTCAATCTCATTATTTAGGCTTGATTTACTGTGTACATTCTTTTGCAAAGTCCTCTTCTTCATGCCTGTATGTTTCGACTTGCCCAGATAAGGGTACATACCCTATCTAATTTTCCAATACAAATATGCATGTAAGCCTCTAAAAGGTAACAAAATCATAAAATTTATTTTCCGCAAACCAAACTTTTTCATTTGTTACTCTTTGGCAATTTATGATACTCAGAAAAAGTATCCTTGTAATTCCTGTATTGAATGACCGACATTCACCAGTCTTGGTGAGCCTATTTTCACAACATAGCACATTGGGGAATTTTCTATTTGTGGTGCCATACATTAATGTTACTGCACAACTAATTCACCAATTTGATTTGTTGTTATTGCAATGTCATTTGGCATGAGGAACCAATGCCTTCAAATCTGCACCAAAGACCCATTCTTAGATCTATGTATTAATGAAAATATTTGGTGGTTCCTATGCACACTAGAACCTTCTTCACATTGTTGCATTCCTTTACAACACTCGCACTTTGTATCAAGCCCATGTCCCTAAAAATGTCCATGTATTGAATGAAAAGGAGAACATGCAACAAAAACCAATCATATGTTGCACCCTTTGCACATTATCATCGTATTGAAAATACATTATATGAATTATTAGAAGCCTCCTCCATAATAGACAACCTCATCAGTTGTGCTAAATAATTTCACTTGTTCAAAAAGAAAAACAGGCTTCATATACTTCACCTAGCAGCAATACAAACCCCTTCAATATGTCAATACATCTCAACTTTGGCCCAATATGGGTGCTTCTATGTTCATTTAAAGTGAAACCCATATTTGGATCTAATGGTAGTGAACACATATGTCATTACATCGTTCTAAGGTTCTCAATGGAAAAATATGAGGGAAAGCTATGAAAAGTCGTAAAAAATCCAGCTTCTAAACTATCTCTCTCTTCTACTAAAAAACTTCCCTGATACCCCCTCCACCATTGTGCTCCATTAGATGACATCAATTCTATCTGAGAATGGATCAACATAGCTACAATAATTTTTCTCTAAGTTTAATCGATTAAGTAGAAGCCCTAAATTCTCTCTCCAACTCTGTGCATTTGCCCTAATTCTTTTTCTACTTTCACTGTTTTGTTTTGCCTTTGATATTTGTTCACTTCTATCGAGTTCCTTTTGTGTTTCTTGCGGGATTTTAATCTCTTCTCTTGCATCACTATTTGATGAATACTAAGAGTCAGGGGGGTGAATTAGTATACCCAAAAACCTTACCAAACACTTAAGCAATTTTACTACATACCCATATAGCCCTTTCAACAACAAACTGATTAATAGACAAACAAGACAAATAGAAAAAAAAGAATTCACCCACAATAGTACAATCACCATAACATAAGATATTTTGACGTGGAAACCCAAATGGGAAAAACCAAGGTGAGTAAAACTCACAAGTCTACTATCAGCAGAATAGCAACTAGACTGGTTAAGGCTTTACAATGTTCTTCACCAGAACAGATCTTGTTAGGAATCCTGATCTTTGTTAGGAGATAAGTCTTGTTAAAGACTACACTGTTAAAGGATTTCAGATCCACAACTATGAACCACCTTGTTAGAGGATTTAGAATAGGCTTAACTAAGCCTACCTGGTTGAGGGTTTCTGACTTGTCGAAGAGATCAGTAATCAACAAGCAAGTGATCTACAAAGTAGCACAAAATACTTAGTTATATCCTTGATTGCTCTTTGTTAATGCATTGTAACATTACTTAAGTCTTATTTCCTTTGCATGTTCAATCTCTGTCACAAGATACCTTCTTGCCAAGACCTAATCTTCTTACACAACATACTCAAAACCCTAGACATGATGTCCTCAAATAGGAATTTGATTTCATGTCGGTCCAATAAGATTAGACTACAATGCATCTAGACACGATTTGTAACACAACACAGAATCATCGCATTAGTGTTGGTGGATGATAACTCATCACACTTTACAAGTTTGTCGGTTAACAAAATAAATTATAATGATTACCGGTTTACAAACAAAGACTGGTAAATTGGAACATAGTGTTCTGATCTTAAAAGGATTGGCTGCTGCTTAGGGTCCTCGTACCACTTGAAGTCCTCATACTGCTTGAGGCCCTTGGTCATTCTTTGACTGGTAAGCTCCTTCTACAAACACCGATAGTCTTCTACAAACAAAGACTATGCATACAATGGCATATAATACCAATTTGAACAATACATCACATTTTACCAGTTGAGAATAACTCAATGAGTGTGTGTCCATCAATAACAATCACAACTAAGTACAAACATCATTAGAATGCCAACAATCTCCCCCTTTGGCATTGATGGCAACACTTAAGAAAATTTGTCATCTAAGTGCTTACAAAACAAAAATGATGCCATAATCAAAATTACTCCCCCTAAGCATATACACTACTCCCTTTTCCAAATTACAAGCATGTACATTTAAAATTTTCAATCAATACCACTCCCCCTTTGCCAACAATGACAAAGAAATGCAAACATGCCGCAGAGATTTACCAAAATTATATTGTATAACATGAAGATAGAGTATATGTTTATGACAATAATGAGTAAAACTTTTCAAAAATGAATTTAAAGTTTTTCAGAAATTCCTTCATGTCTATAGACCAAGTATCTAGGAGTGAGGCAACAATTTCACTATGAGTCTTCATCTGGAATGATAACTCCTCCATGGCATCTATGGTACTAAATTCCCGAGTGACAATAATGACTTCCATGTTTAGAAAGAACTTCTAAAGAATCTGCAACTTAGGTAATAAAAGCAACTGAAGTTCCTGCAGATTTTGAGTCTGCTTGCAAATCTCTTAATCAATTATGGCAATCTGGTGCCTGTGAGTCTGTACAATCTTCCCATACACTGTGAAGGAATCATATGGCACTTTGAAGGTCTCTATATACTGCTTTAGTTCCGATTGGAGTTGATCTTTCTTCTTCATAGCATCATCATAGAATAGATCAAACTGGTAGATTTTGCTCAAAAGTTTATGTCCTTCAGCCATTGCCAAACTGATATCATCTTTTTGGTGGATCAACTTGTCTCTGTCTTCATTAAATTGCTTCACCAAAGCAAATTTTAGTGCATTTGCATTATTTTTCTCTAGAGTATCTTGGGCAACATCTTCCAAGGATTGCACTTGATCACCCACTATTGTGCATAGAAGCTTCAATTGGGCCAATGAAGAATTAGTACTGGAAAGATCAATATCAGGGACTAAGGTCGAAAGAGTATCAACAGAAAGTTGAATAAAATCTTTTTCTTTCTTGTTTCTTAGTTCCTCCAATCTTTCTTGAGCAAGTTGAATACTTCTAAGTAGATCATTTTCATCTACATATTTGGTGAGATAGGCAAGAGTCAATTCACTATGATCGGTGGGATCAACATGTTTAGTTTGAACTTGATCTCCAGTGTCCTTGGGAGTCTCGGGAGTTTGTCCTCCTTCCTTTACTTTGATCTCCTCTTATCTCTTCTTCTCCTGATCTTCTTTCTCCTTGGCCTCCTTGTCGGCTTTCTCTTTCTCTGCTTTCTCCTTTTCTTCTCTCTCCTTCTCCTTCTCCATTTTCTCCTTCTCTATTTTCTCCTTCTCTGCTTTCTCCTTCTCCTCTTTCTCCTTCTCCATTTTCTCCTTCTCCGTTTTCTCCTCTCCACTTTCTCCTTCTCCACTTTCTCTTTCACAGCTTTCTCTTTTTCTGCTTTCTCTTTCTCTTCTTTCTCCTTCTCAGCTTTCTCTTTTTCCACTTTCTCTTTCTTCGCTTTCTCCTTCTCCACTTTTTCCTTCTCTACTTTCTCCTTTTTAGCTTTCTCCTTATCAACTTTCTCCTTATCTTCTTTCTCCTTCTCGACTATCTCCAATTTAGTACCTTCAACATATATTGCATCCACATCGATAGGATCATTTTTCTCAAATACTCTTTCTCCCTGATCATTGAAGGTTTCATCTGGTTTTGGTTTTGATAGGTCAGACATGTGTCCAACTTATAGATTTGCTTTAGATACCTTTTGCATCTTGACATCTTCTCGAGCCTGCAGATGAGTGTCCTTTTCTACTCCAAAGATTTTACCTCCAAGTAACCGAAGTCTTCTCTTTCTCATGAAAAAGATACCTTTGTACGGATCAAGAATCTCAAATAATTCAGAATTGGAAGCATCTGGGAAATATTGAGCAAAAATTTGCTCTGTCATTTCTTGCTCCTTTTCAATGACAATGCACCATTTATTGTCCAAAGAATCATACAAAGAAGTAGAAACTATAGGTTTTATATTGGTTGGAGACTGATCATTTTCACATAAATACTTAATGAGTTCTTGCTCTAGCTCTTGCTTTTCAGCATTGTTAAGATCATCAAAATAATCTTTTAGATCATCAATAATTTTCCTTCTAATATTCGTTATAGTCCTTTGATAATGTGTCATAGGCTTGTAAGAAGCAATGTATAAGTTTACCGGTGCAAAGGTTACAGGTACAATACCGGTTAGCTTGGTCTTCTTACCCGATTGCCTAATCTTCTTCATTTCATCTTCCGATTTAGTGTCTACTGAATCCTGTGCTCCGTTCTTTGTTTTCCTCTTCCTCTCAAATACCTTTGGTGGAATAGCCTCCGGTTTCTTCTTCTCTAGTGACCTCTTGGTCACTTTTGGACTAGCAGCAGATGTAACCAGTGTCGATGTCAATGACACAACTTTCCTCTTCTTCTTCTTTGGTACTTCAAGAGGATTAACTCTCTTAGAGTAGGTATCGGTCCTCTTCTTCTTTGGATCAACTGGTGAAGCAAGTAGGGTAGAGGCATACCCAATGAGTATATTGTTCACCACTTCATAGTCCATAGGCTCAACTTCCTCTTTTCTTGGCTCAATCACTTCCATTATGAAATGATCCACTTTGATCATGAAAAAATAATCATATTCATACTTATTAACCAGGTCACCTAATAGCCTTATTCTCTGGTTCATCTTCAATCTAAACTCATTAAAATACCTATTCAGAATCTCTGGATAAGTAGATCCCTCTGCTTTCAAACTCTCCTTGATTTGTCTTGTAACCGGTAGGTCACTTGACCATTGAACATCACCAACTCCTGGAAAATACCCTTGAAAGTAGAAAAACAACCCGACAAGTAGTTAACTGAACTTGAACCTTAGTTCCTTGTCCTCTTTGATGGATTTCAAATTCTCCATGTGTTGTTTTTGCATGAAGGTACACAAGTCGTACTCTACATCTTCCTTGATCATTCGATAAGCGACATTCACCACAGTTGTAGGAACAAAATTCATCTTGCTAGCATAGAGTACTCTATAACCGATCACCATGCACGCATACTTCATAAAGTCATCTCCAATGGTGTTGACAGTCATTTCCTGCTTGTCGCTTATAGAACTGGTGAGCTTTTCCACTTTGGCCTTTGTGACCTTATGAAGAACAGGGACTTCTCCAATATTGCAGAAACCAGTAATGACATGGATTGCCTCTGATGTGATATCATGGGTTCACTCAAGATACATATTGTCACTATGAACCCTACTAAGAATAATTCTTATATGATCTTCTGTGAATTCCTTGAGAAAATATGCTACATTCTGGAATTTCTTCTTCTCGATCACGTTGTACTCTAGTTTAATCTTCTTATCTTTTCCATAGAACAAACTCAACTAGGAGTGAATCACTATAGACCCTAGGTCTTCCAGTCTGCAATCAATATAACTAGAAACATCCCCTTCAACAATGACTCTGATGGGAATATGAGATAGGGCATTGTAATTCAACTTCTTCCTAAGAGATTCAGATGACTCCTCAAGTGTGGAAGAACTAGAAGAGACTTTGGATGTAGAAGCCATGTCTAAATAATTTCGAATGAAAAGTGTGATTTGACAAAAAATACCTTTTCACTCTGAACTAGGGTTTGCCAATGTTGAGCAAAACACACTTCTCCAAAAGCTTTCTTTACCACTCTGAACTCCACTTTGGATAACTTGAAATGACTGCTGGGTCTTGTACAAGATTCCTTCCTAGATTTCTTCGAATGCAAGATTGATCGCTTTTATTGCGCTAGTCAAGTTAGACAAATACTTCTTCAAAAAATAGGTAAGTAAAAATGACTACAAGCGTCGCCTATATATATTCACCTACCTACCATACTAAATGCATCACCGTTAGGGTACAAACCCTAATTTTACCTTTTACCACTTCATTTCTTCTGTCGGTCGACAAGTAACCAATACCGATAAAAGCACTTTACTGATATACTCCGGGAGTTTAAAACATTGTTACCGATATGTTCCCCCTTAAGCTTTTCAAAGCTCAATTTTCTGATTCAAGGATCTCCACGCTAGGTGTGGAAACTGGTACATCTTGTGGCTTCTCTTCAGATTTATTTTTCCAAGTTTTATTCATATCTGTCTGAATGGTTTCAACATCAACTTTTCCTTTACCTTCTGGGTCGATCGGTTTTTCTTCTGATGGATTCTATCTCAATCTGCATGCTCTTGCAAGATGTCCCAGTTTGTGACAATGATAGCATACCATACCAGGTGCTCTCCATGGTCCAGTGTTCACCTTTCCATTCTTTCTCCTACATGTTGCAGCAATGTGACCACTGTATGCGGGAAAAGTGGGCTGATAAAACTTAATATGTGAAAATATTTCAAAATACCTGTCCACACACACACACAGGAATTCTTGATGCAAGCTATGGAGTAACGTAGTATTACTCAGCTTCCCAAGGTGGGTCCCATGGTTCTCTATCTCACAATGTCCCTCAAACCAATGTTTTTGCTCTCAGATTACTGAGCAAAAATGGTTTAGGGATGGCAAATGCGAGAACGAGGGATGTTTTGATAGTTTTTAGTATGAACGATGTGTAAAACTATGTATGATTCTAGAAATGCAATAAACTAAATGATAAGATGACAAGATTAGTATGAATACTATCCTAGCATACTATATTTAGTCTATGATTGAACTAAAATGATAAAGAAATTATTCTAAACATGCATATTTAGTCTAATTCCTGATTTAAGAGAGACTAAATGATAAGCATATATGTAATGAGAAAGCTTGAATGTATTTGAGCATAAGTGTGATGCTACAAATTTGAAGGATGATCGTTAAAATGGAGGAATGAGAGCTCTATTTATAGCAAAAATAGGGCAATGGATGGTCAGGATTGAAAGATTCAATCAAGGGTTGAATTTGAAAGTTGGGGATCCATGTGCACAATTTGCACCAGTGAAATGGTGACAAGTGTCAACATAGGGTTGGATTGAGAGAAGGGGTTGGAGACATTGAATGCTTGAGAAGACCTCATGGTTATTTAGAGGCTAAGGGTCAAGTCTAAATTAAGATTACCCACTGAATTAAGAGTTAATCCAAGGATAAACCTTTGTGCAAATGATTAAGAGATAATCATGGTCAAAACATTAATGGCTTGATGAGACCCTTGGGTTGGATGAAGGTTGAGTCAAAATAAATGTTTTAACCATGTAGGAGGGTTTGAGTTAACCATTAATGGTTATTGGAGACTTTGGGGATTAAGTGGTTGAAGGTTGAAAGCCTTCAATGGTTATCAAAGACTTTGAGCCATTTAGTGGTTGAAGGTTGAAAGCCTTTAATGGTTATCAAAGACTTTGAGGGTTTGAGAAGTGACTTCCCTTTGCTTAGGGGTGTGACAAAGTTTAGAGGAGTGGTTGGGTTAATTAGAAGCGATTAGAAGATTCTAGAAGGGATTAGAAAGGGGTTTGGGATTTTGCAAGTGGGTGGAGGGATAATAGGATTTTGCAAGTGGATGGAGGGATAATAGGATTTAATTGAAATAAATGATTTAATTCAATTTGGTTGCAATTAAATAAATTAGATTTATTTAATTTAGGATAACTATTTAATTAAATTTGAATTTAATTAAAAGTGGATAGGGGGGATTTAATTGAATAAAATGATTTATTCATTAAATGTGTATAGTGAATTTAATTTAAATAAATTGAGTAATTTACTTAATTAAATAGAGGAATGTGGGTAATTTAATTAAATTGGATTTAATTAAATAGAGAAATGAAGATAAAATATTCATTTAAGAATATGGTCATTTTTATACGTCTACATTTTGCCCCTCTTTGAAGTGACGTGTGTGCACATGTTATTTCAAAGAAAATGATGTTTTATCATGATTTATGATCAAATGCAATTTTTGTGTCACTCTTATGATTTGCCAGTCGTGCCCCAGATTTGATTTGATGTGTGATGCCCCAGATTTGATATTTTGATGGTGATGCCCCCTCGGGAGATGAATCAATATTTTGAAAAAATTTTGATTTAATTTGATGAGTTGCGTATGATGTGTAGGATTTCGTGCATATGAAATGTGTGCAAATTGATTCATCTCCCGATAAGTTACAAATGTTATGGTATAGGGGAGACCGCGACCATATTACAGGTCCATTTGGCTAACCCTAATTTCATTTTCATCCTATAAAAGGGGAAAAGGGCTTGATTTAGATTCATTTGTGCTTGTTTGACTTTGGAGAAAGAGAATTTGGTCTGCAGAGAAAATGCCTATTTCTTATCATAGACACCGTTTCGAGCGCGTTCAGAGGTACCGGAGACCTGCATCGCATGGACCACCAGTAAGTTAACATTTTTGACCCTTTTTTGACTTTTCATTTTGCTGTTTTTAGTCATTTTTTTAATTTCAAAGTTCGGGTTTAACGGTTTAGCGTGTCTAGGGCTTAGTTTAGTGCATACGAAGTTTACAGTAGCGCATGAAGTGTAATTTTAGGGGTCGCGTCCGAAAGAAATAGGATAGCGCATGGCAAAAATATGTTAGCGCATATAGGTAGAATAGCGCATGGCAGCCGTAGGGTAGCAACAGGTTAGCGCGTAGGGTAGACCTAGCGTATAAGGGTCGCAGGGGTTCACATAGGTAAGGGGGTTTAGCACGTAGGGTTAACCTAGCGCATAGGGCCAAAAAGGGTAGCGCCTAGGGGGTGTAGATTAGCGCGTAGGGTCAGTCTAGCGCATAGGGTTGGTTAGGTGGCACATGGGGTGAGAAGATTAGCACGTAGACAGAGTCTAGCGCATAGGGTGAAAAGAATAGCGCGTAGAAAAGATAGCTGAGTGCGTGGGGGTTTTTTAGCGCATTGGGTATCTGTTTTAGCGCATCAGGAAAAGTTTTGTGAGATGAGCCGATTTGAAAATTTGTGTTGGTCTGGCTGTCATGTGTTTATGCGTTTTGTCCAATATGAGTGTTGATATAACTTATTTTGATTTGCGATATTTCAAGTTATGTGTAGATATCAATATGTTGTGTTTATCAAAATATGATTTGTTTGTTTGTTCTGTTTCAAGTTCAATGTGTGAAGCCTGAGTTGTGTTACAAGTCGATGTGGGTTGGAAACTTGAGTTGTTTTACAAGCTGATATGGGTGGGAAACCTGAGTTGTTTTACAAGTTTGTGTGATTGTGGAGACTTGAGTTGTGTTACAAGTTTTGATATGGTTTTTGAGAACTTGAGTTGTTTTACAAGTTGATATGAAATGATAGGATTTTGAACTTTGATATAGATGAGTAAAATGGTTCATGTTTGTTGATGTAAGTTTGATTTTGATATCTTTGATTTGATGTGGAAACTGATATTGGATTTCTTTTGCTTGTTGACAGGAGCGATTGGGTGTGGTTCAGTCGCGGGAGAGATTCCCCAGACCGTGGACATTGATACCACGGTTGTCGTAGGCCGACCTGGACATTATCGAGAGATGTGGATTGACTTCTCTACTAGATATGCCTCGGTTCACTGTGAACCGAGGGTTATTGACAGCTTTGGCAGAGAGGTGGCACAGTGATACAAACACCTTCCATTTTTCCACTGGAGAGATGACAGTCACACCTGAGGACTGTTACCAGATTTTGCGCATCCCGATAGTAGGGGCACTAATACCATATGAGCAGTCGGAGGAGGGTGGCACAGAGGCACTGTGCCATATTTTTTAGGATGATACTGTCTGCAGCTATGAGATCCCATGGCAGGAGTTTTTGGACTTAGACTATGCGTCGCTGCCATCCGTTCTAGCAGGGTTTATTGGTGGATTCCTTTGTCCTGATCGCAGGTCAAAGGGAATCTCGGTGGGATGGGGACTAGTTTTTGAGGAGATGGTCACTCAGGGTCGGAGGTTTGCATGGGGGTCAGCTATGCTGGCTCATTTATACAGGAGTCTGCTTGAGGTAGTATACCTCAGTTACGACAGTGTGTCAGCTGGCATGACATTATTACAGGCATGGTGCTGGGAGCACATTCCAGTAGCGAGGCCGCTAGCAGATAGGGACAGGCCCGTAGGTGCAGCATATGCCTATGGATACAGGGGTCTAGTTGTCCAGCATAAGCTGGGCAAACTAGAGCATTGGAGGAGGGTTTTTGATGATATAGATACGGTCACCTGGCGACCGTATATAGGATGTGAGGTGTGTGCGGAGGATGGGCTGGAGATGCCCTTTGTATCCATGACCAGGTCCCTAATTGGGAGGACCCCATTCGTGATTGAGCAGTTTGTGGTGACCCGAGTTTTGAGGTAGTTCGGGTGCCAGCAGGGTATTCCTCGAGGAGCTTGCCTTTATGCATGGCAGCAGTAGGATGTGGCCGATTGGGGGCCGACTATTGATAGTGTCGTGGCAGTGGAGGAGTTTGTGGGATTGGCCAGGCAGATCTGGGATTATACCCCAGAGATTTAGGATGTGGGTATGACAGATGAGTTTGCTCATTTGTTTGCTGCGCGGGCAGTGGCTAGGATATCTGATCCTGAGGAGATGAGGCCAGCCTTTGATTCAGATGAGGAGGAGGGAGATGGGGGAGACGACGGAGATGATGGGGAGGATGGAGGAGGAGGAGGTAGAGGAGCCAGAGGGAGGTGGGGAGGTATAGTGAGGAGAGGAGATAGAGGTGTAGATAGAGCGGTGAGACAGGGGAGGATAGACAAGGGGAGAGGTGGATTGGCTATCGGAGCCAGTGGAGAGGGGAGAGTGGGGGAGGTACTAGCGGTAGTGGGGGGTGATGATGAGCCTAGTCGACCAGCTCAGAGGAGGAGGATGGATGCACTCCCACCTCCAGTACTGAGGACAGGCCGAGTGGGAGGGGTTCCTCCAGCACAGGTACCACTACGGGTTCGAGTCCCAGGTCATATGGAGGATGCTCAAATCCGGACCTTGCAGATTACTGTGCAGCAGCTGCAGGCACAAATTTTGACTTATCAGCAGCAGATTGCTCAATTGACCACTAAGCGAGATACAGAGATAGAGCGGTAGGGACGAGCAGAGGAGGTGGTGGCCAGGATGCAGAGAGCAGCGGCAGGTGGTCCCATGAGAGACACCCTAAGAGAGCTGGCGCTCAGAGCCCAGGAGGCAGAGTATTACAGGTGGCATTATGAGGTTGCAGTATCTAGGGACCGGTGAGTACAGAGTTTTGCACAGTCAAGATCCAGCCAATCTCGAGCTACTGGGTCATGGTCGGAGAGTCGAGGTGTTACGGGGCCACCGAGACAGGACCCTCCTGGACATCCAAGGGCGGGTGTATCTGGAGCGAGACCATCTCTGTCAGGAGATAGTCATACATGAGAGACATGGTCTCTGTTGTAGTTTTGGATCATTGTTATTCTTTGTACTGGACACAGTTTTGACACATTTTGTACATTTGGATCATTTTTGATATATATATATATATATATATATGGCACCATTTTGATCATGTGATGTGTGTATATGGATGTATGTTATGTGGGCTATTTCCTTTCTTTATGATGATGCAATGCTTATATAGATGATATAATGTGCGATGCAGGATGTATGCTTTTATATGCTGTGAGAGGTATCTTGAAAATGAGATGTATGATTTGATATGCAACTAAATGTAAAATGATATGCAACTAACAGTAAAATGATATGCAGTGATTTTAAAATGATGTAAAATGATATGCAACTAACAGTAAAATGGTATGCAACTATCAGAAAAATGATATGCAACTATGTTTTTGGTAGCATCCTCATTCTGTATTTGCCATCCGATATAGCCATTTGTTTGTGTTCTTTGTAAATATCATCATTGAGCATTGATTTGTTTAGGATATGTTGAAAATTTATACAAGCATAATGGTATAATTGAACCATAATGACCTAAGAAAAATTTACATGATGTTTGATTTTGCAAGACAGCACAAGCATCAAGGTATAATTGAACCAAGACGACCTGAGTGCATATTGCGTAAATAGACAAGATTTGATCATTTGTATGCGTGAAGCGGAATCAGGCCTTCAGTGATATTCAATGTATCACATCTTGAGGCAAAGATTCACACAGTACAAGTGATCGCCTCCCAGACAGAAGACTAAGAAAATATTGGAAGTTCCCCTTGACCTCTAGCTGTGAAGCATTGAGTGGGACAAGGAAGAAAATCCAATAATTCAAAAAGTTCAAAATGTAAAACTAGTCAATATTTTATGCTATAGTGCAACATTCAGTACTTCAGAAAATCATCCATCCTTGGTATTTTTGTGATTTGTTTTGTTTGTTTTGGCGATGAAGCGTAGTTTTTGTTGTTGGATGTCATGTTTTTGAGTTTTGCCTCTAGTCTTGATGTTTTGAATGTTTGCAATGTTGAGATGATTGGAATGCCTCTAGCTGAGTGTGTCTCTTGATGTGAATATGTACAGTGATTTCCAAGCCATGGTGGGATATGGTAAGAGGATATATATAAACAAATCGGGATAGTGACTATGCTAAGTATGTCCTGAATGGATATGTGTTAAGTGTCGGGCGATGGCCGATAGTGTTTGTATGGATAACATGGTATGGAGATAGATGGAGGAGCCGTTCTTTCACAAGAGTGCCTGTTTACCAGGTTTTCACCCTTTGTTTTTATTTGTACTCTTTGTTTTTGCTTTTTCTGGATTTTTTAATTTTTTTGTTGCTTGTTTTTTTGTTTTTTTTTTTGCTTTTTCCGTGCATTAGGCCACTTAAGTATAGTACCTTTTTAGATGGATGATGTTAGTTGGTTCATCGAGCACATCTCCTTCAGAATTTGTTAGCTGATAAGCACCTGATTCATAGACTGATATGATAACATAGGGACCCAACTAGTTAGGTTCAAATTTCTCTTTCTTTTCTCGATCTTGCTGATTTCTTGGATTTTCTTTAAGGACTTGGTCACCAACCTTGAAGTTGCGGGGAATGACCTTGTGATTGTAGCTCCTGCACATGCATTGCTGATATGCTTTGAGATGAGTGTAAGCATGTTGGTGTCTTTCATCTAATAGCTCAAGTTCTTGAAGTCGGTTAACTTGATACTCTTCATCTGGGATTAAGCCTTTCAAAGAGACTCTAAGAGATGGGATTTCTACCTCTAGGGGTAAAATAGCTTCTGATCCATAGACCAATGAGTATGGTGTTACTCCTGTAGGTGTGCAGATGCTAGTTCTGTATGCCCAAAGTGCTGGATTGAGTTGTACGTGCCAATCTTTGCCTACATCATTCACTGTTTTCTTGAGGATTTTCAATATGGTCTTGTTTGATGCTTCTGCTTGACCATTTCCCTGTAGGTAATATGGTGTAGAGAACCTATGTTGGATTTTTAATTTTTCACATAGTTCTTCGACATCTTGATTCTTGAAAGGCCATCCATTATCTGTGATGATTGAACTTGGAATACCATATCTACAGATTAGATAATTGAGGATAAAAGAGGCAATTTGTTTCCCTGTCACTGTGGTCATGGGAACTACTTCTATCCATTTGGTAAAGTATTCTGTTGCAGTTATAATGAACTTGAGTCCATTTGAAGATGAAGGATGAATTTTGCCAACCAAGTCTAGTCCCCACTGACAAAATGGCCAAGATGTTGTAAAGGGTTGTAGTTCCTGTGCTGGTGCATGTATCAGATTGCCATGGATCTGGCATTTGGGACATTTCTTGGGGAAATGATATGAGTCTTTTTCCATTGTAGGCTAGTAGTATCCCATCCATAGAAGCTTTTTAGCAAGAGTAGTGCCACTTGAATGTGTGCCACAAATACCTTGATGAAGCTCGTGTAAAGCAGAATCGGATTCATTACGATCAAGGCAACGAAGAAGAGTACCATCGAGACCTTGACGATACAAAGAATCGGCAGTAAGGGTGTAACGGGTAGCTTGTCGGATAAAGTTACGTTTTTGGTTATGGGATTGGTCAATAGGTAGGATATTGTGCTTGAGGTAGTCGTATATTGGTCCATATAATGGAGAATCTGAACCAGTCAAGGCATAGATAACATGGGATTTAGAGTGGTCATAGGCGGGGGAGAATAGTTGCTCTACCGAAAACTCATAATGACTCTGTTGCTCTGGGATTTGTAGTAGTGAAGCGATAGTAGCCATTGCATCAGCTGCTTTGTTGTTCAACCTTGGTATTTGCTCGAAGGTGATGTGCACAAAATACTGTTTGAAATCATCCACCATTCATTTGTAGGGTAGTAGCTTGTCATCCTTTGTCTGATAGTCGTTGTTGATTTGATGGACGACTAGTTGTGAGTCTCCATAGACCTTTAACTCTTTGATTTTCCATTCTACGGCCATTTTGATGCCTATGACCAGTGCCTCATATTTAGCCACATTATTTATGCACGGAAACATGAGCCTATATGATCTTGGTATAGTGTGTCCTTCAGGAGTAATGAATAGAATGCCAACATCGGAACCATGTTGTGTATAGGATCCATCAAAGTATAGGGTCCATTGTTTAGTAGAAAGAGAAAGAATGTCCCTGTCTGGAAATTCGATCTCCATGGTGTGTTTTCCTGGTAGTGGTGCTTCAGCCAACTGATCTACAATTGCTTGTCCCTCGATGGCTCGTCTTTCTGTGTATTGGATGTCAAACTCACTGAGAATCATGACCCATTTAGCCAATCGGCCTGTAAGAGCTTCCTTGCTGAGTAGATATTTGAGAGGATCAATTTTTGCGACTAACTTGATGGTGTGTGCTAGCATATAATGTCAGAACTTTTGAGATGCGAAGACCACTATTAGGCAAGCCTTTTCAATGAATGTATAGTTGAGTTCATAGCCATTCAATGTCCTACTGATATAATATATGGCACATTCCTCGCCTTGTTGATCTTCTTGTGCCAATAGTGCCCCCAGTGATATATCTGTTGTTGAGATATAAAGGATAAGTGGCTTTCCTGCGACTGGTGGTACTAGAACTGGTGGATTCATCAGGTACTGCTTGATTTGGTAAAAAGATTCTGCACACTTGGCCTCCCATTTGAATGGTACATTTTTGTGTAGTAAATGGTTAAATGGGAGACTTTTGTCTGCTAGCTGAGCGATGAATTGCCTGATTGATTGAAGTCGGCCTTGCAGAGATTTGAGTTGACTGATATTCTTTGGTGGTGGCATGTCCATAATGGCTTGTACCTTTGCTGGATCTACTTCAATACCTTTTGCTGAGACAATGTAGCCTAGTAACTTGCCTGATGTAACCCCAAAGACACACTTCTTAGGGTTGAGCCTGACTTGGAATTTCTCCAATTGATCAAAAATCTTTGTTAGGATGCCAAGATGTTCAGCTCTAGTGAAGGATTTAGCTAGTAAATCATCCACATAGTCTTCCATAAATGTGTGCATCATGTCATGGAATATTGTGGTCATTGCTCTTTGATAGGTGGCCCCTGCATTCTTTAAGCCAAAAGGCATAACATTCCAACAGTACGTTGCCCAAGGACAGGTGAACACGGTTTTATCTTGATCTTTAGGAGCTATTTTGATTTGATTATAGCCTGAGAAACCGTCCATTAGTGAGAGCATGGCATGGCCTACTGTGAGATCTACAATTATGTCTATACTAGGCAGAGGAAAGTCGTCCTTTGGACAAGCTTTGTTGATGTCTCTGAAGATAGTGCATATTCTGATACTTCCATCTGGTTTTGATACTGGAATGATGCTGGAAATCCATTCTGCATAGTCAATGGGTTGGATGAATCCGACGTCTAATAGTTTCTTTAGTTTAGTTTTGACCATGAGTGCCACCTGTGGATTCATCTTTCATAGCTTTTGCTTGACTGGCTTAACTCCTATAGAAATGGACAAGTGATGCATGATTAAGTGTGGATCTACTCTGGGCATATTAGCATATGACCAAGCAAAATTAATTTGCTGTCCTTTAAAGAAGATGATGAATGTCGATCTTTCTTCCTCTGTCAGAGATTCTGCCAGATGAATGTTTCTGGCTGCTTCTATGGTACCAATATTGATTGATTGAGTGGGCTCAATCAAAATGGGTGATCGCTCATGAAAGTGCTCAGGAAGATTATCAAGTCTCCCATCGTTAGGTGCCTTAAAAAGGTTTTCACCCTCAGATGCGTCCTTTATTTTTACTTTTTTGTGATCTAGAGCTGCCATTGACTAGTTTTCAGCATCAGATCCTTTATTTGGTTCATTTTTATGACTGAGAGACTTGGCACTCCCTGGTTTTTAGACATCGTTATTTTGTTCACTAGTAGAGCCTATTTCTAGATTTATGGTACATAGGTAATGGATAATAGATTCATCATCTGTGAAAATTGGTATATCATGGATTTCAGGTTCATCCCAGTCGATGAGGTTAAGAAAGACAAGTGGTAAGGAATCATTGGGTGGATCAAGTTCAGCTACTGTGAGTGTTAGGATAGAGTTTGCATCATGATTGTTCTTGTTTTTAAAGAAGTTTCGAATTTCATCGAGGTCTTCGATGGTATTATCTTCTACATATACTTGCTCGTAATGTTCTTGTTCACTTTCCTCGGCGTCATAGATATTCTGCGGTCCAAATTCAAGAGGTCTATCTCTCCCGTTATGTTCTTCTTGAGAAGGGGATATAGAATCAGTATCGTCAGGGACATCTGTAGTAGCATTGGAGCAGGTACCCCATTCATATTCATTTGAATCGGTCTCATAGGCATCATCCCAGATCCTATCTATGCTGTGAACTGGTATGTTGTATGGTGAAAACAAATCTTTGATGATGGATACCATTTTGATAGTTTTTGTTGATTCTGTATCAGATCCGTCTTCTACTTGCTGGATTTGTTCATAAACTGTACTTCCTCGGGGAGGAATAATGGTATCTAAAGATGACATGATTTGTTTTTGAGACATTGGTGTCTGAATATGAGCTACTACTGCAGATAGGGCCCTCTTATGACTTAGAAGCTTTCCCTGATGCAACTTTTGATCTTGACATTCCCGTGCCTTGCGGATTGTTTTTGCTGATTCAAAGAGTGCTTCCTACCAGGATTCTTCTTTGTACTTCTTCTTCACCTTCCATTAAGGTTTTGTAGTTGTGTGTGGTGGCCGTTTTAATAGGAATGTGAGTTTAGAACCCAATCCTGCTTTGTTTCTACTAGGTTGTGAAGGAAGATCTATATGTTCAGTGACTCCTTCTTTGCGTTTCCCAATAGGTCCTTTATCGCCATATCCCATTTGTTTCATGATTAAGTAGCCTTTTCCATATAGGTGTGTTGGTAGAACAATGTCTAGAGCAGCTGCTCTATGATTTTCTTCCTCATCTTTGTATAACAAGCTAAGAACATCTTTGTCTTCTGATTCATGTGCGAGAGTACCCAATTGGATGAAGGTACCATCAAATTTAGTGATGGGCTGAGTGGCCAGATGTGTTGATGTAGTAGGCAAACCATGCGATCTAGGTGATGTTGGCAATTTGGCCAAACATAACAATTCCAAAGAGTATTCTCCCATGCCTTGGTCTTGGATGTGCATTTTTTGTTTGAAGTCTCCCCATAAGGAGTTTGATTTTGCTATTTGTGGATCGGATGTTGAAGATTGCTGCTTTTCTCTATTATGAGGAACCAAACTGTCTTGGCCTGCCCCCATCATGTTGCAATGTTGAAATGGATTGTGATCAGCTGATATGGAGATTTCTTGTCCATCATAAGGAAACTTTACAAACTGGTGATACGTAGAAGGTACTGCTTGCATTTCATGTATCCAGGGTCGTCCTAACAAGATATTGTAGGTGAGATCAATATCTAAGACCTAACATATAGTATACTTTTGTACTGGTCCTACCTGAATAGGTAATATCACTATGCCTTTAGAGGACCTTTCCTCATCATCATATGCCTTGATGGTAATCTTCTTGCAAGGATCAATAGATTCTTCTGAGAAGCTTAATGCACGGATAAGCTTTAAAGTACATATATTAAGTCTGGCTCCTCCATCAATTAAGACTCTTTTTACTCGGTGTTTGTAAACAATGACTTCAATATGGAGAGGAGTATTATGCGGATGACTCAAGGAAGTTTTATCATGCTTTGAGAAGGTGAGGTTATGAGGTCTTGTCATATGGGCGACCATGGCTTGAAATCTATCCGTATCCAATTTTTGAGGTACATTGGTTTCCAATAGTGCTTGCTCTAATATGTCTTTGCGCCTTGGTGATAGTTTCAGCAATTCTAGTATAGATATCTGAGCTGGAGTCTTGCACAGTTGACTAACCAAGTCATATTGGATTTTTGGTGTGGTAGTTGTAGGTGCAGTATGTCCCTTCAAGACATATTTCTAAGTTCGGGTTGTTACATTGACAGATTCATGATCATGCCGATCTCGAATGGTGATAACATTGACTTGATGATCTTTAGCTGATATGTGGTTGATGGTGTTGTTGTAGATGTGATTAATACGAGCTCCGCGTGTATCATCTAAAGTTGATGCTCCATCTTTGTTGTAATTTGGGAGAGGATTTTTGAAGGCTCCGTGATCACCATTTGTTTTAAGACCATTGACCGTTAAATCACCTCGATCAATCATGTCCTGTACTATGTGTTTCAATCGCATGCACTCATTTGTTCTATGACCCTTGTTGTGATGGAAATCACAATAGTGTGAATCGTTCCACCAAGGTGGTTTGATTAGGGGTTCATAATTGTTGATTGGAGGCAAGGACAGAATTTTGTTTGCCAAAAGTTCTCTGAATGCGGATTCTAATGATTGTCCTAGTGGTGTGAAGATGCGCTTTTGGAAATTGTTTGTGTTGCGGGAATTGGTGTTAGGTCCTGGATTCATGTTT
This sequence comes from Cryptomeria japonica, assembly GCF_030272615.1. Taxonomy (NCBI): domain Eukaryota; kingdom Viridiplantae; phylum Streptophyta; class Pinopsida; order Cupressales; family Cupressaceae; genus Cryptomeria; species Cryptomeria japonica. The sequence continues at coordinate 685,828,238 of NC_081415.1, forward strand.
TTATTTTGAGTATCATTGGTGTTGTTTGTGTTGAGTTGTCCGTGATCAGTGTTTTGTGCATATGTGTTAGCACTGGGAGTAGCATTTTTAGGATTTTTCATGTTTTGAGGATTTCCGGATAATGCAAGCACTGGTTGCTTAGATTTGGGATCATAGGAGTCATTGTTGCCTTCGTTTTTGTTTCGGGTCCAGAATCGAGATTTGTCAAGATTGGTGTTGTTTGGGTTATTGTAGTTTGATGAGTTTGTTCCTTCCTTGTAGAATTTGAGTGTTCCCTTTTTGACACATGCTTCTTCTACTTGAATGCCATTTTCAATCAATTTAGCGAAAGATGGTATGCATTGAAGTTTTAGTCTGTAACTCATCTCGCCATTCAAGTTATCAATGAAGATTTCCATTTTCTCCTTTTCGGGAATATCGCGAGGATATCGTGATACCATACATTGCCAGCGTTGAAGGAACACCATGAATGTTTCGTTGTTCTTTTGTTTGGTATTGCAAACATCTAACATGGTTATGGCATGTTGGATGTTGTAGGAATAGTGGGTTATGAATTTGTTAACCAACTCATCAAATGATCTGACAAGTGGTGAAATTTTGGATAACCATTCCATGGTTTGTCCTCCCAAGCTTCTGGGGAATAACCTCATCAAATAGGTGTCATCATGAGCGAATTCAAGGCTCAGTGTGCAAAATTCTCGAACATGATCTCGGGGATCACTTTTCCCATCATATTTATCAAATTTGGGAATGTCTGAGTTTGGAGGAAAAGGCACCATGTTCAAGCTTCTGTCAAATGGGTAAGGACAGATTTCGTTTAAAGAGTACCGCACTGTTGTCCCTTGTTGCATATCCTATATTTGCCTTTGCAACATTTGCATTTGTTGAGTAAGGGCTGCCAAAGGTATATTGTCTTGTCGAGGAAAAAGTTCTTGCCTTGTATTGGTTCTCAGTTGAAAAGGTGTGGTAAATGGTATATTTTGCTCTGGTGTTTCTAGCTCAGGTATACACATTTCAGGTATGCATTGTTCTGGAATGTGTTGCTCTGGAATATGTTGTTCAGGTATGTGAGTTTCTTCTTCTCTGTGTTGTTCTTGATATGTATATTGTCAAGATCCGGTTTGAAAAATGTTTGCGTCAAAAATCTTTGGGAAGTTTAACGCCTTTGCTTGTAAGCATGAGCCGATATTTTTCTTTGTCATTTTACATGAGTTTTTCTTCAAGTTTTTGGAAGGAAGGGTTCTCTTGACATTCCCGAAGAAGTGCTTCAGTAATTTCAGGTTCTTCTACGGGTGGAACCTCAAAAGGATTTGATAATCTTCGATTCATACTTGATTCTGCGTGTGCCTCGCTTTGTTTGTCTCTTTGAGAGCGAGTAACAGGCATTTTAGTAGAAACTTTCAGTGATGAAAGGAATAAAAGCCTTGTTGATGTGTTGCTCGGGGGTTGGTGGTTCTGGTCGAGATGTGTTATATGTGATGCACTCGTCGAGCAAGAATGCTGGATTGATCTTTCCGCCGCGGTTGATGGTTTGCTTAAAAGCGGACTTTTGACAGTATGCTCTTGTTTTCAAAGGTTCTTTGTCAAATTCGCTAGATTTGTTTTGGATATAATGTTTGACGTGATGAAGGAATACCCGATGAGAGTTGAATAGTTGACGATTGATGTATAAAAACTTATTTCTCTTGATGATTTTGGAAAAACTAGGTTGTTGTTTCTTCAACGTGATGTTACGATAGAGGTTCTTTCTTCTCAGAATAAGGGGATTAGTCATGCATGAGTGATCAATGGTTTCCTTTGATTTGTTTGGATTCAGTTGATTTCTTGTTTTTGAAAATTTCAAATCTTACTCTATCAAAGTGAAGGCTTAGATGCCCCTTCACGATAAAGCGTGTCAAATGATATGGATAAAAGCTTCCCAATCTGGAAACTTGATTTGACAATTTGAAAATTCCAAACAAGTGTTTTGAGATAAAAATCCGTTGGATGGTAAAGGATTCTGTTGACACTGATGATGAGATTTCCGGATTATGATAGGAGAGACATCCTCTATTGCACGATTCGTTTAGAATTCTGACAACTTTTGTTTTGACACAAATTAGCTCAAGAAACAGTTTTAGTGGTTTGTTTTTGTCACTCTGGTTTGATGAAAAATGGTTCTTGATGAAAAAGTCTTCTAAAAATATTTTTGAAATTTCAAAAATTTTCTCGGTTTTGCTATCTGTTTTTTAGCCTTGGATCACGCGCTAGAACAGAGTCTATATGCACTACTGAAATAACTTGATGTGCTAAAAGACTAACCACACACGTTAGGCTGCCCCCAGACATGCGCTAAAGTTTGATTTTTTTGAAAATTGTTGTCTAGCTTGTTGAAAAAGTTATGCGCTAGCCTATGTTTGTCAAGCGCTAACTGTTTGACTTTATGCGCTAAGTTTTGGTGTCCACGTGCTAAGCTATTGCTTCCACGCGCTAAAGTTCAGTCTGTTTAAAAATTGTTGTCTAACTATTGAAAAAGATATGCGCCACCCTGGGCCTGTGACGTGCTAACTGTTTGACTTTATGCGCTAAGTTTTGGTGCCTACGCGCTAAGATGTTGCTTTCACGTGCTAGACTATTTTTCGGATGTGTTAAAGGACTTTACACTATCTTGCCTTATGATAGAAACGCTACTGTTTTGGATTAATGCACTAATTTGAGGTTTAGATGCGCTAACAAAAGTATTCCACGTGCTAAGAGATTGCTCTGATGCGCTAAACTGCCCTGATGATTTTTCTTTGGTTCGATTTTTGTCAATTTTGAAATTTTTTGTGGATTTTTCAAGCGTGATGGATGATTTTCTAAAATAATAAATGCAAGCACGACATAAAAAGTACAACCATTTTTGCCTAATCTAACAAAAGTGTATGTTCTGTGAGGATGTGTTCAAATCCCCAATGTTTTAACAGGTTTGGATACAAGTAATATACTTCAGAAAGACTCTTTAGTCAAGGGTCATAAATAACATCATAGCCCACTAGTCTCGATACTCCGTCAGCTCAAACAGCCGTGTCACCCCCTAGAGGGAGCTCGTTTTTTTGCCTTTTGCCAGAAATTAACCCAAAGTGAATCGCTTCATAGTTGAGTAGTTATCTTGGGAGATATATGGTGAGTAATCTTGGGGGTGGATTCTTCCCCACCCTTGCACTATGATGTTATAAATGTCTGGTTACTGACTCGGCTCAAAGTTTCTAATTCTATGGTTCGTAATTAGGCTTCCCATTCGGTCGTCAGTGATAAACTCCCTCAGGAGGCTTCCCAACCTTTAGAACAAAGGCTTTACATATCTTGAGGATACTTGGGGAAGGCTAATCACTGCGCGCAACCGTTGAAAAGAACTTTCATCACTTTCCACATTTGATTAGAGTGGGTTGGAATTCTTGGCGTCAAAGTCGTTCCCCACTTAGGTCATTCCCTTCACACTGGCCATAAATGGCTTTAAGAGTTGATTGCAACTCCTCGGGAAGGCAGACCTGCTAAAGGTTTTATTGCTTGAATTTAAAGAAAGCTGTAAGAGTGGTCTGGATTTTTGATCACCCAGTTAAGGGGAGAGCATATTCCTTCCACTTTCGAGAGAAAGCAATCAATTTGGTTTATATTATCCTTTCAAATCAGTGATTAGTTAAAATCTATGTGGAGATGTTGCTCCACAAACACATGGTGTTTATTTTATCCTTTCAACGCAATGATTTGTCTGATCTATGAAAAAGAAATGGTCAACAAAGCAAATTCGATGTTTTGGTCAGCAAAAGAAATCGCTAAAAGAAAGGGGAAGATCTTCCCTTTTTAGTTGTTACTGACTTTGGACTTGTGTGATTCTTTGACTTGACAGAAATTTGAAGTGAATCCTTTTATGCACCAAAGGATGGTGAAGTTGGTTTTAAATCCCTTTGTTGCAAAAAATAAAGATTGTTGTTGTGGTTCATTTTACAGCCCAAAGTAAGGTGAGTTCAATTTTCTTTAACTAGAATTAAAAGAACTTTAAAACTTTAACTAACTTGAACAAGCTAGTAAAATTTAATCAATTTATAATTCTAAAAAAAAAAAGTCACTAAGCTCCTCCCCCTGCAATAAAATGTTAGAAATCCTGCAAAATACCACCACAATAGTTAGAAAAACAGAGGATTTTGTGGACTTTAACAAGTCTAAAATTTATTTTTCGGTTACAATTTTTGTTTCTGTCTTTGAGGTGCTACATAACAGACTGTATGCGCTACGAGATATCCTTAATGCACTAAAACTAAGTATCAACGTGCTACTCTATTTTCTGAATGCGCTACTCTGTATGTTGGAAGCACTGTTCTGTCTTTTTCTCTCTCCCACACTGAGACCTGCAGTAAAATTAGAAATTTGATGCGCTAACATTTGAATTGCACACACTGGATAATGGGCTATAAGCACTAAACTGTGGGATGGATATGCTATTATGTTTATTGCATGCGCTACTCTGTTTTGTTTCCGCATCGAGACCTGCAGGAAAAGTTTAGTGGGGTTATGTGCTAAAGAAAGGTCTTCATGTGTTATGGACCCCACGCGCTAAACAGTGAGCGGGATGCGCTAGACTATTAATCAGATGCGCCAGGGAATGTTTCCCATGCACTGATTCCTGTTTACCGTGGACCTGCAAAAGTGATTAGTTTGAAAAACCGATTTGTTATTTGGGGTCGGGCCCCACAGTGGGCGCCAGAAATGTATGCGGGAAAAGTGGGCTGATAAAACTTAATATGTGAAAATATTTCAAAATACCTGTCCACACACACACAGAGGACTTCTTGATGCAAGCTATGGAGTAACGTAGTATTACTCAGCTTCCCAAGGTGGGTCCCATGGTTCTCTATCTCACAATGTCCCTCAAACCAATGTTTTGGCTCTCAGATTACTAAGCAAAAATGGTTTAGGGATGGCAAATGCGAGAACGAGGGATGTTTTGATAGTTTTTAGTATGAACGATGTGTAAAACTATGTATGATTCTAGAAATGCAATAAACTAAATGATAAGATGACAAGATTAGTATGAATACTATCCTAGCATACTATATTTAGTCTATGATTGAACTAAAATGATAAAGAAATTATTCTAAACATGCATATTTAGTCTAATTCCTGATTTAAGAGAGACTAAATGATGAGCATATATTAAATGAGAAAGCTTGAATGTATTTGAGCATAAGTGTGATGCTACAAATTTGAAGGATGATCGTTAAAATGGAGGAATGAGAGCTCTATTTATAGCAAAAATAGGGCAATGGATGGTCAGGATTGAAAGATTCAATCAAGGGTTGAATTTGAAAGTTGGGGATCCATGTGCACAATTTGCACCAATGAAATGGTGACAAGTGTCAACATAGGGTTGGATTGAGAGAAGGGGTTGGAGACATTGAATGCCTGAGAAGACCTCATGGTTATCTAGAGGCTAAGGGTCAAGTCTAAATTAAGATTACCCACTGAATTAAGAGTTAATCCAAGGATAAACCTTTGTGCAAATGATTAAGAGATAATCATGGTCAAAACATTAATGGCTTGATGAGACCCTTGGGTTGGATGAAGGTTGAGTCAAAACAAATGTTTTAACCATGTAGGAGGGTTTGAGTTAACCATTAATGGTTATTGGAGACTTTGGGGATTAAGTGGTTGAAGGTTGAAAGCCTTCAATGGTTATCAAAGACTTTGAGCCATTTAGTGGTTGAAGGTTGAAAGCCTTTAATGGTTATCAAAGACTTTGAGGGTTTGAGAAGTGACTTCCCTTTGCTTAGGGATGTGACAAAGTTTAGAGGAGTGATTAGGTTAATTAGAAGCAATTAGAAGATTCTAGAAGGGATTAAAAAGGGGTTTGGGATTTTGCAAGTGGATGGAGGGATAATAGGATTTAATTGAAATAAATGATTTAATTCAATTTGGTTTCAATTTAATAAATTAGATTTATTTAATTTAGGATATCTATTTAATTAAATTTGAATTTAATTAAAAGTGGATAGGGGGGATTTAATTGAATAAAATGATTTATTCATTAAATGTGTATAGTGAATTTAATTTAAATAAATTGAGTAATTTACTTAATTAAATGGAGGAATGTGGGTAATTTAATTAAATAGAGAAATGAACATAAAATATTCATTTAGGAATATGGTAATTTTTATACGTCTACAACCGCTACCACGATAGATCACACAGGTTGCACTCCAACCGCTTGTCACTCCACAACCATTTGAGCATTGGTCACAGGTTCTATACCGGTTTGGGTTCTGATTCATAAAAGGTTCTTTGACAACTCCTTTTGATATTGGTGCATAACCTCCAGAGTTGTTCATAATCGATCTGCACTCAAAAGATCTATGCCCAAATTTGTTACATTCATAACAATGACCATTAAATCTACCAATTCTAGCATTGTGGTCATACACATTGTTTTACATGTAAGGGAAATTATTATAAGTTTTGCTCCTACATACATTGGTAGTATGTCCTTCCTTATGATAGTTAAAGCATACAGGTTTGAACTTTGACTTACCTTTTCTTTTGCTACTTTTCTCAGGTACTGGTTTCTCTTTTCGTGTATCAATCTTGGTTCCAGAGGATTCACCTTCCTCATATGCAGAGAAACCAAGCCTAGTGGTATCCCTTGATGGCTTCATTGATTCTAGTTGGTGGTCTAATTTTGTAGAGCTTAGGTTGAAAATTGCAAGTATCTCCTTCATCTCAGCAAGTTCTTTGGAAAAAGCTTCATTGGTCTTCATTAGGGTTTCATTCTGAGAAATGGATGCATTGAGTTTTGCTTGCATTTCTTCTTTCTCTTGCTTACCCTCTTGCAGATAAGTGGTAATGGTACCAATTTCTTGATTCAACTTAAAGATCTCGTGCTCCTTGTCCTTCAGTAGATCCTTAGAGTTTCTTCAGTTTTCCAATTCCTGACTCATCCTAATGGTCAATCCTTCCAACTCCCTCCTCGGGTTAGTTTTGGAATCATTCAGTTTCTCCACTTCTTCGACTAGAGCATCCATGTCTACTTCATTAGAAGAGTTGTTTTCAGTAATTTCCATGATTTTCTCAGCAAGTTCTCTTCTTTTGGCTAAAGAGGCTTTATACTTAACCTTAAGTTCATCATAGGCTCTCTCAGATTCAACAAAATGGTGAGTGAGTTCCCTCATGCTGTATTCCCCCATATCTCCTTTCAAGTGGTTAGAATTAAAGAAAGGTCGGCTCTAATACCAATTGATGAATACTAAGAGGGGGGGTGAATTAGCATACCCAAAAACCTTACCAAACACTTAAGTAATTTTACTGCAAACCGGTATAGCCCTTTCAACAACAAACTGGTTAATACACAAAAAAGCCAAATAGAAAATAAAACATTCACCCACAATAGCACAATCACCATAACACAAGATATTTTGACGTGGAAACCCAAATGGGAAAAACCATGGTGAGTAAAACTCACAAGTCTACTATATATAGAATAGCATCCAGACTGGTTAAGGCCTTACAATGTTCTTCACTAGAATAGATCCTATTAGGAATCTTGATCTCTGTTAGGAGATAAGTCTTGTTAAAGACTACACTATTAAAGGATTTCAAATCCACAACTGTGAACCACCTTATTAGAGGATTTATAAAAGGCTTAACTAAGCCTACTCGGTTAAGGGTTTCTGACTTGTCGAAGAGATTAGTAATCAACAAGTAAGTGATCTACAAAGTAGCACAAAATGCTTAGTTAGATCCTTGATTGCTCTCTGTTAATGCATTGCACCATTACTTCAGTCTTCTATCCTTCGCACATTCAATCTCTGTCACAAGATACCTTCTTACCAAGACCTAATCTTCTTATGCAACATGCTCAAAACCCTAGACATGATGTCCTCAAATAGGAATCTGATTTCATGTCAGTCCAATGATATTAGACTATAATTTCCTAGGCACAATGCATCTAGACACAATTTGTAACACGACAAAAAATCACCACATCAATGTTGGTGGATGATAACTAATCACACTTTACAAGTTTTCTAGTTAACAAAACAAATTACCGATTACCGATTTACAAATAAATACTGGTCAACTGGAACATAGTGTTCCAATCTTAAAAGGATTGGTTGCCTCTTGGGGTCCTCGTACCACTTGAAGTCCTTGTACTGCTTGAGGCCCTTATTCATTCAACTCAACATTAACCTTACCTCCCAAGTTAACCCTCAAGTCATGTCAAGCATTTAATGCTTATTCCCTCTCCTCTCAACCCATCTCTTGTTGACATTTGTCATCTTGGGATTGGGTTGAAAGCCCTCACATAGATCATAAACCCATCAATATTGACCCTTGATGATAATACTCAATCTCAACCCTCCATTGCTTTATTTTACCTATAAATAGAGCTCACATTCCTTATTTTCAAATCCTCAAGCATTCTCAAGCATCTAGTATTTTAGCCATAATCCTGAAAACTTGTTTGCATCTAACTTATAGTGAATTTTAGAGAGCATTTCGCATAATCATCCATGTTGGTCATTTTGGGCTAAAATTAATATTAGATAATCAAATAATATATCATTTAAGCTTGTTCACATTTGCATTTTCATAATCATCCATTCTACAATCTTGAACCTCCATAAGACATCCAGAATAGTGCAAACAACTACTGAGAGCTACACTCAATTGGGAACTTGGAGAGGAGAGGAACAAGGGTGGAGAAGCTACAACCATGGTGGAAGGCATTTGGAGATGTCTTAGAAAATTTGTTTTCTTTGTTAAGCTCTCTATTTTGCTTTTAGTGTCTCTCTTGATATGATTGCTTAGGATAGTGTTTAATCTCTAATTTTCTAACACTAACAATTGGTTTGTTGCTTCTTGTTTTGTGTTTGTCATCCTAACCATCCTTTTGTGGAGCATCACATTATATAATAAGTTAGATGCAAGGAGATTAGATGCAATCAAAAGGGATGGATAGACTAAAGAAGTTGAAATTTTGAGTATGTGTGGTTCTATAAATAACAAGGAAATGAAAAGATGTAAAGAAGTTGCAAATAGAACAATCTTTAGCAAAAAACCCTGACAAATAAGCTTAATGATGGGTAGAGTCAATGAGATAATAAATGAGACCAGAGATGGTTGGGATAAATTCTTCCAAAAGAATCCTGATTTTCTCACTTATCAAGAAGAATTTGCTATGGCAACAACTCCCACCATTCTGGATAGATCTAAAGGGAAAGGAATTTTGGGAAGTTGAGATCAAATTTTGAGTGAACCAACAATTAAATCTAAAACTAATGAGAGTGTATAGACTAAACCAATAGAGACAACATTTGTACAATTTGAGCAAGGAAAAATAGATAATGTACATGTTATAGATAATATTGTGGACAATACTCCACCAAAAGTAACAGATACTACACCAAGTGGCAAGGCCACCGATGCAAAAGAGGATGAGAAAAGGGATACACCGGGAGAGAATAAGAGAAAATGATATTGATAAGACACCCAGTACCATACCGGCAGTTGATTCCCCAACAAAATTTTTGGCAATTGAGACTTCTTAAGTTGAGAAGAAATCAATCACAGAGATGACTCCCACAGTGCTAATGAAGGAAGGATATGTAGACAAAAGAATAATAGATCAGTCAATAACAATTTTGCATAGATTGATTCCTGATTGTATGATTGAAAATGAAGCAAGCCCTCTTGACAAGCTTAAGGCATTGATAGAGCACATATCTAAAAAATTTCGACAAGAAAGCACTTGAAAGATTTACTCTAGCCAAGAAAGCCGCTTTTGACCAGATTATTGAGACAAAGAAGAGGAAGGTTGAAGAGAAACTTATACTTATTAAAAATTCTTTGAAACAATGTACTAACATCTACATGGTTTGTTGTAATATAGAAATTCTTACAACAAATGTAGATAAGAGGATAAAGGAGTTACATGAACAAATTGCTAATATTGCTAATTCTTTTGATGGAATAACTTCACTTACAACATCCATTGATGGACAAATTTTTTACTTTAGACAACCAATTTTTTTCTTTTGAAAAGGAAAGAGACAAGATTATTCGAAGAGCAAGAAGTCTCAGAGGTTTGGTGAGTCCAAGATTGGATTCATTTGGTGTACATAAGAGGGAATGTATGGATATGCTTGCAAAGCCCACATCGATAGAAGTCACTGAGAAAGCTTACCCAAAAATCTTGAAATTAGTCAAGCTCCAGTAAAGTAATTATTCGTTCAATTCTTTCGCCAGTCTTTGGCATTGATGCCAAAGTGGGAGTGTATTATGTGAAAAATATGTATATGTATAATCCTAGGGGGAGGATATCCGACAGAGTATATTGTAGACAAAGTCAATCAGCTCAGGGGGAGCATGTATCAGTTGAACCGACAGGGAATCCATTTTTCACATGAGTGTTTCCATCAATGACAAAGGGGGAGATTATTGGGAATTGAGACTCACTGGATTCATATGTTGTCATTGATGACAACAAGATTCTATTGAAGGCATATACCAATAGATACTGACATTTGGAGGCATACACCAGAAAATACTGACACCGACACCAACATCCAGCACTTCAGTGAAGCCGACATCAGTCTGGATCCGAAAAGTTTTATTTGTAAAATCATTTTGTAATTATTGTATAGGGGTGACATTGAATATCTTTTGTATTGTAAGCTGACATAAGGCATATTGTTTGTAAAGGGTATATAAATTAGTTTGTTAGGTCATTTTGAAATATGACAAGGTAGTAGAACTGTGTAATGCGAAGGATATGTATGTAGGTCATTTGTATGCAAATGTTGTATCATGCAATGATTAGTAGATGGTTTGTAAATCATTCTTGGAGGAAAGTAGATACCAGTAGAAGGGTTCAGGGTTTATGAACCGGTACAAAATAGAGCTATAACTGGAACTCTTTTAGGCATTACAAATGTTTTTTGTGAGTTCACCATTATTGTTTTATTTCAGAAGAAGCTTGTAGTTAGTGTGACTCTTTTTTGTTGAGCAGTGTGCTCTAGGAAGTGTACCTTCCTGCATGTGTAGGCCCCCATGCTATGTAATATCTTTCATATGACTAGTGAATTGATATTGTGGGTCACAAATCCCACTGTGGTTTTTACCTCTGAGGTTTTCCATGTATAAAATTCTGTGTGTTATGGTGTTCATTATTGTGGCTGGTTTATTTACTTCATGTTATATGTTTCTTCATTTACTGGTTTATATGTGTATGTTATAATAAGGTAAAATCGTGTATTACTAGTAGAACACTGATTCACCTCCCCCTCTCAATGTTCTTGGATTCCAACAAAGAGTTCCCTATGACATGTCCGAAGTATATCAAAGATATTGTCTTTGGATACACATTGTCACATGACATAGCCAATGCCAATTTAGAATATAGATCCATTGATCCATGTGTATTGGACACTAAGTACAAAAAATTTCTAGTATTCCCTTTGTGAGAATTGTAGAGGAAACTTGTACCTAACTAGGTAGTTTGAAATATCTAAAAACTATGGACTCTTAGGTAATATAGCAAAAGGGTGCTTGTTTAGGAAGGCATCACCAACTAGCATAGGTTCATATTCTTGTTTTAACCTGACTAAAAATTCTACAACATTCTCACACCCAAGTTTATCAAGTATAGTTATATAAAATTCTTCTAACAACAATAACCATCCAATCACTCTTCTAGTAACAACAAGCTTATTCATTAAAAAGAAAATTGTAAAAATATTCACATGAATAAACACTTTTTAACCTATGATATAATGATGAAACTTATTAACCACATATATGACAGCTATAATTTCTTTTTTGGTTATTGTATAGTTACCTCAACACCTATGAAATTCTTGTTGATTAAGTAGATAGAATATATAAATTTATCATCCTTTTGTCCTAGTACAACTCCCATTGAACAATATAAGGCATCCATATGAATGTGAAACAATGATTCCCAATACAATCCTCATAGTATTGGTGTAGTCATAACTTTTTCTTTACTTTTTTCAAAATCTTCTTGACACTCATATTTCCAAGAGAAAACAATGTCTTTTTCCAACAAAGAAAAGTGTGGTGAAGCAATATTACTAAAATTTTGGATAAATCTTTTGTAATACCCAGCATGGCCTTGAAAGATATAGACATATTTTTGATTGGCAGAAATAGGTAAGTCCTAAATTATTTTTATCTTTTTGGGGTCAACTTCAATACCCTTGGAAGAAATATAATGACCTAGTACTATACATTATGTCGTAAGGATATGGCATCTTTCATGGCTTAAGGACAAATTAGTTTCTATACATCTTTTGAGCACTTTTTAAAGATTTTTCTTGGCTTCTTCATAGGTATTATTGTAAATAGTTAAATCATTTGTATACACCTCTACACAATGATGTACAAGATCTACAAAAATACTTAAAAGTGCCCTCTAAAAAGTGGTAGGAGCATTACACAATTTGAAAGGTAATTCATTGTAAGAAAATGGTACCCAAGGACAAGTAAAGGTGGTTTTATACTAATCCTCAATTGTTAGGTAGATCTAGTTGTAATCATCAAATCCACCCTGAAAGATGAAGAATTTCAAATATGAAAGAGTATCTAGAACTTAGTGAATAAATGGTGATGGAAAATGATCTTTCTTAGTAGCTTCATTAAGGGATCTATAATCAACACATATTTGCCACTTGCCATTTTTATTAGAAACCAAAACTAGAGGAACCCATTGAATACCAAAAATTATATATTTGAAAACTCTTTATAACTATGGTGTGTGTAGGTATTGGGATGTATGCCACACATGTCTTGATATTCCCATATGAACCCAACTTTATGATTTCTAAGCATGGCAATAAGATCTTGGAATTATTTAGTGTTTAAATTGGGGATTAATATTAAGTGTACATTTTAGCAATATTTTTGTATCATCTAATTGTATAGGTCAGTTGATAGCTACTAATTGTGAAGTGGATTGTGTAGTGTTTAAAATTTTAGAGAACAAAAAAGTACTATATGAGCAATTATGAGGTAACAACTAATGCAATGTAATAAAGTCTTTAATGGATTATGAATCACCTATGAGGTTAAAATTTCCAAATGGACAATTGTCATTTATAGATGAATGAAGAACCATCCTTTCTAAAATTTCATTAGATGCATATCTATTATGATGGAAATCAACAATAATATAATCTTGAAAAGGTTATTCAATATATATCAAGGGCTTGGTCAATTTTCAAAATAGGTAGTGATTCATCAAAATCAATATCAACCCATAAAGTATCCTCAGTCTCCAATAGAGGTTGTGTTGGCAAGTATTCTTGAACACACCACAAAACTAAGAGGGGGGAATGAATCAATATGAACCTCAAAAACTTTACTTTTGATAAATTAAACTTCAAATCACAATTAACTTATTACTGCAATTATGAAACATGAAAGAACAAATCACAACATACACATGAACACCAAATTTATGTGGAAAACCCTAAACAGGAAAAAACCATGGTCATAATCACACGCACAATATGAATAACTAATTACCAAGTTTAGGCTCAAGGACAAGAAGCTCACTATCCCTAAAAGGTCTTGCAAGAATAAGGGGCACTATTTATGCTACATTTGGATACCTCTAATATTGTAAATCCTAAACAGATTCAACCACAAAAACTTAGACCTACAACGAATTCCAACATAATATCAATAGAGAACAATAAATATGTAAACTCGTTAACTAAATCACATTATACCATTCACATGTTGGATGGATTTGATCTCCATTTTCCTCCCATCTCCATTGATCTTGCTTAATATGGTTGCTCTCAGATTTGTTGCTTCCACAAGATCTCAATAGAGAATGGATAGTGGTTGTAGTAGACAATTCGGTAGAGTTTCTAGGTATACTTGCACTTGATTCTATGGAAAGAGAGAGGATGGAGCCTCCTTTATAGAGAATATCCTAAAAATATAGGGCTAGGATTAAGAGGTGAAAGGATAAATGGTTGACTAGGATTAGAGAGAAGGTATAGGAAATCATAAAATATTGGAGTGTTTATTAGAGGTAAATTAAGAGATGAATGACACTTGTCATGGAAATAAAAGACAGATGAATTAATTAAATAAATAGATATTTAATTAATTAATAGAAGGGTGGGGCCAAATAAATTAAATAAAAATATTTATTTAATTTGGGAAAAAAGAATTGAAATAAATAAACATATTTATTTAGATTAGGAAAGACTTAGAAGAGGATTAGTGAATTAATTAAATAAATAAATATTCATTTAATTAACAGAATAAAGGGATAATTAAATAAATAATTTTTTTTAATCTAATTAGGCTAGGAAAATTTTACATGTCTACATTTTGCCCCTCTTTGAGACGACACAGTTTATCACATTGTTTCAAAGAAAAATAATTCACTAATATAGAAAGTTGCCTCTCATAAGGATGGTGACATGCATGCTTGAGAGATTGATTGAAAAACCTATAAAAAATTTTGGACAATCTCTAAATAAGAAGAAAGGATAAGGCAAACTAGACAAGATGACATGTGCGTGAAAAAGGCAAAAGATGGGCCAAGGGGGAAGCACAATGGATCACAGAGACCACAAAGAGGTCACAATAGCCAAATTAGGGTTGTAGTGCCTATAAATAGGAGCATGGGTTGAGGATCTCCTCATTTTCATCCATCACTTTCAAATATTAGAGCATAGAGGAGAGAAAAGGAGCAATGCAAAGGAATTGGAGCAATTTCATAGGTTCGAGCGAGTGCGACAACATTACAAGATAAAGGAGTACAAAGAGATAGTAAGTGCATCTTTACTTTCCTAATGTTGTGCATTTCTTTCATCATAAATAGGGTCCAAAGGTTAGGTAGCCAAAAATACGATATCTAAAAATGCAGATATGTTAGGTAAGAATGCATATATGGAGTCCAAGGGACTGAATTCTGTTGGTTAAAGCATTGAGTTCTCATTGTGGAGATCAAAGTTCAAATCCCAAAGAGACATCTAATATGGAATTCAAAGTTGTGACTCTTAGTCTTACATAGTTGGCTTCTAGGTGGATTCTAATTTGTGACTCTCGGTCTTCCATAGGTTGATTCTAGTGTGGTTACTCAGAATGAGCTAATGGTGGTTTCTAATAAGTAGATTCTAATTTGTGACTTTTGGTCTTCCACAGGTTGATTCTAGTGTGGTTTCTCAAAATGAGCTAGTATTAGTGTCATGGTTGTGGTTGCTCAATATAAGAAAATATTGGTGTCATGTAATGGTCTCAAGTTGATGCTTGTATGATCAAAATATTTGTAAACGATGTGGAATATTAAAAAAAATGCATATATGTCACGATGGCTTTTATATTCTCTATAAAACCATGTATGTGGTAAAAGTGCATTTTTGTGAAATAAAATTTCATTTTTGTAATGGCAGTATATATGTGATTTTATAATGCATTTATAGTCAACTGTGGCGCATATATGTGTTTTAGCGCATATATGTAGCTTGAAATTGCTTATGTGGTTTCTTACTCTATGTGACTCAAATATTAACAAGTATATGTGTACAATGGAATATTAGGAGCAAGATAGGCTACAAATGTGATAGACAGTTTTAGTAGATAGGATAGTGTTAATCAACTTTATAGAATCTAGTCATTTCCCTAGTAGGTAAGCTAAGTTATAGATAATAAAGCTAGAGAAACAAATGTGATAGAAATATACAGCTGATGAAGTTGGTAGAGATGACAAAGCTTGTTAGGATGAAAGTTGATAAAGCTTGATAGGGTAGAGATAATAAAGATGATGCTAATGTAATATGCATGCTTATGATTATAGGTTGAATTAAAACAGTTGGATTCATAAGAGAGTTTTCATTGGATGTAGAAACTTAGACCATAGTTGACAAAAGATGATCACTCAAAATTGGGTCATTTGGGATGTGGTATGATACCTTTAGTCCAAGATTACGGAAAACCTTGGATTGTTATCTATACTTGTTGGGAGATGGTACAGTGAGCATTGCACCTTTCACTTACCAACAAGGGACATGATAATGATGTTGGAGGATGTATACAAGATTCTATGGATTCCCATTTCAGGAAAGCTAGTAGTATATGACCAAGAATATCTAGATGTGGGGGCTCTCTGACACATCTTTTATGAGGATGAATCAAAGATCTGGGGGAGCCATATCAACTTAGATGAGATGGTGAAGGCTAGAGAAGCAAGTGTAGTTCTACCTATAGTTGTAAGGGGCATGATTAGTGGGTATATTTGTGCCCTTAAAGGATGACTCATTGATTATCCATTGGAAGTGGGAGAGCCTTAGAGATGATAATGACCAAAGGGACATGATTCACTTGGGGACCTTAATTTCTTGCACATCTATACCATTACCTCCATTAGTTCATGTACCTAGGTGGTTGTGGGTTATCAACAAGTGTGACATTATTGAATATTTGAGCATATGAGCATATTATAGTTACTAGGCCAGTGTGTTATAGGGGTTGTGGCATGGGACAAACTTATTCCACATGTATAGTATAATTATTTCCCTGCCTAGCTCAAGAAGATGGAGTACTAGCATTGGGTTATTGATGACATCGACTTAGTTATTTTGAGGACTTATTTAGATTATGAGTGGAAGGATGATGACATTGATCTCCCAAACTGCTATTAGATGAGGAGCTTGATTATATGGATGACATATATCATAGAGTGATACTTACAAGGACACATATATCATAAAGAAAATACAAGAACATCCTATTGGTTATGTCGAGTTTGCATAGACACACTAAGAGGTACTATTATGGGGTTTAGGCTTATCTTATGAGACTTCAGTGGCTGAGTTTAGGGAATTGAAACATGTGGTGTAGGACTTATGACAAGATATAGAAAATTTCGATATGACCGCAAAGTATGAGGCTTGGTTTAGAGCCCATCCATTTCCCGAATTGACATGGCCAAGAGAGATAACATCATGACTTGAGGATGACATAGATGGGGAGATCCCACCTCATAGGAGGAGTAGGAGGAGATCAGGTCAAGGGAGGTGATGATGGAGGATGACCACCTAGGCCACCTAGAGGGAGAGACAAATAGGGTAGGTAGGTACAATAAGTTAAAATATTGGGATAAGTATAGGATCAGTAAATAGTACCCACACAAGATCATGGAGAGGAGGGACAAAGATAAGCTATGTAGGGATAAGAGGAGAGATAAGATCATGTAGTACAAGGAAAAGGATGGGAAGGAATAAAAGAGGCAGATGCCTTGTGAGCACAAATTCAGATCTTGTAGGGCCAGGCGGAGACACAGACTACAAAAATAGTAGCCTTGAGGTAGCACGTACATATAATGACTGAGGAGTAGGATATCACTATTAAGTAATATGGCATAGTATAGGAGGCCATAAAGTGAGATAGGTCCACTTAGTAGGGGGATGTCACCTAAAGAATGGCTTTTTGTTTTTAAAGTTGTGCAGGAGATTGCTTATTGGCAACGACTATATGAGGCAACACTGCCAGTCTAATAGAGAGCATGGAGTTTTTCTATGACCTCACAAGGCAGGAGTAGGTGGCATAGATCAAAGAGCGGTAGTGTTATGGGACCTCATAGGGAAGGACCAACTACAAGATCAGGAGGGGCAGGACCTTATAGTGCTTAGAGGTCATCAAGACCATCAGGGTTTGAGGGTGGTAGCTCATCATAGCTCTAGTCTATTTTATATCAGTATATTTTGTATGATAGTGTAGATACCTAAGGGTTATTTTGTATTCATTATGATATTTTTGATGTCATTATATAATGCCTCATTATTTTGATGATATATATGAAATGAGACACATTCCTTGCAATGACTATATGCATTTACCTATGTGATTCTATGTTGATTTTATGAGTTTATGCATGACGTATTATATGTGATGTGATCGTTATATTATGCTCATGATGACCATACGATGATAAAATTATTCTATGATGCTTATGTAATGTTATTATGATGTTATATGACTCGTGTATTCCCTATGATAACCATGGGGCAGATTATGCATGATAGACTATGATGATTCTATGCAACTCTATATGATGATGCATGACTAATTTTGTATGTATGTTTTGACTATGATGGATATATAATGATGTAACATGGATTATGTATGAACCTATTATGGTTATGACTATACACTAACCTATGTGGATGTAGGATGTATGTAATAAGATATGTTTATTGTATATGGAACTAGCATGTGGTGATGCAAGATCAACATGAAATATAATGCATGACTATTATTTTTGGTGTGTCATTATACTTAGCCAGATGATGCATGAATACATGGGATCTAGGACACGAAGGGATCAAGTGGTAGAGGGTAGAATATATGAGAGTGATGAGCTTCTTGTGCTATAATCATCATTGAGCTTATTATGAAAATATTTGTGACCATCCAAATATGATTTAGAACTAGAGAGTCAATGTATAATTTTTTTTAAGATAAAACACATACAAATAAGGAATACCCCTATTCACACTAGACCCATGATGTCCTCATTGATCTTGTATCACCATATCCTTGGACAAGCCATAGTGTAACTAGGAAACAATCCATGAGTAACAATCAAGTGACCATGTCCTATCTTGACCACTCTAGTCCATAGACATCCTTGAGAATCATACGAAATATGATACCGAAAAGATCAAATCAAAGAAAACCAAATAATTAACACTAACACATTGAAATCCTCATGCCATAGATATTTCTTCTCATAGATTTTTAAAATGTTTGATCTAGTTATGATGTTGCATCTTGATAAAAGGACAAATATCATGAAGATCCCCAAGTTATGCTAGAATCTTAGATTGCCAAAAGATCAATTTGGTGGAAGTACATTACTACTCATGTCTTATTTGAAACACTCAATCCATGAAATTGATACCTTATTGTGAAGAAGTGGAAACTTAATCTTGGATTGGTGATGCAAATGAACCTCTATTGCAGATTGTGCATGAATAGAAGGTGTGTCGACTTGAATTTCATCCTCAGAATGCTACCTACAACAAGTAGGTTTCACAAAATACCAATGGAAATGCTACAGGAAATCCAAACTCAACCAATGGAACTACATGAAATATATATGAAATAAAAATGCTATTTTTACCTTCATGGTTTATGTCTCATTATGTCCTAACTCCACTGTTCCTAGTTGCAGATGGTGTGTTCTTAGAAAAGAATTGATATCTTCCAAGATGGCATATGAAGAATGGACTGATAACTGATAGTTCACAAATGCTATGATATGCAATACTACATGATTATGCTAAAATGATTATGCTAAAATGCTAATTGCTATTTGCTTCAAGATTAAAACTCATAGATGCATAAGTTTTACAAATGATTGGCTTGGAAATTCACTTGAAGTCTAACTATTCATCAACTAAAACTCTTGATTTTATAGACCTTGAGAGGACAAGATGATGTGGCCCAGATCAACGGTCATGATCAGATCTATAGATTTTGATGGTTGTGAGAAAAGGTGAAGGTTGAGAGAAAGGGGGGAGGAGAAGACAAGTGTCACTCATCTCACCTTGACTGGGTTGCTGACTAAGGGAACCAAGGGATGGTTGGAGAAAATTTAGGCATGAGAGGACAAGTGGACTCAAGTCCTTCCTAAGATGTAGGGATGTTGGAGAGAATATAGAAGGAGGTTATGAAATATGTGTACATACACAATATTTCATTAAGTTTGGAGGTTGAAGATAAATGATGAATTAATATTTAAAAAATATTAATTTCCTTAGCCACATGTTTGATGAGTTGGCAAAGGGAAGATGAAGTGGATATGGAAGGTGAGTTGGAAAAAGGGATTAAATAATTTAGAAATTATTTAATATTTGAGACTATAGGATAGGAGAATAACCATTAAATATTAGATATTTAATTAATTGAAGGAGATAATTAAATATTAGATATTTAATTAATTAGAGGAATAGAATAGATGAATTAATTAATATAATATTTTGATTAAATTAATTAATAGAAAGACACGAAAAATGAATTAAATAAATTAATATTTTCAAATTAACTATTTAATAGAATAATAATATTAAATAAATATAAACTATTTATTTAATTGCTCATAGCCATTTTTATGTGTATAAATTTTGCCCCTCTTTGAAATGATGTCAAGGCAACATTGTTTCAAATATTAAATCAAGTCTCGATAGTGTGCCTAATGGAGATAAAAATCCTGATTGTGTGCCCCCTCGAGAGATTGATCGTGAATTTGTTGAAAAATTTGCATAAGTGATTGATCTCATGATAATTGAAATTTATGCAACTTTGGTTGATGAAAATGTATTCTCTTTGATTACTTTGATATTCTTCTTGATTTGATGATTGATAGAGTTTGATTGACCTCATGATCGATGAGGGTCAATAATATAAACACGAAGCTTTGATGATATGATAGGATAGATTTTGATTGACTTCATGATTGATAATGTAAATGATGTAAACTCAATATTAGATAGACTATATGTGTAACCTCATGATGAATGAGCGTCACTAATATGTGGTCAAATAAATTGATAGAAATCTCAAGTGAGTGGATACGATAACTGATTAATTGATCAAAGCGATTGATTGGATCAAGAACTGACATTTTGTTGATATCATGTTGCAAGAGGATCTAGATGTATTGATTCATCTATGGGGAAGCAAGATGATCAATGAGGCCTACAACATCTGAAAAGAGTGGTGCTCTTTGTCCTAGTTGACATATTGGTATGAGACATTGATTTGTATCATGGGACATTGTATTTTATTGATTATTTCTTTGATATCATTGTATACTTGGATTTTTTATTGTTTTATGATGATCTATATGCAGACATGGACCTTATATGATGATGATATTTTATTATGCATGTTATTATATATGATGATGTTCTATATGCATGTTATATGGATGAAGTGATGATATGGATGATGTTGTGATATTTTTCTTTCTTTTCCTTATTATTATGATCTATACGAAAATGCAAATAAATGATTGATTTTTTTTTGATGCACATGGATGAATTGAAAATGATTACTAACGTAAATGATACAAATGCAATGATCTATATGATATGATTTTGATTTTGATTGATTTGTTTTTTTGATGCACATGGATGCAATTGAAAATGGTGTGAAAATGAAAATGATCTACATGATATGCTTTTCATTTTTATATGTAATGCTTATAATGATTATGAATCTAAGTGCAAAGATGCAACTAAATGATCTTTAATGAACTTTTAATGATAATGCAAATAATAATGATGATACACTACATGGTTAATGAAATACACTTAATTGAATGCAAACTAATACAATGATTAAAATGCAACTAAATGATTTAAAATGATTCTAAAGATGAATACACCTACGATGATCAAATGCAAATTGTTTTTGTTTGTCCTTTCATACTCAATCTTTATTTATGATTGTTGATCTCTTAATGAAATGATATTCTTATAATGCAACTAACAATGAATACTTATAATGTAGATGAATAATGAACTAATCTAAAATGATCTAACTAAAAATTATACTACCATTCTTCATATGTTATCTTGTAACAATACTTGATTTCATCATTGAGCTTTTAAATGTTGTAAGAGAATACAAGCAACTTGACATAAAGATTCAAGATGACCTGAGTATTTCTTACATGGATTTTGATATAGCAAGTTAATACAAGAAACTTGCTAAAATGAATCAAGTTGACCTGAGTATTGCTTGTAGAATAGACTAGGATTATCTCCTTTCATGCATGACTTGGAACATCCTCCTTGATCTTTTGTCGATCATATCCTGAGACAATTACATACCTTAATAAGAGATAAACCATAGATAGTAATCAAAGAAAAATAATCACGCCTCATCATACCTTCTCTAGTCATGGACATCCTTGTGTCACATACAGTACATGATTAGCAATAAAATCAAGATATAAACACTGAATCTTGTATGTCATTCATATGTTCTTATGGTCATCAACTAATATAATCATTTTGATGAATGATCTTTGATAATCCTTTATTACTTTTTGGTTGATTCTTTGGTTTCTAAGTTTCATGATTCAGTTGTTGATGAAATGCCTTGATCTTCATTGCTTTGTTGTTTGTTATCTGTTTCAAAACCCTAGGTGTTTTTTATTTTTCTAATTTTTTCGAATGCTTTTTGTTTTTCAAAGATTTAAAATATCACCTTAGAAAAAGGAATTAGGATTTTGCCCCCAACGGAAACAAAACCTTATTATGGATGTATGAATTGATCAAGATCCAAACTATGGTGGGATACAAATGCAGATTGATAGATTCTGATAAAATCTAAGACAGTGACTATGACAAGTATATCAAAGATTGATAACTGTTGGTAAGCTGCATATTTTCTTCCAATGGTTCAAAGCAATGGATGAGATAGGATAGATAGATTGGATATGATGGAGTGGATAGGTACACAAAATGATCTCATAGATGGAAGAACTCACTTTATAGATAGCACATGTTTACCAGGTTTTCACCATCTAAATTTATTGCATTTTTTTCATACTTTGACTTTTTTTAATGCTTTTTAGGGATTTTCTGCTTTTCTAATTTTTTACTGATTTCTTCAAGACTTTATATGCTTTTTATTGATTTTTTTTTCCAAGACTTTATATCTCAAGCATAGAATTTATTGAGATGAATAGAATTGATAGGTTCATCAAACCAATCACCTTCAGGGGTAGATAACTTGTATGCTCCTGATCCATATGTTGCTACTATGACAAAAGGTTTGAGCCAATTTGGTTCAAATTTTCCCTTCTTTTCTCGATCTTGCTGATTTCTTGGATTCTCCCTTAGAACTATATCTCCAATCTGAAAAATGCATGGCTTGACTCTATGGTTATAACTTCTTACCATTCTTTTTTGATATACTTTCAAATGATCTATTGCATTTTGGTGACATTCCTAAATCAGTTCAAGTTCTTGGAGTCGAGAGACTCGTTCTTCTTCTTCTGGTATAAGACCTTTCAAGTACACTCATAGAGAAGGTATCTCTACTTATATAGGTAATATGGCTTCTGATCCATAGACAAAATAGTATGGAGTTGCCCCTATTGGAGTGCGGATGCTGGTTCAGTATGCCCACAAAGCAGGATTTAACTGAATGTGCAAATCTTTTCTAGCTTCATTGACTGTTTTCTTTAAAATTTTCAAGATAGTTTTGTTTGATGCCTCAACTTGAGCATTTCCCTATAGATAATATGGAGTAGATAACCTATGTTGGATATGAAATTGTTCACATAGATCCTTCACATCTTTATTTTTAAATGGTCTTCCATTATCAGTGGTAATGGTCATAGGAACTCCATAGCAGTAGATTATATAATTCAAAATGAATGATGATATTTGTTTTCCTGTCACTATTGTTAGAGGCACTGCTTCAATCCATTTAGTTAAATATTTAGTAGCAGTCAAAATAAACTTATGTCCATTAGAAGATGAGGGATTTGTCTTTCGTACTAAATCAAGGCCCCATTGAGAAAATGGTCATGATCCTGTCATGTGATATAATTTCTATGCTGGTGCATGAATGAGATTCTTAGGGATCTAACATTGTTTGCATTTCCTATAATATGTGAATGAATCTCTCTCCATAGTAGGCCAATAGTAACCCATACAAATAAGTTTCTTATCTAGTGTTAAACCACTTGAGTGTGTGCCACAAATACTGGCATGAACTTTGTTAAGAACTTTCTCAGATTATTCTTGTTCAAGACATCTAAAAAAAGTACCATTAGACCACACCTATATAGGATATCTACAATAATAATCTAGTGAGAGGACTAAAAGATAAAATTCCTTTTCTAATTGCAGGATAGGTTAAGAGGAAGGATGTTCTCTTTTAAGTACTGATAAGTTTGACCGTATAAGGATTGACTAGTTACCGATATATGGCAAATTCAATAGATATGTTGGGATTGAATGGTAGGGGTTAAGATATCTTCCATAAGAAATTGGTAACGATGTTGATTCTCCTTATTTTACAAGAGCGATGCTATTGTAGCCATTGCATCTGCTGCTTTATTCCCATTTCTTGGAATCTGGGTGAATGCTATTTCTTTAAAGTGTTCTTTAAACTCCTCCACCAGTTGTTTGTATGGCATGATTTTATCATCCTTAGTTTGATAATCATCATTTATTTGGTTGATGATAATTTGTGAATCACCATAGAAATGTAATTCTTTGACATTCCATTCAATGGTCATTTTGAGCCCAATAACCAATGCTTCATATTCTGCAATATTATTGGTGCATGGAAATCGTAGTCTATATGAATTCAGAATTATGTGTCCCTGAGGTGTGATGAAAAATATTCTTGCGCTTGATCCATATTGTGTATAAGAACCATCAAAGTACAATTCCCAAAAGTTTGTACTTACTATCAAAATGTCTACATTAGGAAATTCAATGTGCAAAGGCATGTCATGTTGTAAAGGTGCTTCAACCAATTGATCAGCAATGACCTGTCCCTTGATAGATTTTTGGTCAACATACTCTATATCAAATTCACTCAGTATCATAACCCATTTGGCTAGTCTCCCTATCAATGTTGACTTGCTCAACAAATACTTTAGTGTATCTATCTTTGCTATTAGTTTCACAGAATGAATCAACATATAATGTTGTGGCTTCTGAGTTGCAAATACAATTGCTAGACATGTCTTCTCTATTGAGGAATAATTTAATTCATAGCCAACAAGTATTCTACTGATATAATACATTTCTCTTTATTTTCCTTCTTCATCATGTTGAGCTAGGAGAGCTCCTAATGATACATTTGTTGCTAAGATATAGAGCAACAATGTTTTCCCTTTAGTTGGTGATACAAGTACTAGAGGACTCATAAGATATTTTTTTTTTTGCAAAAAAGCTTCTTCACATTTTTTATCCCATTTGAATGGAATATTCTTCTATAGAAGATGGGTGAATGGAAGACATCTATCTGCTAATTGAGAGACAAATCTCCTGATTGATTGCAATCTTCCTTGTAAAGATCACAATTGACTTATGTTCCTAGGTGACTCCATCTCCATGATGGCTTTGACATTTTCAGGATCTACTTCAATTCCATGAGCTGATATAATGTACCCAAGAAGTTTTCTAGAGGTTACTCCAAATGCACATTTCTTTAGATTTAATCTCAATTGATATCTTTCCAACCTGTCAAAAATCTTGCTTAATATATTTAAATGTTCTTGTCTTGTATAAGATTTTGCAAGTCATCTACATAATCTTCCATAAATGTATGCATCATGTCATGGAAAATTGTTGTCATAGCTCTTTGATAAGTCACTCATGTATTCTTAAGCCCAAATGGCATATCATTCCAATAATAAGTTCCCCATGCATAGGTGAAAGTTGTCTTTTCTTGATCTTTGAGTGCAACTGTTATTTGATTATATCTCGAGAAGCCATCCATTAATGAAAACATCTCATGTCCTGCTGACAAGTCCACAATTATATCAATGTTTGGTAGCAGGAAATCATCTTTTGGATATGATTTATTCAGATCTCTGAAATCTGTACTAACTCTTATGCTTTTATCTAGCTTTGACACTAGTACAATACTTGAAACCCATTTTGGATAAGCAACAGGTCTTATAAAACCCACATCTAATAGTTTATTCAGCTCAATTTTTACAAGAAGAGCAACATGTGGATGCATCTTTCTTCACTTTTTCTTAACTAGTTTTTGTTTTAAATCCACATTAAGATGATGCATGATAAGATCTGGATTAAGTCCTGGCATGTCTGCATAGTACCAAGAAAAATTTATTTGTCTTTTCTTAAATAATTTCATGTATTGTTTCCTCTCACCAATGTTTACTGCTTCTGTTGGTTCTATCCGGATAGCAGATCTCTCCTAAAAATATGCAGGAAGAATGTCAAACTTTCCATCTTTTGGTGCCTCAAAGAGGTTTTCACCATCAGATACGTCCTTTATTTTCCCTTTTGATTGATTTATTGTTGTCATGAAATGGTTTTCAACAGTAGGTTTCTTTCCTTGTTTTATTTCAATTTTGCGACTAGAAAGTTTGGCATTCTCCTAGCTACGAGAAACGTTACTTGATTCTACAATGGAAGATATCCTAGGTGTGATGGGTTTGATAGCATTAAGATACACGACTAAGTCATGATCATTGGAAAAGACATTTAGCTCTAAGTTTTCTAAATTATCCCAATCAATTAGTTCAGGATGAAGAAGGGGTAAGTCATAGTCACTGTCATCATTAAGTGCTTCAAAGTTCATGACATAATGATCATAATTTGGGATAGAGTAGGTAATGTCATAGATTGAATGATTTTGAGAATCATCTCTCCGAAGTGTCTTCCAATTAGTTCTAACAAAATCAGTATTAGTATTTTGTGGTTCACACTCAAGTGGTTCTTCAACTGATGTTTATCCCTTAAATGAATGGATTATATCAACACACACTTCTTTAATACTACAAATTCCTTCTTGATTGACCTTATTTGCATTTTGGAGTTGACATACTTGTGTACCTGATAAAGAGGATTCTTTTGTTATATTTTTTCTCCTTTAAAACTCAACTTCTTCTGGACTAATAGTCAATCCTACTTGACTATTTCTTAATTCTTCTATGGTTTTTCCACATCTCGATACATCTTGTTCATCTTTTGATGAAAATATTATATTTCCAGATGCTTGATCTATCCCTGCTTGTACTTCTTGTAGCATTACTTCTTTGTCTTTTCCATTCCCCTTCCTTTTTTGTTTTGTATATGCCTCTTTTCTCTGAATTCTGAGTTCTTCTCATCTTCTTTCTAACTCCATCTTTTGTTTTGTATTAAATAAGTCTTCCTCTATAATAGCTATTTGTTCTTCATTGTTTTCCTTACTTGACGTACTAGATAAGACTTCTAGACCCCATTCATACTCATTTGAACCTGTCTCTAAATTGTGGTCTAGGACTACTCCTCTATACCATACAAGAATGTTGTATGGTGCAAAAAGTTCCCTGATTTCTGCCATCTCTATTTTCACTGCTTCTAGAATATCTTATTTAGATTTTGCATTTGTTCATATTTCTTGAACTTGTTGACAAGATTCTTCTTTACCTTTGATGGTAATCTCCTCTTCTTTCTTTTCAAGTTCTTCTTTCTTCTTTTGTTTATTGGTTAATATTTATGCTGCTTGATGTAGCTTTTCTTGTCATTATTCTTCTTTAGAGATTGATTTCTTTGTCCACTTTTGATTGGATTTTAGATATCCAAGCCCTGATTTATCTTCTTTGGATTGTGAGTGGAGACAAATAGGTTCTGAAATACCTTGATGTCGCTTACCAATTGGTCTTTTTCCTTCATAACCCATTTTTTACATGATTTTATAACCATTGTCATATTGTTTTATGGGAATATTGACTTCTACATCTGTTGCTATAGTTTCATTTTCATCTTTGTACAACGAACCAAGAATGTCTTTGTCTTCATTTTCTTCTTCAATAGTTCCAGCTCTAACAAATGTTCCTTTAAACATATCTTTTGATCTTTTTGATGTCTTTGATTGAATATCTGTAGGCTTTCCATATGACTTAGGGGAAAGTGGAAAATTATGCAAAGAATATTTTCTCATTTCTTCATCATTTAATTTGAGCTTTTCCTCAAAGGTTTCCCATAACTTTTCTTGAATTTCTTTGGTAGGATATACTGATTCTCTATTATGTGGAACTCTTGTATCTTGTGTTGGCTTCAAATTATTGCAATATTGACTAGAATTTGCAATTATAGTGAACTCTTGTCCTTCACGAGGAAATTTTACACATTGATGATATGTAGAAAGAACTGCTTGCATATTGTGAATCCATGATCTTCCTAGAAGAATGTTGTAAGAGAGGTTCAAATCTAAAACCTGACACAATGTATTCCTTTCCACAGGTCCTATTTTGATTGGTAACACAACAGTTCCTTTAGAAGAATGTTCTGCTTCATCATAAGCCTTAATGGTTATTTTCTTCTTCAAATCCACTACATTTTCTGAATATCTGATAGCAGTTCACCAAGCCTGCTCAACACTTCCTAAGTTGATGTTGCTTATTTACACCAACTCACCAAGCCTAGTTGCTTTCTAGGCCTCCAAGTCCCTCTCACTCTCTTCTAGGGCTTGATTCTTGTCCCTACTAGGGTGTTTTCTTCAGTTGTTTTGGTTAGGAACCCTATCAATTCACTGTGCTTCTCAGGTGCTCAATTCTGGCCTCGTAGCCTCAACTTGTCATAATGAACCCCGATTAATATGAGATGTTGCAGAGGTGTAATAAGGTAATCTAAAAAAAATTTAGTGCATATGGAGTCCATTGGTGGGTTGCAACCTTAATTTTTCCTACCGGTTTCACAATCTTGCTCGGAAAAAGGGCTACAAGGAATTAGGCCTAATTAGGCCTCCAAGACCGGTTTCCTAGGGCTTGGAGAAAAATGACTCAAAGAACCCCCAAAAAAGTTTAAGTTTTCTTCAATGATACACCCATTCTTGATAGATTTTTGTGGTTTTAGGCCCTGGTCCAACCGTACAAGGTATGAACCCCAAAATGAGGGTTTGTAGGGTTTTTAAGGGCTTTAACCGACAGTGAGTAGGAAATTTGGGGTTTTGTGATTAAATGGATTCTTAAAGACTCTTGATTGTACATACAAGTCTTCCCCAACCCCATGAACTCCTCCAAATTTAGAAATGGTGTTCTTTCATTCACCTCTACACTCTTCAACACTTTTTCACCTCTTCTTCTCTAGCCGGATTGCTCGTGGACTCACCTAGAATGAGGTGACAGTCATATCCAAATACTTCTCCAACACTTGAACCTACATATTTAAAATGTATAGGAGGTTTCCAACCATCAAGAGGTTTCCAACCATGCCCCAACTAATTAGGCCTACCAGTTTCACAATCTTGCTTGGAAAAAGGGCTACAAGGAATTAGGCCTAATTAGGCCTCCAAGACCAGTTTCCTAGGGCTTGGAGAAAAATGAATCAAACAACCCCCAAACAAGTTTAATTTTTCTTCAATGATACACCCATTCCTGATAGATTTTTGTGGTTTTAGGCCCTAGTCTGACCGTACAAGGTATGAACCCCAAAATGAGGGTTTGTAGGGTTTTTAAGGGCTTTAACCGATAGTGAGTAGGAAATTTGGGGTTTTGTGATTAAATGGATTCTTAAAGACTCTTGATTGTACACACAAGTCTTCCCCAACCCCATGAACTCCTCCAAATTCAGAAAAGGTGTTCTTTCATTCACCTCTACACTCTTCAACACTTTTCACCTCTTCTTCTCTAGCCGGGTTGCTCGTGGACTTGCCTAGAATGAGGTGACAGTCATATCCAAATACTTCTCCAACACTTGAACCTACATATTTACAATGTAAATGATGTTTCAAACCATGCCCCAACTAGCCATGATGGCAACACATGTGGGACTCATGGGGCAACCATATTTACAAGAAAATGACTATTTACAAGCCAAAACTCGCTACTTGTGAATCAAATCACTTCAATAGTAGTAAATGCTAATTAAAATGCTTGAAAATGGATATCCTACTCTACAAAACACTACTGAATCTTAATCCATCATTGGATTCATGGATTCAATCCATTAAATCTTCAAAGAATGCAAAAATTGATCAAAAACAAAGAAAAGTGCAGTCCAAAATCTTATATTCTGATTATTTCTTTTAAAATATAAGTACACCAACCATGGTAAACATGCCAGAGAGGGTTTATATATCTTTCCCACGTGTGGAGTCCTTCCATGGCATTGGGAAATTCCTAAATCCACCACTAACCAATTTCAGGACAAAAGTTGTGATGACAACTTTCAAAAGTTGTCATGACAACTTTTTGCAACTTCATGATTTTTGCACTTTTAATCTCTCCCACCTAAGAGACCTGTATCTAGTCATCACATATGACATTTCAAACATTTCTAAGGCCTATTTAACCCTCTCTATTGCTTTTTCCAACTTTTAGCACTTTTGACCAACAAAAACCCAAACACCTACTCAAACTCACTATTTACACAAAAATGCAAACCTAGGTAAAATAAAATCCACCTAGGCCTACATTGACCAAGTACACACTCTTGGACCCTCCTAGAGTCCTTATTTCCTACTGACTTGGCTAGGGTCAGTACAAGCCAAAATTTGCAAAAACAAGAAAATTATGACCTAGGTGCTCCTGCACCAGTATCCCAAAGCTTTTATCAAACTTAATGCACAAATGTTTAAGCCGGATCCACCATCTATGAGTACGTGTTTGACACAAGTTTTATTAATGGTGACTTCAACATGTAAGGGAGCATTGTGAGGATGTTGTAAGGATGCCTCATCATTTTCAGAAAATGATAATAAATGAGGAGCTATAAGGTGTCCTACCATGTTTTGTAACTGATCTATATCCAAGTCTTTTGAAACTATTGTTTCCACTAAAGCTTTCTCCAAAATTTCCTTATGCATAGGTGAAACTTTAAGAAGTTCTAGAATTGATATTTGAGCGGGTATGCTTTGTAATTTCTCTACTAAATTGTATTGTTGTGAAGTGGATGTTGGGTCTTTTGTTATACCTGGAAAGGTAACCTTTTCTTTTCTTCTCGAAATAACATTGATTGGCTCTGAAGATGGATTATCTTTAACAATGATAACATTTACCACATCATCATATATATAAGTGTAATTTACTTTGGATTTTCCTTTGTCATCTTTTAATTGGGATGGTTCACCTTTGTCATAATTCAGAAGTGGAGTTTTGAAAGCTAGGTGTGATTCATTTGTCTTATAGCTATCCACTATGATAGTTCCATTATCGATTAGATCTTGGATAAGGTGTTTCAATCTTTGACAATCATTTGTTTGGTGTCCTTTATTCTGATGGTAATTGCAAAAATGATTGTCATTCCACCAATTTGTCTTGATTGGTGGTTCATAACTTCTTGCTTCTGGTAAAACAATCAATTTGTTAGCGAGCAAAGTTTTTAAAGCTGATTCCAATGGTTCTCCAATGTTGGTGAGTTTCCTCCGAGGATTGGAGAAGAAGGACTTGGTTTTATTTTTTTATTGATTGTTATTGCTTGGGATCTGAGTTGATAGATTAAAAATTGGTTGTTGTTGTTTTGTAGCACTATTATCGTCATTTCCTCCATTGCTAACATTCCTATTCTTTGACCAGAACTTGGGTTTGTCATTGTTGTTGTTGTTGTAGGAATTATTGTAAGTTTTAGTTCTCCTTTCTTTACCATCGTGTTCTCTATTTTTAGACCATTCTCAATCATCTTGGCAAAGGAGGGAGGACATTGCATTCTTAGTTGATAACTCATTTCACTGATAAGATTATCAATGAATATGTCCATTTTTCTTGATCAGGCACATCTCTTGGATACCTATTAAATATGTGTTTCCATCATTGTAAGAAGATCATAAAAGATTCAACATTATTTTGTTTAACATTGCATAGATCCAACATTGTTATCTCATTCCTTATATTGTAGGAGTATTGTGAAATAAATCTATTCACAAGTTCTTCAAAAGATTTGATTATGGATGGTAATCTTGAAAACCACTCCATTAATTGTCCATTTAAACTCCTAGGAAAAAGACACATCAGGTAAGTTTCATTGTGGGCAAATTTCATGCTCATAGTACAAAACTCCCTAATGTGATCATGAGGATCGGATTTTCCATCATATTTGTCATATTTAGGGATCTCGCAATGTTGTGGAAATGGAACCATATTCAAATTTTTATCAAAAGGATATGGGCATATATCTTCTAATGAATACTTCTTGGAGCTTGTTCCATTTTGCATATCTTGCATCTGTAGTTGTAGAGTTTGCATTTCTTGGGTAAGGTTTAACAATGGATTATCCATATAGTTTCTCCTTGTTTCTTCATAAGTTCTTTTATCACTACGCTCTTTTCTTGTGTCATCCCTTTCTTTTCTTGTCTCTTCATGAATTTATTTATTCACATCTTCATCATTTGGATCATCTGTTTTTTGCGTGTTACTTGCCTCGGCATCTTGTTTCAAGCTTTCTATGTTAAAGTCTTGTGGTAATTTAGCTCCACATTTTGCCAACATCAAGAGATATTTCTCTTTTTGTTTTGCTAACAATTTTTCCATTAGCCTATCAAATTTGAAATCTTGCTCAAGGTCTCTAATTGT
This sequence comes from Cryptomeria japonica, assembly GCF_030272615.1. Lineage (NCBI taxonomy): Eukaryota > Viridiplantae > Streptophyta > Pinopsida > Cupressales > Cupressaceae > Cryptomeria > Cryptomeria japonica. Next base: position 685,860,513 of record NC_081415.1, read on the forward strand.
ATTATTGACTGCTTCTTCGTCAACAACGGTATACCCAAAAGTTTGGAATACAGGATTATCTACTTCCTCCATTTGTTTTTGTTGTTTTCTAAGTTGTTCGTATTGAGCTCTACTCCAAACTAGCATGTGATTATTTCAAAAAAATTGAAATTTCCAAAGTATAAAGTCAATAGGTGATTATTGGTTTAGGAAGATATGCTTTGTTGATTTTACTGCTATTGTTTGTTCATTGTGATAAAGCATCTCTTTGTTGAAAAACACGTCTTTGTAAAATTTCTTGGTCAAACTCTATACCGTGGCCACTTAAGTAGTGATGAAAATGGTCTAGGAATGTCCTATGTTTTCATAAGATCTTGTGATTGATATACAAGAATCTTATTCTTTTCTAAGTATCTTTATAACTGTGTTTTATTTTCTTAAGGTGATACTTAAAAGTCATATAAGCATCTGATAGTTTACAAGTTTGTTTGATTCCAATGTTGGTGCAATTCTGATTTTGATATAACCTAGGTTCAAAATAGGAAATATATATCCAAGATTATGAACATAGGATAAATTGATCAAGCTTCGTGATAGAGGATTTGATTATCCTGATGAGAGACTTTACAATGATGTTGATTTTTTTGCACTTAATATGTTTGAATCAATAGCTTGTTGAATGTTTATGCTTATAGAAACATTTTAGGAATAGCCTGTTGGATTAGCGACCTAGTTGTTGAGCTTGTTTGAAAATATGTGATGGTTTAGAGACAAATATACTCAACAAGTATTTTGATACTGATGTTTTGACACATTAGTTTGATCTGGTGTTTCAAATGTTGGAAAGCCTTTGTATTACTCTTTTGATCAAATTTTCCAGCAATTTGTTGGATTTTTGCTTACTCGTAGATGATAATTTTCTTCAATTTTTGACCATTTGGAACATGTTACAGACATAGAAGACACAATGTTTAATAAAAAAAATGCACAAGCAAGTACAAATCTTATGGCAGGCTCAGACAATAGTTGTTGAATCTCACATGGGGTTTCCCCCAAGGCTACGCTATTCAAAGCGGATATTTAGATGCTTGACCCAACTGGTTCCACCCTCGGCACTCACTTCTCTAGGGCAGCCAAGCACTAGTTTCCATGAAAAATCCCCATGGAAAAATTTATATCTCTACTAAGAACCGTATGTGTGTGAGCCGCTTCAAAGGTCCGACCTCCCGCACCAACAACTAGAAGGATTTTGGCAACTAGTACAAGTGGTTTTTAGTAAAGGCTTCTAGTCATGTGGCCATACATGAAAGACTTTCAACTCTGTAAATACAGAAGGTTCCTAGCCTATAGAGGTTATGCTCCATAGGGTTTATGGGGAAACATATTATCAGTATGAACTTATCAGCACATGTTGTTTGAGACTTTCATCATAAACACAATTTATTTAGAGTGGATTGGAAGGACTTGGTATTAGCCTGTTTCCTCTTTAGGTCATTCCCCACTCACTGATCCCCTCAAGGAAGGCACTCTAAAGGATTTAATTGCTTGAAAGTAAAGAAAGCATAAAAGAATGGGTTTGGATTTTTTATCACCCAATTAAGGGGACAACATATACCTACCACTTTCGAGACACGGAATATAAGTGTTCTTTTTAACTTTCCATAGCAATGTGATCTATCCTCTATTTGGAGATGTTGCTCCAACAAACATGGTGTTTATTTTAGCCTTTTTAAAAGTCTACGTGCAACTATTTTAGAGAGTTTACTCAAAATGCAAGTTGCATGCTATCAATTTATCCCCTTAGTTAAACTAAATGAGCAAGACATGATATATTAATAGAGATTTTAGTTAACTAGGTGAGGAAATGCATAAAATTTTCCTTAAACACAATCCTGCACATGGATGTCAGTAGTTTGAAAATTTTAAGTTCTTGGACATTTGGACCTACAAGAAAATTATGTCAGTTGCAAACAAAATCACTATTCTAATAAATGCAATATCTTTCACCTCAAAAGCGCTAACCTACACTACAAAAGTGCTTCTCTATGGACTCAAAAACTTGACTTCTTTAACAAATACGCTAACCTGTAATGCAAATATGCAAATTTTCAGACAAAAGCGCTAACCTACATGACATATGCATTAACCTATGATGTAAATGCGCTAACCTATGATGCTAATGTGTTAACTTGTGATGCAAATGCACTAACCTATTGAACAAAAGCATTATCAGAATTCACACATGCATGAATCTACATTACAAATGTGTTAATTTTACTTTTGCAAGATTTTTGAAGGTATATGTGAGGTCCATGAGCCCCACGGTGGGTGCCAAAATGTGTCGACTTGAATTTCATCCTCAGAATGCTACCTACAACAAGTTAGTTTCACAAACTACCAATGAAAATGCTCTAGGAAATCCAAACTCAACCAATGAAACTACATGAAATATATATGAAAAAAAAATTACTATTTTTACCTTCATGGTTTATGTCTTATTGTGTCCTAACTCCATTGTTCCTGGTTGCAGATGGTGTGCTCTTAGACAAGCACTGATAGCTTCCAAGATGGCATATGAAGAATGGACTGATAACTGATAGTTCACAAATGCTATGATATGTAATACTACATGATTATGCTAAAATGCTAATTGCTATTTGCTTCAAGATTAAAACTCACGGATGCATAAGTTTTACAAATGATTGCCTTGAAAATTCAATTGAAGTCTAACTCTTCATCAACTAAAACTCTTGATTTTATAGACCTTGAGAGGACAAGATGATGTGGTGCAAATCAGTGGTCATGATCAAATCTATAGATTTGGATGGTTGTGAGAAAAGGTGAAGGTTGAGAGAAAGGGGGAAGGAGAAGACAAGTTTCACTCATCTCACCTTGACTAGGTTGTTGACTGAGGGAATCTAAGGATGGTTGGAGAAAAGTTAGGCATGAGAGGACAAGTGGACTCAAGTCCTTCCTAAGATGTAGGGATGTTGGAGAGAATATAGAAGGAGGTTATGAAATATGTGTATGTACACAATATTTCATTAAGTTTGGAGGTTGAAGATAAATGATGAATTAATATTTAAGATATATTAATTTGCTTAGCCACATGTTTGATTAGTTGGCAAAGGGAAGATGAAGTGGAGATGGAAGGTGAGTTGGAAAAAGGGATTAAATAATTTAGAAATTATTTAATATTTGAGACTATAGGATAAGACAATCACCATTAAATATTAGATATTTAATTAATTAGAGGAATAGAATAGATGAATTAATTAATACAATATTTCAATTAAATTAATTAATAGAAGGACAAGAAAAATGAATTAAATAAATTAATCTTTTCAAATTAACTATTTAATAGAAGAATAATATTAAATAAATATAAAATATTTATTTAATTGCTCATAGCCATTTTAATGTGTATACAGAAGGAAGGTATGGAAAATTGATGCTCCTCACAACATGTAATGCCAAGGATCCACTTCCATCACTAGGTCGAAGATATGTCCCCAATTATAGATATGACCTCATTATTATGTATGAAGCATATGGTGACAAAAGTATTATTATAGATGGAAAAATGACGCTAGGTAGAACAATGAAAAGTCATGATGGGGACAAGAAAGTTATTATGACATGATAGGATGTGAGTGTGTGCAAAGTGAAGGGATGATGCAAAGTCCTAAAGGTGGGAGGATTAAAAGTCTTTACACATAGCATCAGTTACCCAGTTTTCACCATGGTACTTTCCTAGGGCACCACCGAAGTGGTTTTCACTATTGGACGAATTTATTTCTCTTTACTTTTTTTTATTTTTTAAATTTTTTTTATGTCAAACGAGACGCCTATTTGCTAGGTTTTCATCAAGGTGACCATTTTTTTAGTTTTATGATTTTTATTTTTTTTTAATGGGATTTTAAGATCTTATGTGTAGAATCTACAAAGGTGCATTTTGTTGATAGGATCGTCAAGTAGTTCACCTTCATGGGTGGATAACTGATATGCTCTTGAGCAATAAACTACCGTGACAATGTAGGGGCCCATCCAATTAGGATCAAACTTATCTCATTTGTCTTGATCCTATTGATTCTTGGGATTTTCCTTAAGAGATAAGATAGCAACCTCAAATGTGTGAGGCTTCACCTTATGATTGAAGCTTCAGCTCAAGTGTTGTTAATATGCCTTGAGATTATTGAAGGTATTTTCTTAGCACCCATCTAGCAATTCCAGATCCTATAATTAGGATACTCTGTAATCTTCATCACTAACCAAATCATATAAGGAGACCCATAGGGATCATAAATTGAACTCAATGAGAAAGATATCTTTAGTACCATAGACAAGTGAGTAGGTTGTGACTCTAGTAGGTGTACAAACACTTGTATGGTAGGCCCATCAGGGAAGATTTATTTGTATGTGCAAACCATGACCAACATTGTAGATTGTATTTTTAAGTATTTTAAGGATAGTTTTATTAGATGTATCAACTTAACCATTGCCTTGGAGATAATATGTGGTAAAAAAGCAATGTTAGATATGAAACTTGTTATAGATCTTATAAACATCCTGAATCTTGAAAGGATACCCATTATTTGTGATGATGAAAAGGGGAACAATATATCGACATATAATATAATTGAGGATGATGTGGCTATCTATTTACCAGTGATTTGTGTGAGGGAAATGAATTAGATCCACTTTGTGTTTTACTCAGTGGTTGTTATTATAAATTTATGGCCATTGGATGATGGAGGGTGAATCTTACCCACAAGATTGAGTCCCCATTAAAAAAAAGGCCATGGTGTAGTGATCATTTGGAGTTCCTACTTTGGTGTGTGTATCAAGTGTTCATGATTCTAACATTGCTTGCATTTCTTAACAAACTGATAAGAATCCTTTTCTATTGTAGGCCAATAGTAACCATCCCTTGTTAGTTTCTTGTCTAAGGTTTGAACACTAGAGTGGGACCACATGTACCTTTGTGAACCTCTCGCAACATGGTGTAAACTTCCTCACTTTCTAGACATCTGAGAAGAGTACCATCGAGACCCCCATGGTAAAGGGTATCGTCAATGATGACACATCAAGAGATTTGGTGAAAGAAAGTATGACATTAGTTGTTGGAAAGGTTGGGTAGAAGGGTATTATCGTGAAGTTAAGAGAATATATCATTGTACCTATGGGAATCGGTACCAATAACATATATAAGCTCATATTTTATGGCATGTTGATCAAAGAAGCTATTGTAGCCACAACATCCATAGCTCAATTGTTGTATCTAGGAATTTTCTCAAATATTCTAAAAAGTACCTCTTAAAGTCATCCACCATTTTCTTGTAAGGCATCAGTTTTCATCCTTAGTCTTATAGTCATTGTTTGTTTATTGGATTACAAGCTGCGAGTCACCAAAAACATGAAGTTCCTAGATGTTGTCGGTATAAGGAAAAGATAATTGATATGACTTTGGGATTCAATCTCTTTGAGATGTTACAAAAAGTATGCATGTGCCTACTCAATGTTGTGTGAAAGATCCATCAAAATAGAGTTGTCATAGCTTGGATTGTTTTATTGTTAGGATGGATTCATCCAAAAATTCTAAAATGAGAGGAGAATCATCAATCATAAGTGCATGTGCTAACTAGTTTGCAGTGAATTGTCATTGTATAGCTTTTCTATCGACATACTCAATATCAAACTCACTTAAGATCATCACCCATTTAGCCAATCTACCTATAAGAGTTTCTTTGTTGAGTATGTGCTTGAGTGAATCAATTCTCACTATGAGCTTGGTCTTATGAGTGAGCATATAATGTTGCAATTTCTATAAAATAGAAACTATGGCAAGACGTGTGTGCTCAATGGGACTATAATTAAGTTCATAACCCATCAAGGTTTGATTTATGTAGTAGATAGCTCATTCTTTCCCTTCATGATCTAGTTGTGCCAAAGTACCCCTAGTTTTGTTGTTGTTGTTGTTAATATGTAGAGAAGTAAGGATTTTCCTATGATTGGTGGCATAAAACTGGTGGACTCATGAGATAATATTTGAGTGAATTAAATTCTTGTTGGCATTTATCATCCCATTTGTACTTAATATTTTTATGTTGCAAATGTGTGCACAAATAAAATTTATTTGCAAGTTGAGAGATGAAACTGTCGATTGATTGGAGTTTCCCTTGTAATGACCTTAACTGAAAAATGTTCTTTGGGGGTGGCATTATTCTTCTTGTCATCGACATCCCGAATAGGTCATTTGCATAGACTTCATCAAAACATGCATTATATCATGAAAGATTGTAATCATAGCTCTCTGATATGTAGCACCTCCATTCTTTAATCCAAAGGGCATGACATTCCAATAAAAGGTTCCCTAAGGACATGTGAAGTGGTCTTGTCTTGGTCTTTAGGTGCGATCTCAATCTCATCATAATAGGAGAATCCATCCATGAGTGATAGCATCACATGTCCAGCTATGACATCAACAATCAAATCTATGTTAGGTAAAGGAAAGTCAATGTTGGGACAAGCCTTGTTGATGTCTTTGAATTACATATCTGGATACTACTGTAGACGTCTAAAAATGGTCAACGCTTGCGGAGTCATACTTTAACATTGGCGCATTGCCTTATTTTAGGGTTTTTGCATCGCATTAACATTTCTCCTATGTTGTGCACTTGGTCTTTATCATTTGCGAGCATCGAGTCCTTCTTCTGCATTCTTCATTTGTCTCAATTCCGAATTTGGTCTTGTTGATAATAATCTTTAGTCATGATTTTGGTCAGCCTTATCCTGTCGTATCAATGTGCGTGTTCATTTGTCATCATTCTGGACATCGTCAATCCTAATCAATGATAGAATTAGGGTTTTGTCCTTTTCTCAATCTTGTCATCTTGCGATCGATTCACCATCAATCCTTGTCAAATCTCATCAATTTTGTGATCGATTTGTCATCGATCATTGTCCTTGTCAATCTTGTCAATTTTGCGATTGATTTGTCATCGATCATTGTCCTTTTCAATCTTGTCATTTTGCGATCGATTTGTCATCGATCGCCATCCTTCTCAATCATGTCAATTGGCATCAATTATTCATTGATTCCTCGTCAATTGGCGCATTTATCAATCTTGGTCAATTTGTCAACCAATCTCAATCATTTATCAGCATTGGTCTTTTATCAAGTCAGAATCATGATCAAATTGATCTTACATCAAGACCTAATTATCGTCCTTGCATTTCTAATTTATCTTCTAGGGTTTCATGATTTATTCATTTAACCTTGTTTGTCATTTCTCCCTCTAGGTTAAATGATTTATCTATCCTAAGTCTTCTTGTCACAATTAAATGTTTATTTAATTGGCTAATTAATTCCTCCTCTTTTTGTAAATTAATTAATGAATGAAAAATTATTAATTAATTTACCTAATTTGCATCAATTTCCTGATTTCCAAGTCATTATTTCTAACTTAATTTTCTAATTTCTCCTAAATTCCTAAATGTCTATTTCTATTTCAAATTCTTGTCATAATCCTTGCATAGCAATTTGTCATAAATTCTCATAAATCCTTGCATAGCAATTTATCATATACTTGTCATAATTTTTCTATTCTTGATTTGAATTTCCATTTGAATCACCTTAATGCTAATCTTGTCTTTTCTCCAATTTATCTATAAATTGGATGAATTTCTTCAATCAAAAGGGGTCGAATCAATCATGCTTCTAGTACCCTTATGCTGTCGTCTCGTCTTGCCAATCTTGCTTTCATATTATACTTATGCACTTGAAGGTGAGATCCACAAAACAAAGTAATTTGAAGGAGAAAGAAGGACAATGGAGATTTCTGGAGGAGATATTCACATTTGCGATGGTTTGCATTTGAATTGAATGTCTTGTTTTTTTTATGCATCTCTATTGAATGTAATTAGGATTTGGCACTGCAATTTAGTTTTCGTGATTGAGCTAGGCTAATGTTTATGTTGCTTTGATGATTTCCAGATTCCTATCTACATTTCTTGGTGAACCCGACATGAACTAACCATCTAACCATGTTTTGAGTGCCTTTTGAGCTGATTTGTAGGTGAGAAACCCAAGAAATAGGGTAACTCAGGGCTTTCTGGGCACTTCTACGCCTATGTCAAATGGATTTGTGCCTGTGTCAGAGGGATCTACACCTGTGTCAATGCATTCTGTGCCTATGTCAATGCATTTTGCGCCTGTGTCAAGACATTCTGCACCTGTGTGAGGCCAGAAACAAAGGTAAAAATCAATGTTTTTGCTTGCAAATTACTTTGTTTGGCATTTTGTTCTTGCATTTTGGTTTTCTTTGGTACTGATTCTTTGTGTAGAACCTTGGCATTATGTGTGACAAAGAATGAGAATGAAACTACTAACAAATCTTATGCAGGTTCGCTAGTCAAAGACCAAACAAACCAAATTCCTAACTTAGTGATTTTGCAGGTTGCCTTATATTCCAACTAAACTTTGTGTTTGTGATTCATAATTAGGCACCTAGTATGTTTGCTAAGTAGGATGGAATGAACATGTGTTTGCTTTGTTTGTCGAGTTTGACATTGGAGTAGGAGAGTATGCTCTCATCCTTCTTAGGGTGATAAAAAATCCAGATCTTCGATACCATTCTCATGTTTTGGATTGTGTGTTACCTTTAGAGGGCCTGCCTTCTTGACCATTTGCTTTCTTTTGCAAGAAAGTGACAATCGTGAGAAGGGAATGACCCAAGTGAGCATAGCCAGAGTACCTTGGCATTCTAACTCACTATAAATAAATACCTGATGGGCGAAAGCTTTAAAGGAAGGGTTACGTGAGAATTGCAGTTACTTGGGAAGTGATGACCCTTGGACTCTTTCTCATATCAACATCTAAGTAGGGCCTCATGGTCTAAATTGTGCTTGCACGACTACGTTTGTTTGGTATCTTGGTGGGCTTATGTCTCAATCACGCTTGCGTGACACCAAGGAGTAATGCTTAACATAAATCCTTATTAAACACCTTGTATTTAGAGGCCAAAAATCCTTCTAGTTGCTTGAGAAGGAGGAGTTCGGATACTTGGAAGAGATACTAAGTTCGCCATGGGGAGATTTCCATGGGGACTAATGCTTGGCTGCCCTGAGAAGTGAGTGCCATGGAGGGGAGCCCGTGGGGTCAAGAATCTATGTATTCTCCTTGAATCTCATAACGAGTCTACCTCTCAAGTACCTATTGTCCTTACCTACCATAAGAAATGTGTGAATGAGCATGATTGTCTTGAGTCTAAGTTAAAATATCTTGTCTTCTTTGCTTGTCAAAAGTTGAGTTGTGTCTCATTTCAAAAACAAGACAAATTGATTCAAAACAAGGTTAAACACAAGAGTATTTCATTCAACAAAGTTCAAAACACCTTCAAACATGGTTGTCAAACATTTTTTAAAATATTGTCTCAACATTCATGTCACTTAGCTTTAGGTTCATCCTAGGTTTGCATTTTGCAAATTCATTGTCAAGTACCAAGGTTAGGTTTCACCTAGGTCATACTCCTTTGCATATCAATAAGGGTCATCCATTTGCATGTGTCCTCTTGCATTAGAGTAATACCATTTCATAATTCAACCTTAGGTTTTGCCTTAGGTTGAAATTGTCATACATTTGCATGTGCATACCCTAGGTCCCTTCATTAAGCTTAAGTCATTATCATATCATATTAGGGTCATTTGCATAGTAATTGTCCCTTTGCATATAGTGTCAAAACCAGGTTTTGTCATACTTGAGTAATCCAAATCTTTGAATAAACCCTAAGTCATTGTTAGGAAGTCTAGACCTTATCAAACTTTTATCTTTTTGTCATCAATGTCATTTCATCAAACCTAGCTTAGTATCCAAGCACATAGGGGAGACATTGTCATTTTGTCCTTTTGTCACTTGGTCCTTTTGTCCTTTGAGGTCTAGACATCATTTCAATTTCCTAAGGGTCTCTTTTAGATTTGCATTCCAAAAAGTTTGTCAAAATCTTGAAAAACAACCAAAAACATAGGTTGCCTTCTTGCCATAGATTGCATTTTCATCTATTTAGTTTGGATTTAGTTGCATATCATATATTATCCTTGAAAAATTCCAAAAATATTGCATTTGCATAGTGACATGCCTGTTGAAACAAGGTCAAAATCTAAGAAGATGGGCGAACTAATGTATCAACCCATTGACAACATATCAAATTCACAGTTTCAAACTAGTCAAACAGTACAAATTGAAGCTTCGTCAAACACATCATTACCACCATATGAAATGGTTCAACTTGGACCACCTCCATTATATGAACCAGTGTTTGTACCCATGAAACCAAGACATGGGAGTGTTCCACCAACACCCAGGGGAAATGTACCTTTCGATTGGAATCAACCAAACCTGCAACATGACATTCAAACTCAAATGTTATATGAGGAACAAACTCTTTCACAAGGATTTGGTTCAGATCAAGGCATTCAACAATAGACAAATCCAAATGTTTTACCAGATTCCTCATCATATTTCAATGCATCCGATGATGTTGATATGTTTCTTAAAGATCCTAAGATGACAAAAAGATGGATAAATTCTTGAACAAGGTCTTTAAGATGTTCCCACAAAAATATCTTGACATGATGAGTAATGTGACCTCCTCAAGTGAGAAAATCAATGTGCAAAAACAACAAGGCAGTGAGCTGTTAAGTTTTTCTCCACATCCAAGTGAGGAAAATGTGCAACAAGAAACTCAACCTACCTTGATGAGTAAACATGCTATAAAAGCATTGACAGTGACTATTCCTCAAAAGTCACCATTTGAAACAATAAATAATCCGTTATTTAATACGATACCTGTGACACAAGATCAAATGAGGACCACACAAATATTGACAGTCGTCCCTCAACAAGAAGTGGTTCCTCGCATGCATAAAATTGGATCAAAATCTAAGATGCAAGAAAGCTTTACGACTGGAATGCCTGATCTCACCAATGTCCAAAATAATTCCACAATGCAACAAAGTTCCTGTGTCCCATTAAGTTCAATATATTTGCCAAATACTCAAGTACCTGTTATGCAAACTATTGTGACAAATCCTTCGATAATGGTGACACAAAGAGCTATAGATAGTGGTTTGCACCAACAACAAATGTTGCAACAATTGAGTAATACACAAAAGGTACAATCGAATGTGCAAACAAACAATGAACAACAACAATATCACATTCGACAACAAGTTGCAACGCCTTCTACCCCACTACAAGTTAATGCAAACTTGCAACCACCACAATGGATTGGACAAACAACATAGCAAGTCAATGCAAGTGCCATACCCCATCTTAAGGAGAAACAACAAAAACCTCCTAAACAAAGCTTTTTGCAAATGATGGGATTTACACCAAGACAACAACAATTGGCACAAAGTCAGCAAATTCTGATTCGTCAGCATCAACAACAACATGTGCCTCAATATGTGCCAAGACAAACAAGTTATCATACTTCACAACCGCAATTGACGCCTGTGCAATATCAACCTAGGCTACAAACGATGATTCCACCACAAGAAGCACAACAACAAGGTCAATATCAAGGCATGGCACAACCATAGCAACAAGAGGTGTACCAAGAACATTATATGTTGGAGACACCAAAGATGGCAATTTCAGAGCATCAACAACCGATTGGAAACACGATGTATCGACAAAGAGTACCCACCAAGATTAATGATGGACCTCCAAAATCTGACACAATTGCACAATAGCTTGAGAAGTTGCAATGACAAGCTAATGCATTGGAAACCAAAGGAACAAAGAAGTTGTAAACAGATCAAGATTTATGTCCTAATCCATTTGACAAGAGCTTGTACATGCCTCCCTTCCCTAAGCATTTTGAGGCACCTAGTTTTGAGAAATATAAAGGGAATGGCAATCCAAAAGATCACATTCGAGCATTTTTTGAGGCATGTACTAAAGTGAGTTATGAGGAAACATATTTAATGTGCTTATTTGCATGAAGTCTCACAGGACAAGCCATGGATTGGTATTCGCATCTATCAAGGAATATAAAGACTTGGTTAGAATTGGCTCAAAAGTTTATATCTCACTTCGCATTCAACATTGACAGTGACATGACCATGTCAGATTTATGCAACACCAAGCAAAAGCAAGGTGAACCATTAGTAACTTTCTTGCAATGATGGCAAAGCTTGTATAGTCATTCTTCCCAAGATATACCTGAAGAACAACAAGTGAACTTGTTTATCCAAAATTTGGTCCCAAAAATGATGTATGAACTCAAATTGAAAAGTCCCAGTACCATTGAGAAACTCATTAAGAAAGGGATGAACATTGAAATTGCTCTTGTAGCTAAAGGAATCATTAACCTCAACAAAGACAATGACAACACAAACAATTCAGGGGACAGAAATAGATTTTGGTATAAAAACAAGAACGTCACTAATGATGGAGTTGTTGACACAAGAACGGTGTTGACGCAAGAACGGTGAATGCAAATCAACCCCCATTCACAGTAAAGAAATTGAGTGCTCCTAATATGTCAACTATGGAACAAAATCAAACACTAGTGAGCAATATTACTCAACAGCAGCAATACCAACAACATACTCAACAATACACTCAGCAATATAATCAACAACAAGGTCAGCAACAAAACCAACAATGAAAACTTTTCTGATCGAGGGATGGGCCTCCTCGACAATTTACACCATTGGGAGAGCCTATTGAGTCAGTAATGAAACAATTAATACAAGAAAAATTTATCAAGTTACCAGATATCAAGGCCGAACCATTGGTAAAGCTGCATTGGTGGAATGATAATGCATATTGTGAATACCATCATTCAAAAAGACATAAAACCACGTCATGTTTTCAATTGAAGCATATGATTCAAGATTTGTTAGATCAAGGAGTAATTGAGGTAGACCCACCCAATGCGGCCTCTAACACTGATCATACAATTTTCAAAACTCCTTTGCTTGATCATGACAAGGGTAAAGCATCTTCTTCAAACCCTACCCAAATAGCAAATTATGCAAATACTGGTTATAACAATGTCATCAATTTTTTTTGAGCATCAAATGAGTATGTTTCCACCCTAAGAATAAAGGGACAAGATCCTTCTTGCACAATCACCACTCGTCGATCAGAAATAGTCCTGAAAGGAGCTCCTATAGTTCCTCCCAAATCAACTCCTGCAAGTCAGTATAATCTCCTAGATCATCTAGGAAAGACACCTGCACAAATATCAATCCTTGAATTGTTGAAAATATCCCCTATGCATCGTGCAGTCCTAGATAAAGCTTTAATTGAGTCCACTATCCCGACAGACATTGATGTTGACCAGTTTCAAGCCCGAATTGGACATCTAGTTGTTTCCCAAAATGTTGCATTTTCTGATAACGATATTTCTCCCAATAAGCTCCTACATAATGATCCTTTACATCTTGAAGTCTTTGTCCATAATTGCAAAATCTGACAAGTCTTGATAGATGGCTAAGCAGGTCTTAATATTTGTACCCTGAGGGTAGTCATTAGCCTTGGTTATACAGAAAATGACATTGATTCTTCCAAAAGAATTACAATCAAAGCATATGATGATGTTGAGCGCCCATCTAAAGGGATGATTTTATTACCTATCAGAGTTGGTCCAGTGACAGAAAACACTTTCCTACAGGTCCTCAACCTTCATCTCCCCTATAATATGATTCTTGGTCGTTCGTGGATTCACGCAATGAAAGCAGTTCCATCCACTTATCATCAATGTTTAAAATATGCTTACAATGGGACTGAGATAACAATTCCGGGAGATCCTAATCCATTTCAATTTTGTGCTAACCTAAAGGATTCCCCACAGCAACAAGTCCCAGTCAATAGAGAGGCCCACTCTCATAGTTATGTTGATCCTAATGAATTGTTAGATGCTGTCAAAGGAAAATTGAAAATACAAGACCAAGGATGCGGAGAGTATTCAATGGCTCAAACATTCCTCATTGAGAATTTACCAATATCTTGAAAATCATATGGCAAACCACATTTGTTGCAAAAGGAACCTAAGGTAGTTATTCAATATTAGCCCCCCACTACATTTACAAGATGGGGTGAACTTGACAAAGAAACTTTGGATGATGATGTCATAGATTGGCTTTATAATGATCCAACTAAGACACCACCTATCAGGTTGCCAGTGGAGCGGTATGGTAAAGGATTTACTATGCTGCAGAAGAAAGGATATGATGGCTGCAGTGGCTTGGGCCCTGACAAAAATGAAGGCTAGAACCTATTATACCCATGATGCAACCTCCAACTTTAGGGTTAGGTTTTGTACCATTGCGAATTGGACCCTCGTCTACCAAAGTGACCACGTGTGGAAAGGGGCGTGACTCTGATGATGAAACAACACCTGAGGATATCCAACCTGAAACTAATTCCAATGAATGGGATTGGAGTTCCTTTTCCTCTAGCTCCTATGCCCTTGAGAATGTTTTCCTTGACCCTGATGATTTGCCCATGGAAGACAAACATGAAATAACTCCCCGTCCTAAAACATGTCCTAATGCTTGAATAGAGTCATTCTGGGACCCAAGCTCTGAATCAAATACAAGTAGTTCAGACAATGATACCATGAATGTTTATATCTTTACCATCTCAGCCCTTTCTCTCCTTAAAATTGATGATGACATGCCCCTTGTCTATCCTCAGCTTATCCAACATGACCAACAAGAACCACTCACATTGGATTGTTTTCAAAATGACGAAGCAATTGCAGAATTCCTTGGACTATGGGAAGGCATACCACAAGGTGATCATAAGGCAAGGTTTGCTATCGATTTAGATTCTACAGCATATTTTGGGGAGTCAACTCCATCTTCTAGTCATAAAAATGAAAAAGAAAAAGTAAAAAATCAAAAGAATAGGTCTTTGGGTGAAAACCGTAAGGCACTCTCTGATCATGAAAAAGTAAAAATAAAAAACGTACCTACGGGTGAAAACCTCTCTGAGGCCCCCAAAGGTGGAAGATTGGACATACCCCTATCAAGTCAGGATAAATCAACATTGCTTGTGGAAATGTCCGAAGAGATAAATTTGGGTACACCTGACAACCCTAAGGTCATTCATTTTGTTGCTTCTCTATCAAAACAGGAAAAGATAGATTTTGTCAATTTCTTTCTTGAGAAGAAGATCAGTTTTGCATGGTCCTATGCAAATATGCCCGGCCTTGATCCAGAATTAGTCCTTCATCACCCACCATTGAAATTAGATGCCAAGCCTATCAAACAGAAACTCAAAAAGATGCATCCCTAGGTGGCTCTCTTGGTCAAGGTAGAACTAAAAAAATTACTAGACGTGGGCTTTATTAGACCCATTGATTATGCAGACTGGATTTCAAATTTGGTACTAGTTAGCAAAGTAATTGGGGGTATCAAAATCTATACGGATTTTAGGGATCTCAATAAAGCATGCCCTAAAGATGATTTTCCACTGCCAAATATAGACATCATAGTTGACATGACTGCTGGATATGAGATGCTCTCATTGATGGATGGTTTCTCCGGCTATAACCAAATTCGTATTGCTCCTAAAGATCAACATAAGATTGCATTCACATGTGCTTGGGGTACTTACTGCTAGAATGTGATGCCATTTGGTCTTAAAAATGCTAGAGCAACATATCAAAGAGCTATGACGACAATTTTCCATGATTTCATGCATACTTTGATGGAAGACTATGTTGATGACTTATTATGCAAATCTGTCACAAGAGATAGTCATCTAGCCATCCTTGGCCCAATCTTTGATCGAATGGAAACTTACAAGCTTAGACTCAATCCAAAGAAGTGTGTCTTTGGTGTCACAGCTGGAAAATTACTAGGGTACATTATTTCTCACAGAGGCATCGAAGTAGACCCTGCCAAGGTTAAAGCAATAATGGATATGCCTCCTCCTTCCAATCTCCATCAACTAAGAAGTCTGCAAGGAAAGATACAGTCAATCCACCAGTTTATAGCTCAATTAGTAGACAAATGTCATCCCTTCCAGCATTTATTGCATAAAGGTGTCACTTTTAAATGGACTGAGCAATGTCAATCAACATTTCAAACTCTCAAGGATTATCTGCTTTCGCCAGCTATTCTGATGCCTCCTATAGATGGAAAGCCATTCATATTGTATATTTCCGCCACTAAAATGGCACTAGGAGTTCTCTTAGCCCAACAGGATGAGAAAGGCAAAGAACAGGCTATTTATTATATCAGTCGGACACTAGTAGGCTATAAGCTGAATTATTCCACTATTGAACGGGCATGCTTAGTAGTGGTCTTTGCAACACAGAAGCTTCGACACTATATGTTAAATCATCAGACATTGTTAGTTGCAAAAATTGATCCCTTGAAGTACTTGCTTAGTAGGGCAGCATTGACAGGTTGCCTAGCAAAGTGGGTTATGATCCTTAGTGATTTTGATATTGCGTACATGGAGCAAAAGGCAATAAAAGGATAAGTCACAGCGGATCAACTTGCAGAGGCTCCTATTTATGATGATCATCCCATGTTAACCGATTTTTCAGATGAATCAGTCTTTGCTCTCACATCTTCTAATGAATTGAAGTTATATTTTGATGGATCCCATACCAAGTTTGGGTCCGGAGCAGGTATATTGTTTGTCACCCCTCAAGGTGATGCTATTCCCAAATCTTACCAAATAACTTTCCATTATACCAATAACATTTCCAAATATGAAGCTCTGGTCATAGGACTCCGAGTAGCAGTCCATTGGAATATCACACATTTGCAAGTCTATGGAGATTCCCAGTTAGTCATCCGTCAGGTGAATGATGACTATGAAACAAAAGATAAAAAGCTTATTCCTTACAAACACATGGTAGATTTCTTCAAGACAAAATTTACAGCTATCCATTCCAGTCAAGTTCCCAGAATTCAAAACAAGTCGGCAGATGCGATGGCCACTATTGCTTCTGTCATAAATCTGCCCCACAATATAGACAGATGTGAATTTTTGGTCGAACAGTTGCTTGTCCCTTCTTTTGAAATTCCGATAGCAGATGTGATGTGTGTTCTTGTTGGTCCTAACTCCCCATGGTACAATGACGTCTATCAATATTTGAAATCCCAAACCTTACCACTTAATCTTTCTTCTAACCAATGTCGGGTCTTCATCCAACAGACAACCATATATGTCATCATTGTCGACACCCTTTACCATCGTTCCTTTGACCATACCCTCCTCAGGTTTTTGGATTCTAATGAAGCACAAATGGCTTTACGCGAGGTTCATGATGGTATATGTGGGGGCCATTTCAATGGTCTAAGCTTAGCCAAAAAGTTGATTCGTGTTGGGTATTATTGGCCCACTTTGGAAAAGGATGTTCATGATTTTGTTAAGAAGTGCTACAAATGCCAGATCCATGGAAATTACATTCATGCACCAGCCCAAGAGCTTCATTCCATCATATATTCGTGGCCCTTTTCTCAATGGGGATTGGATCTTATTGGCAAGATTCACCCGACATCTGCAAATGGACACAAGTTCATCATTACAGCCATAGAGTATTTTACAAAATGGATCGAGGCTATCCCCATGACCTATATCATTGGTGTGCAAATTCCAAAATTCCTACTGAATTATATCATATGCCGATATGGGGTTCCCCTTGCCATAGTCACAGATAATAGCCGGCCATTCAGGAATAAAGATGTCAAGGAACTCTGTGAAAAGTTTCACATCCAACACCGTTTCTCCAGTCCATACTACCCACAGGGTAATGGTCAGGCCGAAGCATCAAATAAAACCATTAGCAAGATCTTGAAAAAGGTTGTCAATGAGGCTGGTTGAGATTGGCATGTACAGTTGAATCTAGCACTATGGGCTTATCACACTTATATCCTCACACCTACTAGCACAACACCTTATTCCTTGGTGTATGGTGTGGAAGCCATTTTACCCTTGGAAGTGGAGATTCCTTCTTTGCATGTTTCCTTGGTGTATGGTACGGAAGCCATTTTACCCTTGTCATGATCAATCCCTGGAACTTTCGAATTGAAAAATGTCCAGAAATAATCCAAAAAAATCAAATAATGTCCTGATATAATCCAAAAAAAATTGAAAAAGTCTTGAAATAAACCCCTAAAAAGTCAAATAAAGTCCTGAACAAACAAAACAAAAATATCCCTTCTGTGCATAGACAAATCACTGAGCATACATCCAATGACACGCAATCACACATTGTGCTTTACTAAAATCACGCATTAACAGATGAACTTTTTCAATCAAACCAGACATTCAAATTGATCAAAATTGTCACATCAATCAATCCACATCAATATCATTGGTCCTTGGCACATTATCATGAGTCTTATATAGGGTGTGGTATGCTCAAAACTAGACTATGTCCTGTCTTAGACAGGGTACGGTATGTCCTGAAACCAGACAACATGATCGTCCTATCAACACTTTCAACTTTTGACAATGAAGATCAAGATGTTTGTTTGACTTGTTGGAATTAGCAAGTCTTATCAATTATTGATTTATCTTCGATCATGTTCCTATGTTGCTCGATGATGTCACTGAGTGATTTAGAGTAACCGGGATGGTTCATGGTCCTTTTTTTTGTTGTGTTTGCTATTTGTGGAATGTTTGTCACAAACTAGGGGAACTATATCATTGGGTGTCTGTGATAAGTACGTTCTCTTTGTGAACACCACACATACCTCAACCCTTGATGTATGCACCCTAGGATGCTTCACTCATTCCTTGTGTGTGATGTGTCTATCTTTTGCAAAAAGGGTTGTGTTTCAACTCTGGCCTTCATTGCCATGATGCTCTGCATCCATTTTGCTACATTAAATAAAGGTTCTCACCTACAAAGTGCATTAGTGAAAGCAAGTTTTTCTTCGTCTCTAACTGTCCTCTGTCTAATTTCTTCTTACTAACATTTCCTCTGTCAGTTTGGGTAGTCAGTTCGGTCTAGTTCTCCAATCTCCAAAAACATAAGCTGCATCCTGCATCCATTGGTTAGTGCATTTGCATTATATCAAGCATTTTATCCATTTCATATTATAAACGCATCAAAAACACATAAAAATATATTCATACATGTTCCAAAGATAGGACTTAGACAGTGCATAAGACATCCATACATGGAACATAAACATAAGCCATAACACATTGCATCCCATCATCTAGCTGCATATCATATCATATATCAAAAAAGTATCGGAGTACAAAATTGGACTGTCTGTCCTAAGTATGGCCCACAGGCTGACTACATAAATGTCAAACTACATGTCTCTATCCTAAGGAGCATGTGCCTCTATCACTGGGTGCTCCCTCTGTCCTCCTCATCCCTGCCATGTCTTAAGGATGATGTCCCTCATGTCCCCGGTCCTAGCTGTGGTGGTCTCATAGGTCCACTCACCCACATGCTGCTCACTGACCACCAAGACCATGGCCTACTCTTTGTCCTCAATCGTGCCCGATATGATGCTGCTCTCTGCTCTGGTGGAACTGCACTCTCATATAGTGTCCTCCAATGGTGTATCTCCTCTCCGGTCTCTACCAACATTTGTGCCATCTCATGTGCACTAGCATCCCTAATCGACCCAATAAATTAAGTCACTCTCTGCTCTTCTTGTTGTGCCTGCGCTATTGCTATATCTTGAGCCACTGCAAGTCTAGCTATCTCCGCTCTAAACTAATCCTGCTCTATCCTCAAGATAGCATTCTATCTCTCTAATGTCACAATATGATCATGCTGACTCGCTATGGTAGCCCTACACATCTCCATCTCCTCTATCCTAGCTGTCTCTGATTCTATGGGTATATCCTGCAATGACTCCTGATCACCCAAATCTGGCTCATAATATTCATCCTCAGATCATCCCCCTCATCCTCTCCATCCTCGTCCTCATCTCTATTTTCATCATCTCCCTCCTCTCCAGTGAGTGGGAAGTCCTCCTGTCTCCTAGGTACTGGAATATCAGGATCTATCATGGCACTAGCCATGGTTGAGCAAACCATCGCTCATACTCCTCTATCATCCTAGCATCCACAACATCTGACCTCCAATCCCACTATCTCTACTATAGTTGTGTGAAGTCAGCATATGCTATGTGTGGCTGAATCATCCTACCCCACTGACTTGTCTCTCTGTGAGATCGGGCAAAGTGTGCAATCCCTCTGGGTACAAATTGCCTCTCTCCAAACTGTCGTCTAACTCTCTCTGGCAGGTACATCTCAATCACTCTCTGGTAGTTCACTGGTTTCCCAATTAGGTATCTCTCCTGTCTATAATATAGTAGCTCATCACTATCATCTGACCATCCAGGGCAATCAAGATATGGCCTCCATGTGAACTCTCTCCATCTGTCTAGCTCATGTTGCCAATACAATATGTATCTGAAAGGACCTTGTCTCAGTGCTCACCCATAGTAGTACACATATGGTTGATGTGGAAATACCTATCTCTCTACAATCGGTTGACATATGGCTATGTGCTCAAATGCCCATACCTGTAACAGTGTGACCCCATAGCTCAAAGTCTGAACCCCCTGATATGCTATCTGATGCAGCTAAAAAAATAGCATAGCCAGCACACATGGTCCCCATGCATACATAGTCCCCTCTGTCACCATCCGCTCTAGCACTCTTCCCCATTAAAAAGGGAATCCATGTCCTCATCTGTCCCCTACTAATAGGTATGCTATAACAACGGCTATCACCACATATCACCAATCATACTCTGATGCCATGGTCTCCCAGCCAATCCCCCTCTCTATGATATCTAGATCATCTGCGTCACACTCAAATAATTTGCACAAAGCATCTCTCCCTATTGTTGGGTCATACTCTATCATCTCCCCATGAATCAGAATGCGGAGGATACGCAATACATCCTCTAGTGTCATAGTCGCCTCTCCAGTCGCCAGATGGAATGAGGAAGTCTCTGAATGCCATCGCTCTACTAATGCACTCAACAGTCCTATGTTTGCCCTAATCTCGGGCATGAATGTGATATAGTATAATCCAAGTCCTGCTAATGTATCTCTGTCTGTGCTCCTAAGTCTATGTCATAACATGAAGCAGTCAGGTCGGTTCTCCCGCGTGATCAATGGATACTGTCGACTCTTCATCATAATTGGGGCACATTTTGTCAGTTTTAGGGTTTGCTCCTATGGGCTACATTTCCTTGTTTCATGTCAAAATTAGGGTGTTTCTAATCTATTTTGACCTATCCTACCCTTCTCCCCCTTTTTGGATCATTTGCATGCTATTTTTGATCAAATTTGGGTTCCCAGTGCACAACTGAGCCTGTGTGCTATGACTTGCACCTGTGTTGCATCAACTTGCACCTGTGTACCCTACACAAGCACAGGATACCCTACACAAGCGCAAGATGCACTCACACAGGCGCAGAAGTCACTTTCTGTATTCTCTGTGGGCCCCGTAATGTCCCACAAGCAAGTCAAATTCATAAAATTGACAATATGGGTTTTTGAGATACATACCGCTGCTCCCGCATCATCTGGTCATCTGTACATGTGTACATGTTCCCTGAGGTGATCTACCATTGGAATGTTTGCCATCTCTCTGCAAGCATCCTTTTCCAGAGCAACAAATTCTCCTCTTTGGCTAGTGCAAATGAGCTCTTTTCACTCTTTGTCTCATTTATAGATCTTTGTTAGTGCATAGATGGATGTGCACCCTCTCCATCCTATGCTGCTTGTGGTCTTTTGCACCTTCAATTGCTTGTCATTCGTGCATCCGATCCTCAATTTTCAGTCCATTTGCTCCTATCATTTTCTATCATTCTTATCGATCAATTGGCCTCTTTTCTAGATGTTTTCGGCCAATTCCTAGAGGGGGCATGCATATGTCATTGTCAGTGTCTGGGGCACTTTTATTATTTTTCTTTGAAACAAGGGCATTTTCATTATTGTTCTTTGAAACAACACTTAAAATTGCATTGTCTCAAAGAGGGGCAAAATGTAGACGTCTAAAAATGGTCAACTCTTGCGGAGTCATACTTTAACATTGGCGCATTGCCTTATTTTAGGGTTTTTGCATCGCATTAACATTTCTCCTATGTTGTGCACTTGGTCTTTATCATTTGCAAGCATCGAGTCCTTCTTCTGCATTCTTCATTTGTCTCACTTTCAAATTTGGTCTTGTCGATAATAATCTTCAGTCATGATTTTGGTTAGTCTTATCCTGTCGTATCAATGTGCATGTTCATTTGTCATCATTCTGGACATCATCAATCCTAATCGATGATAGAATTAGGGTTTTGTCCTCTTCTCAATCTTGTCATCTTGCGATCGATTCACCATCGATCCTTGTCAAATCTCATCAATTTTGCAATCGATTTGTCATCGATCGTTGTCCTTGTCAATCTCGTCAATTTTGCAATCGATTTGTCATCGATCGTTGTCCTTTTCAATCTTGTCATTTTGCGATTGATTTGTCATCGATAGTCATCCTTCTCAATCATTTTAATCAGGATCAATTAGTCATTGATTCCTCGTCAATTGGCACATTTATCAATCTTGGTCAATTTGTCAACCAATCTCAATCGTTTATCAGCATTGGTCTTTTATCAAGTCAGAATCATGATCAAATCGATCTTACATCAAGACCTAATTGTTGTCCTTGCATTTCTAATTCATCTTCTAGGGTTTCATGATTTATTTATTTAACCTTGTTTGTCATTTCTCCCTCTAGGTTAAATGATTTATCTATCCTAAGTCTTCTTGTCACAATTAAATGTTTATTTAATTGGCTAATTAATTCCTCCTCTTTTTGTAAATTAATTAATGAATTAAAAATTATTAATTAATTTACCTAATTTGCATCAATTTCCTAATTTCCAAGTCATTATTTCTAACATAATTTTCTAATTTCTCCTAAATTCCTAAATGTCTATTTCTATTTCAAATTCTTGTCATAATCCTTGCTTAGCAATTTGTCATAAATTTTCATAAATCCTTGCATAGCAATTTGTCATACACTTTTCATAATTTTTCTATTCTTGATTTGAATGTCCATTCGAATCACTTTCATGCTAATCTGGTCTTTTCTCCAATTTGTCTATAAATTGGATGAATTTCTTCAATCAAAAGGCCAAATCAATCATGCTTCTACTACCCTTATGCTATCGTCTCGTTTCATCAATCTTGCTTTCATATTATACTTATGCACTTGAAGGTGAGATCCACAAAACAAAGCAATTTGAAGGAGAAAGAAGGACAATGGAGATTTCTAGAGGAGATATTCACATTTGCGATGGTTTGCATTTGAATTGAATGTCTTGTTTTTTATGCATCTCTATTGAGTGTTTTTAGGATTCTTGTCACTGCATTCTAGTTTTTGTGATTGAGCTAGGCTAATGTTTATGTTGCTTTGATGATTTCTAGATTCCTATTTAGTAGGGCAGCATTGACAGATCGCCTAGCAAAGTGGGTTATGATCCTCAATGAGTTTGATATTGCGTACATGGAGTGAAAGGCAATAAAAGGACAAGTCATAGCGGATCAACCTGCAAAGGCTCCTATTTATGATGATCATCCCATGCTAACTGATTTTCCAGATGAATCAGTCTTTTCTCTCACATCTTCTAATGAATGGAAGTTATATTTTGATGGATCCCATACCAAGTTTGGGTCCGAAGAAGGTATATTGTTTGTCACCCCTCAAGGTGATTCTATTCCCAAATCTTACCAAATAACTTTCCATTGTACCAATAACATTGCCAAATATGAAGCTCTGGTCACAGGACTCCGAGTAGCGGTCCACTGGAATATCACACATTTGCAAGTCTATGGAGATTCTTAGTTAGTCATTCGTCAGGTGAATGATGACTACGAAACAAAAGTTGAAATGTTTATTCCTTACAAACACATGGTAGATTTCTTCAAGACAAAATTTATGGCTATCCATTTCAATCAAGTTTCCAGAATTCAAAACAAGTCGGCAAATGTGATGGCCACTATTGATTCCATGATAAATCTACCCCACAGTATGGACAGATGTGAATTTTTGGTTGAACAATTGCTTGTCCCTTCTTTTGAAATTCCAACAGCAAATGTGATGTGTGTTCTTGTTGGTCCTAACTCCCTATGGTACAATGAGGTCTATCAATATTTGAAATCCCAAACCTTACCACTTAATCTTTCTTCTAACCAATGTCGGGTCTTCATCTGATAGACAGCCGAATATGTCATCATTGCGGACACCCTTTACCGTCATTCCTTTGACCATACCCTCCTCAGGTATTTGGATTCTGACGAAGCACAAATGGCTTTATGCGAGGTTCACGATGGTATATGTGGGGGCCATTTCAATGATCTGAGCTTAGCCAAAAAGTTGATTCGTGTTGGGTATTATTGGCCCACTCTGGAAAAGGATGTTCATGATTTTGTTAAGAAGTGCTACAAATGCCAAATCCATGGAGATTACATTCATGCACTGGCCCAAGAGCTTCATTTCGTCATATCTCCATGGCCCTTTTCTCAATGGGGATTGGATCTTATTGGCAAGATTCACCCGACATCTGCAAATGGACACAAGTTCATCATTATAGCCACAGAATATTTTACAAAATGGATCGAGGCTATCCCCATGACCTATATCACTGGTGTGCAAATTTCAAAATTCCTACTGAATTATATCATATGCCGATATGGGGTTCCCCTTGCGATAGTCACAGATAATGGCTGGTCACTCAAGAATAAAGATGTCAAGTAACTCTGTGAAAAGTTTCACATCCAACACCATTTCTCCAGTCCATACTATCCACAGGGTAATGGTCAGGCCGAAGCATCAAATAAAACCATTATCAAGATCCTGAAAAAGGTTGTCAATGATGCTGGTCGAGATTGGCATGTACAGTTGAATCCAGCACTATGGGCTATTGCACTTCTATCCTCACACCTACTAGCACGACACCTTATTCCTTGGTGTATGGTTGTAGAAGCCATTTTACCCTTGGAAGTGGAGATTCCTTCTTTGTGTGTTTCCTTGCAACATCTAATTGATGAAGAGATGCACATAGTCTTTCGGTTGCATCAGCTTGAGATGTTAGATGAGAAACATCAGACAACCCTGACACATTTCCAAGCATATCAAAACTGTCTCCCTTGCTCTTATAATAAGAAATTCAAAGGGCAACACTTCAAAGTGGGAGATCTAGTTTTAAAGGCAAACCCCAAGAATGCACAATCTACTTACATCATCAAAGGCAAGTTTGAACCTAATTGGGTTGGGCCTTTCATAGTTACTACAGCCTATGGCTCGGGGGCATATCAGCTTGCCACCCCAAAAGGTGAACCTTTGTCAGAGCCAGTCAATAGTATGCACCTTCGCAAGTACTGGGCATAATTTTCTATCAGTAGTTCTTCAAACATGATCCTGAAAAAAATACAAAAAACATCAAAAAAGCTCAAAAAATGCAAAAAAAAAAATGAAAAAAAAAAGAAAAAGAACAAAAAGTAAAGAAAAATGATTCGCCCTCTAGTAAAAACTTGGCAAATAGGTGCCATCTGTAAAAAGATCATTGCTTCATCATCTATCATGACCTCTAGCTATGCTTTTTCTCTACAGGTTTATCGCACCTATCCTTGTCCTGACCTAATGTTCTGTTCCAAGCCTGTGATTGGTCAACATCATTGTCTTGCATACTCCGGTTTCTTGTGCATATGTTTCAGTCCTAGTCTCTATATATGTCTTTCAGATGTGCATTGGGTGCGTGCCCCTTGTCATGATCAATCCCTAGATCTTTCGAATTGAAAAATGTCCTGAAATAATCCAAAAAAATCAAATAATGTCTTGAAATAATCCAAAAAAAATTGAAAAAGCCCTGAAATAAACCCCTAAAAAGGTCAAATAAAGTCCTGAAAAAACAAAACAAAAATATCTCCTCTATGAATAGACAGATCACTGAGCATACATCCAACGACACGCAATCACACATTGTGCTTTACTGAAATCACGCATTAACAGATGAACTTTTTCAATCAAACCAAACATTCAAATTGATCAAAATTGTCACATCAATCAATCCACATCAATATAATTGGTCCTTGGCACATTATCATGAGTCTTATATAGGGTGTGGTATGCTCGAAACCAGACTGTGTCCTGTCTTAGACAGGGTACCGCATGTCCTGAAACCAGACAACATGATCATCCTATCAACACTTTCAACTTTTGACAATGAAGATCAAGATGTTTGTTTGACTTGTTGGAATTAGCGAGTCTTATCATTTATTGATTTATCTTCGATCATGTTCCTATGTTGCTCGATGATGTCACTAAGTGATTTAGAGTAACCGGGATGGTTCATGGTCCTTTTTTTGTTGTGTTTGTTGTTTGTGGAATGTTTGTCACAAACTAGGGGAACTATATCAATGGGTGTCTGTGATAAGTACATTCACTTTGTGAATGCTGCACATACCTTGACCCTTGATGTATGCACCCTAGGATGCTTCACTCATTCCTTGTGTGCGATGTGTCTGTCTTTTGCAAAAAGGGTTGCGTTTCAGCTCTGGCCTTCAATGCCATGATGCTCTGTATCCGTTTTGCTACATTAAATAAAGGTTCTCACCTACAAAGTGCATTAGTGAAAGCAAGTTTTTCTTCGTCTGCATTCTTCATTTGTCTCGCTTTCGAATTTGGTCTTGTCGATAATAATCTTCAGTCATGATTTTGGTTAGTCTTATCCTGTCGTATCAATGTGCGTGTTCATTTGTCATGATTTTGGACATCGTCAATCCTAATCGATGATAGAATTAGGGTTTTATCCTCTTCTCAATCTTGTCATCTTGCGATCGATTCGCCATCGATCCTTGTCAAATCTCATCAATTTTGTGATCGATTTGTCATCGATCGTTGTCCTTGTCAATCTCATCAATTTTGTGATCGATTTGCCATCGATCGTTGTCCTTTTCAATCTTGTCATTTTGCGATCGATTTGTCATCGATAGTCATCCTTCTCAATCATTTTAATCAGGATCAATTAGTCATTGATTCCTCATCAATTGGCACATTTATCAATCTTGGTCAATTTGTCAACCAATCTCAATCGTTTATCAGCATTGGTCTTTTATCAAGTGAGAATCATGATCAAATCGATGTTACATCAAGACCTAATTGTCATCCTTGCATTTCTAATTCATCTTCTAGGGTTTCATGATTTATTCATTTAACCTTGTTTGTCATTTCTCCCTCTAGGTTAAATGATTTATCTATCCTAATTCTTCTTGTCACAATTAAATGTTTATTTAATTGGCTAATTAATTCCTCCTCTTTTTGTAAATTAATTAATGAATTAAAAATTATTAATTAATTTACCTAATTTGCATCGATTTCCTAATTTCCAAGTCATTATTTCTAACTTAATTTTCTAATTTCTCCTAAATTCCTAAATCTCTATTTCTATTTCAAATTCTTGTCATAATCCTTGCATAGCAATTTGTCAGAAATCCTTGCATAGCAATTTGTCATACACTTGTCATAATTTTGCTATTCTTGATTTGAATTTCCATTCAAATCACTTTCATGCTAATCTGGTCTTTTCTCCAATTTGTCTATAAATTGGATGAATTTCTTCAATCAAAAGGCCGAATCAATCACGCTTCTAGTACCCTTATGTTGTTGTCTCATCTCATCAATCTTGCTTTCATATTATACTTATGCACTTGAAGGTGAGATCTACAAAACAAAGAAATTTGAAGGAGAAAGAAGGACAATGGAGATTTCTAGAGGAGATATTCACATTTTTGATGATTTGCATTTGAATTGAATGTCTTGTTTTTTATGCATCTCTATTGAGTGTTTTTAGGATTCTTGTCACTGCATTCTAGTTTTCATGATTGAGCTAGGCTAATGTTTATGTTGCTTTGATGGTTTCCAGATTCCTATTTACAATTACCATCCAGTTTTCCTACAACTATAAGCTTGGAGATCCATGTGGGATAATCGATAGGTCTAATGAAACTGACATCCAACAACTTTTTAATTTTAACTTTGACTAACAGTGCTACCTATGGATGTATCTTTCTCAACTATTTTTCGACTGGTTTGGAATTTCATTTTATTGTTAAATAATGCATAACAAGATCAGGATCTAGTCTAGGCATATTAGTCTATGACAATGTAAAATTGATTTTACATTCCTTAAAGATCTTAATAAACTCAAGTCGCTCTTCTTTTATCCATGATTTTGCAAGATAAATATTATATTGATTCTTTGTTGTCCTAATGTTTGTCTATATTATCTCTTCTATCAACATAGATGATCACTCATGATATGATGTTATGGGGATACTGTCAAACCTTCCATCCTCTGGTGCCTCATGAAGGTTTTTACCATCAAATATTTCCTTTCTTTTTGCTTTTTCTTGGTCTAAAATCATCACAAAGTGGTTTTCACTAGAAGACCCTTCATTTGTTTTTATTTAAATTATGTTTTTACGATTATAAATTTTGTCACCCTCTCCAAAGTAGGAAAAAAATTGGTGATAGTGAAGAAAAAGTTATTGATGCTTCTAAATCTGTCTCTTCAAATGAAGAAGTTGCAAGTTTTGAGAAAGTCAATGTAGGCAAATGCAATGATATCGGGACTCTAGAGTTTAATTGCAATTGTTCTACAATTCGTTTAGGGTCAGGAATTGGTCCCATATCCCCTAAGAGAAATATTTTTCCCTTTCTCTTTCAAATTACAATTAAGTAATACTAAAAATATGACTGGGTGTCATTCATTATTATTAGGGATTGATGTTCCACTCATGAATAGAACTAACAATCTCCACACTCAAGATGACGTTGAGCTCATTGTATGTCAAGTAAGAAACTTGTATCATACAAAGAACAACAGATTGAAGCATTACTGTAATCTTATCTGGGATTGTATTGAGGAGTTCAACCCATTCAATATATTTGTGGTTCCAAGGGACTACAATGACAAGGCCGACTCCTTCGCAATATTGGCTACACTTCTAGTTCCTCACAAGGGTTTCCATGGGGATAAGTACACCATTAAGTAGGTTTCTCAGCCCAATGTTCCTAACAATTTTGATAATTGGAAAATTTTTAATGACAACCATCAAATCATCAGTTTTATAGAGACAAAAGATAATTTTAGTCACTTGTACTTTAAAGAAAGTTATTCTCCTCAAGAATCTCATTGAAATATATCTTGTCACGGGTGAGGAAATTTTAAAAACTCAAAGTGATTCTGAAGGGGTTGGTGTCCCTTGAGAATTTTTTTGACAAACATGACTACTATATCAAGGGATAGAGGCAATCTATATCCAAATCAACCATGGAGGTTGAGCAAGTCAACTTGGAGATATAAAAGAGCTGAAGATGGTGAATATTAGCAAGTTTTGTTTAGAAGAAGAAAAGGATAAGTTTGTCAAACTTTTGCAACAATACATGGACGTAGTTTCCTACTCATATGATGATATAAAATCCTTTTATCCAAAAGAGGTTAAGCATGACATACCACTCAAATCTCACTGGAAAAAGAAAAGGCCATACAATCCAAAGATTTTAAGAAGCATTCTCTCTGAAATCGTAAAATTATTGAATGTGAGGATTATCTTTTCTATCCTTTATTCAACATGGATAGCCAATATTATCCTAGTTCAGAAGAATAATAGAGAGATCCACATTTGTGTGGATTTTGGAATCTAAATTAGACATCACTAAAAGATAATTACCCTTTACCAATAATGAACCAAGTTTTATAGACAGTGACAAGTTCAAAGATGATGTCTATGTTAGATGGTTTCTTGGACTACAATCAAGTGGAGGTGAGTGAGGAAGACCAATATAAAACCACCTTCACTACTCCTTGGGGCAAGTTTGCATATCATAAGATTCCTTTTAGTTTTATCACTATTGTTACACCTTCCACTGATCAATAGACTTAGCCTTCTAATATTTTCTAGATAAGTTCATTATAGTGTATCTTGATTATTAGACTATCTTTTCAAAAGAATGTTAAAGTCATTTTTACCATCCGCAACAAGTGCTTGAGAAGTGTAGACAACATGGAATTTCCCCAAACACCAAGAAGTTAATTTTTGGGGTGACTAAAGGTAAACTTCTTGGACATTTAGTGTCTAAGGAGGCCATCAAGATTCATCCAAAATGGTTCAAGTCTATCTAGATTCTTACTTTGCCCCCAAGTCTGCTAATCTTCACCATTGCTGCAATGAAAGTTGTTATAAATTATTTTGCAAAATTGATTAATATTCAACATAGATATATTGTGCAAAGTTAAAATTGTTCAAGCACTTCTTATTTTTCTTTATACCGGCTATGTTTTAACTACAATCTTAAATGTTGGAATTAACTATCTAAGTACCTATATGCACCTCAACTAGTATGTCTAGCTAGCAACCATGCCTTAATATATAGCCTTATGTACCTCTTTCTTGCATACCTTAGGTTAAAAAAAACTAAGTTGGGTTACGGGTATTACTCACCCCTATCCTATAGGCAATAAACATTCCATATGCCATTTATTGGGATTTTCCTAAAAAATAGTGTTGTTGAAATCCAAGAACACTGAGAGGGGTGAATCAGTGTTCTACCAAAATGATCAATTTTAACCTTATTAAACATGCATTCACCAACCGGTATACGGGTACATATAGAATTGAAAGAAGTAAAACAACCAATAATCCAATCACACAATTAAATACCATAAAATAGATAATTATACATTGAAAACCTCAAAGAGGAAAAACCACAGTGTGATTTGTGACCCACAATATAAATCCACTGGCCATATAAAAAGATATTACAGAATATGGGGGCCTGAACTTGCAAGAAGGCTTATAGCTTACAACACACTACTCATCACAAAAGGAGTCTCAGTGACTACATATAAATCCAGATTAAAATCCGAAGAAATGAGTGAACTCCAATGATAGCATCTTCAATGCCTGAATACAGTTCTGGTTAAGCTTTGTTTGTTCCGGTTCTGAAACCCTAAACCCTTACCAGAATACCCTCTTACATAATCAAAATTCCTCGCATTACAAATATCACTCTCATAGCCTTACACACTCTTACACACCACAAAATGATCTAATCAATTGACCTATATACCCTTACAATATTTCATGCCTTATGTCGGCTTACATAGACAATTACAAAATGAATATACAAGTTGGCTCAATAATATAAATATCAAAATCAATTGTTGATGCCAGATCTCCCAAATGATGCCAACCTCCTATACTGGTATCCTGAATGTGAACCATGTTAGCCTGCAATGTCGATAATCAAATAATTCCTCTCAACCAGTGAAAATACCTATCGGTGTCGATGCTGGTGATCAACCAAACCAAAATATGAAGCCGAAACATGTTTTTGATTAAGAAAAAATATGTTTTGAGGGGATGTGAAACCCCTTACATAAAAAATTTAAAGATAAAGCATTAAAGAAACATAAGAGAGCCTAGGACTTAGAAACAAGACTGGTTGCAAACAAAGAGCAAAAAAAACCCAATAGCCACCGAAAGACCAACAAAAGTCCAACGAGATGCTGGAAAAAATAGCAACATAGACTAACTACTTTAAAATGTCTAAAGCCTGGGAGGCCTCCTTCTTAAGCATCAACATAGCCTTGGAAGCTTCTGTAAGGTCTAGAAGGTCCTATGGAAGAGACTCTTCCACCAATTTAGTGCTCTACCTAGTTCTCCTAGTGGTGCGGGGAGTCAACTTTGAGCTTAAGGCCCCAACATCATTTTACATATCCACAAAAAATTTCTCATTATGAATACTCTCCAGCCTAGAAACCAAAGAATTCATGTTGATCGCAAAAACTTTCAATGTAGCTGCACTATTCTCCATAATTTTCTTCATCCATTACTCAACTTGCATCATCTTCTTGTTGATCTTGTTGTCCTTCTGATCATTTTTTCTCTTTAACAATTCCACAGCCTAACCATTCTTCTTTAAAATCTCTAACATCATATTTTTCTCCACCACGGTCCAAGTAGCACACTCATCAGTATCCTGAGCCGCCCTCTTATTGTTCACCATATGCCTATCTTTTTGCTACTTAAGCTCCTCCTCATCAATTTTAGCATTTGTGGCTCTAAGTTTTAAGTTCAGAGTCTTAATTTCATTGAATGCTGACCTGTTGAAATGGTACTAATCAACTGCAGAGCTCCTATCAGTGCCCAATATGTCAATCAGGGTATTCAACTTGTTCTGTAAGTCCTCTGAGTCTAAATCCATTAGCTTAGAATCATGTTCATCATACTCATTCAAAGATAGCTTAACCTCCTCCTTAGGATCATACATATCATCCATGGAAATATCTCCCGATCTAGGAAGTGAACTAGCATTCTCCTCCTCCTCAGAGTCGGATTCCCCATTATCATCACTAGGTTCATACTCCTTATCATCCCCCAAATTATTTTGAATTTTCTTAGCCCTAACCTTACAGAACTCATAAATGATGAGGATAAGGCCTTGATGGGCAAGAGGAATAGCTTTAGGATTTTTAATGAAATCTACCACATTATCATTCAGAGAACAGACAATATAATAAGGGACAAAGATGTTAATGCCATGGCAAAAATGGTTTAAAAGGACAAAATGATAGCTATAGATTTTTGTAACCCTACCATCAATAGTGACATACTCCATAATTTACCTAAGCATTTTCCTCTAAAAAAGTTTAATTTGAAGAGGGATAAAGTAAGATTTGTTTGAATTTGCCAAGTTATCCCTCTCCACATCAGACTTCAGGAAGGTCTTGATGACACTGTTAGACAACTTCCGATCCCTGAAGAACTTCACGCCTTCCATAGACATTCCCTTTACCTCCACAATTATCTCCTCATCTAGTTTGAAAGTTTCACCAAACAAGGTGACTTTCTTCTTAGACCAACCCTTAACAAAGGCTTTGGAGGCATGATCCTTCTTTCCATGCAACTTCTCCATGAAACTTGCCACTCCTCCCTTCTCCAACCTCCTCCAAATTTTATTTTCCTTCTTCCAAGCTTGGAAGCTCAGGGGTTCAATCCTATTGATACTTCCACCCATTGTGACGACCCCCAAAGATATCAGTCACACTCACACTTTGAAAAACCTTGATAGTGTAAATAGGGTAAATGAGTGCTAAGTGACTCGGTGGATGAAACCACCTAGAAAGCATGTGAAAAGAGCCATATCATCCCACCTAGAAGTTTCCCCCCATCGGAATAATAATTTCCATTCCTTCTCTTGTTAAGTGTAATCATTATTAGATAGGGTGGGATTGATACCATTAATTCGATCAAATAATAAGTGCCCCTTCACCTCAAGAGGTAATGATCCTTCATTTTGCCATGAAATAGAGGCAATAAAACTAACTCCAAAGTTAGCAAAGGCATCCATACACCTATTGGCTTCTCTAAAAACATGAGGTATAATACATTCCTCAAAGTCATCAATAATTTTAAGATAATTAAGAATGATATTCTTAATATTCCTAGAAGTCTTATCCAATCTTTTGAGACATCTAATAATGTTTAATGAATCCCCTTCAATCCAAACTTTATTAATATTTAATTGTCTAGCAATTTTGAGGACTTACAAAACTCCCATGGCCTTTGCTATGTGATTAGAATGAATCTCCAAAAGAGAAGCAATAGCAGCCACACAAAGCCCATTAGAGTTTCTTATAACACCCCAATATCCTTCACTACTAGGGTTCCCCTTAGTAGCACCATCAAAGTTAATTTTCATCCATCCCTCTAGAGGGTAGCACCAGACAATACCATCCCTACTCTTTTTAACTTTGAAGTTATTGATGTCAACTTGAAGATCCCAATTCCTAGCAACAATCTTATCCTCCTCCTTGACATTGGATGAAGAAGTAGGTCCAACACCACCAATAGACAAGTTGAAGTTCTCTCTAGCAGCTCTGCAAACATTCTCAAAAACAATCTCAGAGGAACAAGTCACATTTATGAAAATCCGATTATTTCTTTCTTTCCACACCTACCAAGACACAAAAGCCAATAACAAAGACCAAAGATTTTTCAAAAAGGGGTTAGAAGAAGGGCACTTACATTGAGTAAAAAAATCTTCCACCTTCTCAGGAAAGACCCACTCAATCCTCCAAAGATTAAGAATTTCGATCCAAATATCAGAGGTAAAAGGACAATGAAGAGCAAGATGAGAGACAGATTCACTAGCATTAAGGCACAAAAAACACCTATTCGGAAGTTGAAAACCTCTCCTCATGAGGTTATCAAGAGTAAGGATTTTATTTTTAAGGATCTAGAAAAAATTGTTGATTTTAGGAATAAGAATCTTAGACCAGTCTTTGGCCCACACAAGTGGATGAAGAGTTGGAGGTCTCAGAACCTTGATGGCAGAGGCAACCAAGAAAGAACCATCTGAAGTCTTCTTCCAAATAAAAAATTCATCATGATCCCAATCCACATAGAAGGACAACAAAGCCTACTGGAGAGGAGAAAAGACAACATCAATATCCTCCAGCCTTACCCAAGAATATTGCTACCAATAATAACTAACCAAAAAGCCAAATATTTCTTTACAAATCTCCATAAAAGGCACCAAATTATCATCACAGCATAGGGATCTCTCAAACACCCAAACATCTTCCCAGAATCTGATTTTATTACCTTTGCCAAGAACCCACCCAACATCGGAAACATCAACTTGTTTGGCCTTAAGGATGCTATTTCATATAGCCGAACCCATAGGGATGTTGTTGGATTGAAGGAAGGAAGCAATAGTTGAAACATCCTGAAGATACTTTCTAATCCAAAGCAAGTTCCATTCCTTTTTGTCACCAAAAGACCTCCAAATTTGTTTAACTAATAGAGCATTATTAAAGTCTTTTATAGTCCTTAAGTCAAGGCCCCCAAAATATTTAGGACTACAGACCCTTTCCCAAGCAACCAAGGGAAGTCTTTTTTTCTCTTCTACCCTAGTCTATAAAAATATTTTTTGAATTTTTTATATAGCATCAGAAAACTTATGGGGGATCTTAAGAAGACTAAGAGCATAGATAGGAAGATTTTGAAGAGAAGCCTTCAGAAGCTGCAACTTCCCTGCTTGACTCTTAAGAGCCCCTTTCCACCGAGCCAATTTCTTGAAAAACTTGTCCACAATAGAACTCCAAAAGGAATCAGGAGGACAGAACCCTAAAGGAATCCCCAAATAGATTAGGGGAAGGAATCAATAGAACAACTAATAATCTAAGAAATATTTCTCTCCCTACAAAGGGGAGTGTTAATGAAGAAAAAAGAAGTCTTGTTCCAATTGATCAACTGGTCAGAGGCTCTATAATAAGTTTGAAGAGAACTTTTAAAAGATCTAGCTTTATGAATAGAAGCAGTGCCAAGGAGGATAGTATCATCCACAAATTGCTGATAGGAGTAGATCATGTTGGAAGAACAAGGCCTAAGACCCTTAATATCTCCCGATATCACCATCTTCTACAATAATCGACTCATGCTTTCAACTAAAATGGTAAACAAAATTGGGGAGATAGGATCCCTCTGCCTGAGACCCCTAGTTGGCTTGGAAAAAGATGAGGGGGATCCATTAGTAATAACAAACATAGAAGGAGTAGAGATAAGTTTCCAAATTACCTCTAAAAATTTACCATCAAAACCAAAATCCTTAAGAATTCTTTACAAAAGGAACCAATCCACTCTGTCATAAGGCTTAGCAAGGTCAAGCTTAACAAGGAAACCATATTTTTTAGAGGCAATAAGAGAGTGAATATTCTCATGAACCAAACTTATAGAATCCAAAATTTTCCTTCCTGGCACAAATCCATTCTGATGCTTAAATGGTTTGAACCAAGGATGTAAGCACTATAGGAAATAAGCCCCAATATTTCTCAAAGGTCCTCCCTAGGGTAAGGGTGCTCTATTTTTTACATGGTAGAGATGAACCCATGGGGTTTGAACCTAGGTTGTAGACACTACAAGAAACAAGCCCCACCATTTCACCAAAGGGTCATCCCCAAAATGGTTTGAACCAAGGATGTAAGCACTACAAGAAAGAAGCCCCACTATTTCTCCAAGGTTCTCCCCAAGGTAAAGCATGTTCCATTGTTAACATGGTAGAGATGAACCCATGGGATTTGAACCTAGGTTGTAGGCACTATAGGCAAGAATCCCCACCATTTCACAAAAGGGTCATCCCCAATCAAGCTGGAACATGTTGCCATCAGTGAAAAAATATTGAAACCAACCAAATGAGTGTCAATTTCCAATAATCTCCCCTTTGGCATTGATGGCAACACTCATGTAAAAAATGATAATGGTTTCCATCTGTCGGTTTCATCCTAAGACTGCTCCCCTTGAGATGAATATCCATCTGTGATCATGATTTGAACAAAATACTCCATACCTCCATATCTCTTGAATACTTTTCATCTATATCTCCCCCTTTGACATCAATGCCAAAATAATACCAAAAACCAAGACGAAGAATGAAAGACTGTTCAAAGAATGTCCCAAAATACCTTATCGGAACTGAATATACTTGAAAATTTCTAGATAGGATTTTTCCAAAATCTCTAGATAGGTATCCCAACCTGATTTGAAAGTGTCGGAAACAAATACAAGTCCATTAAGCATATGGGCATATGACTCTTTATCCTTAAGTTTGTCAGTGTGGGCTTACCAACGATATCAATACACTCCTTATGTACACTTAAAGAGTCCAACTGGGGACTCACTAATCCTCTAAGACCTCTAGCTCTCCTTATGATTTTATCTTTTTCCCTCTCAAGAGCTAAAACTTGGGCTTCCAATAGAAAAATCTAACCATCAATATATGTAGTCAAAGAACTTGTGCCATCAAAATAATTGACTATACCTACAATCTTCTCATGAATATCCTTAATCCCTTTATCTATCTCTATTGTAAGTAAACCTATGTTACAACATACTCTATAAATGTTAGTACACTACCTCAAAACATTATCAATCAACTTCAGTTTATCATTAATCTCCTTCTTCTCTAACCCAATCATCTGATCAAATGTTGCTCTCTTAGCCTAAGTAAACCTCTCTAGTGCCTACCAATTCGATATCTATTGTAAAGATTGAAAGTCCTTTGAAATATGCTCTGTGATTACTTTAAGCTTGCCAGATGGGCTTGCTCCTTTGTCAAATTTGCACTCTGGGACAAGCCTATACAGAATAGGGATAGACTGATCAATAACTCCTTTGTCCATAGATCCTTCCTTCATCATCTTATGTGCAGCCATCATCATGAGCTCAATAGAACTCATCTCCATTATGCTTTTTCGCTCTACTTGTGAGGTATCAATTAACAACAATGATGTGCTCACTACTGGTTCCCTATCATATTCATCTCCCTTCTACTCTGATAGCTTGTTAACTTTTATAGCTTCCTCTCTTGCACCAGTGGCTTCGCCACTTGGTACCTTATCGATAGCTATTGGTTCCTCCTTAGTAACTATGTCCTCAACATGTACATTCAGATCCGAAGGACTATTGTCCTCAACATTTGTGACCTGTACATTCTTTGAATCTTTTGGTATATCTAAATTTGTTGGTATTGCCTCTATGTTTTGTACATTAGATTCTACCAGGGGCTCTATATCCAATATCTTAATATCCTTCAAAATTGTACCCATTATACCTTTACCTTTCCCTTCAACTAGGATGTCTGCAATGACAGTTTTAGTTTTCGGTGAAGTATAAAAACCAAGATTTGTAGAAAAGAATTTAACCCATGCCTTGTGGGTCTCAGTGAATATCTCATTAACCCTACTTAAGACTAACTATGTTGTGGTTGCTATGAAAAATCTTTTTGTCTGCAACCTCAAGAGTCATGTCCAACTCCTCTAGAGTAATAGATGCATAATTAGTTAACAACTCTTAAATCTTTATATGCTTGTCCTCCTCCATTGTTGATAATCTTCTAGCATCTAATTTATCATATAACTATGCCAGTATTTGATTTTCAATTTCTAACAAGGCTTTGTTATATATATCCAAATACAATAAAACTACTTCCTGAACTTCTCTCTGTTAATCATCATCTAAATGCTCATAATAAAATCATACATTCTTCAACATAACATCCTTAGTTATTTCATCTACTAATTCTACTCAAGTCTTGGGTGGAATAATAGTTCCATTACCGATGACAAGTGCCAGATCAATGTCATCCATCTTCTTTCTTCTTCCAGTACCAGATGGAGTAGAAGGTGTTTCCTTTGGAGCTCTCTTCTGTGCCAGTACCTTGGTTGTAACTTTCCTAACCAGTTGCTTCCTTGTTTCCTCCTTAGTTCCCTCAAATTTCTTCCTTAATACCCTCTTGAATGCTAAGGGTGTGTCATCCTTAGATCCAGAGTCTAGTGGAATAGGTTCAATAAATATTTCAGGCTCTTTCTTCTTCCTTCCTTTTTATGGAACAACATCTATTAATGCCTTGATATCTCGAGATATCTGTTCCACAAATTTGCTTGCCTTTCCCTATTGTTTCTCCCTCTTCTTCCAATTAAACTCAGTTTCAACCTCTTGCTTCTTCTGCTTAGCAGTACCAAAGGATTT
Organism: Cryptomeria japonica; assembly: GCF_030272615.1. Lineage (NCBI taxonomy): Eukaryota > Viridiplantae > Streptophyta > Pinopsida > Cupressales > Cupressaceae > Cryptomeria > Cryptomeria japonica. The sequence continues at coordinate 685,899,096 of NC_081415.1, forward strand.
CTTAGCTTCATCAATAGGTGCATTGATTAACAGCTTTGCATAAGAATCTAGAATCTATGCATCAAATTCATAACCCATCTCTTGAATCCAAATATTTTGGGGCTTGAATACCTCCATCAAGGTTTCATCTTTTTTAACCATGAAGCATATCTAGGTTGAGTATTTCTCAACAATAAGCTTTGGAGCCCTCTCTCTAGAATTCATAGCCTTCTGGAATGACTTAAAGTAACCCCACACTTTTTCATCTTGCTAACTACCCAATGTAGCAATAGATTGTTTTAATTACCTTCCTACTGGGATATCAAATGCCCATTATCTCTTCCCAAAATTGGGAGTTTCATTAATGAAAAATAGCATCAAACAGGCAATAAGATTTCCATACTAGAATGTTCCCTTCTTTTCTCCTTTGATCTTCACTAGGTTAATTAACAACTCATCTAACATCCATCCATAGAGATCTAACTTCTCATTTTCCCTCATCATCTTATGTGTTGCACAAATGCAAGAGATACAAACAGAATTCAGGCAATATGATTGAGTTACCTTGTATCCAATAACCATGGTTCCAAATCTGATATCTCTATCAGTGATAGTACTAACCCTCATTGATCACTGGTTTGATGTTGCATCAGTGAGCTTGTTGACATGATTGTTAGAAACCTTCTTCTCTGGACGTTGTCCAATCTGCAGCAAACCGGTGATTGCCCTAATGGCCTCCTTTGAGATCTTCTATGGTCTGTCCAACTGGATGAATTCTCCATGCACTCTGCTCAAAACATATCTAACAATCTCATCCTTAAATTCTAGAATATCTAGGATGCCAGTAAACCCTAGATCCTCAATATGTTGATACTCAGGCTTAATCTTTCCAGAATCTCCCACCAAATCGCTCATATACATGCTCTTAATATCATTTGTTCCCAAATCCTCAATGTGACAGTGACTTCAAGCTCTAATATTTTCCACATATACAACTCCTTTCGAGACATGGGAAAATGCACCAACTAAATCATCCAAAGTGGCAATATGCAAGCATCACTTGAAAATCGGCCTAGGATGGTCCTTGACCTCAACAATAGTAGGATTTGAAATAAAAGTAGGTGCAGAGTATGATCCTACTTCCATGATGAAAGATAAGTACCTGAGAAATAGTTGCTGGTGAAACCCTAAAGAACTATTCCAATCACTGGTGAAATCGCTCAAGAAGATATCAGATTGTACTAAATCGCCTTGGAATCACTCTTAATCGCTTTGAATGCAAGGTGATCAGAAATGAAGTGAATTCAACCTTTTATCCTCCAAGAAAAACCCTAATCTATCATTGATATGAATGACATCTCCATGCTGGATAAACATCTCCAATGTCTAGAACATCTTCCAGAACCTCTTCCCAGGGCTTAAGGAGTATTATAATTAATTTTACCTACCCCTAAGGCATCTACCTTAGTTACCAGAATAGCTTCCTACTGATGCAAGAGCAACCTCCTCTGTCGATTGAGTAACCAGAGCATTATCATCTGCAGATTGATCTTCTGACTTCCTTACCCATTTCTTGATATGTTCTTGCCAAATTTTATTGACCTTTTCTTCCCCTTTATCATTCGATCCATCATTGCCAACTGGTGGATTTCTGCTTCTACAAAACTTAGCAATGTGTCTAATCATTTTGTATGTATAGCATGTAACATTGTTCTTTTGAATTGCTTTGCTAAAAGCGATATAATTTCTTGACCTGCACTGATTATCCATATGTCCAAATTTTTCACATGCATAACATTTAACATTCATTTTGCAATATTTTGTCTTATGACCATACTTATTACATTTAGAACATTGACTGGGAGCAGAATTATAGTTATGATTTTCTCTATTTCTACATTGCCTAGCCATGTGACCAAAGTTATTACAAACAAAGCATCTACCATTAAATTTGTAAGCATTAAGCTTCCTTACCGATGCCTTCTGGTTTTGATCTTTGTTTGCAGTACCGAAGCTCTGACCTTGTTCAAATCCAAGTCTTTTGGAATCTCCATTCTATCTTTGACTCTTCAATAACTCATCAAGCCGTGTTGAACTAACCTTGAATTTTTCTTTATACTCACTTGCAATAGTCAGATCATCTCTCATAATTATCATTTGCCTTTCAAGTTCTTGTTCATTACTCTGGGATTGCACTAAATCAAATTCTCAACATATCATTTTCATGAACCAACCTACCACATTGCTCAAATTTGTCTTTAAGAGATATAGCAAGATTTTCTTCCTTTTTCTTCCACTCTTCAATCTCCTTAGACATCCTCATAGTTAAGGTTTGCATTTCATTCCTCATGACCATGTTCTCCTAAATTAGCTTCTAACATTTTTCATTAAGGGCATCTTTCTCTTCATTATCCTGATTTTGCAAAAGTTCCTTCCTCCTAGCTTGAATAGATGATAGCCTATCTAGTAGGATAAGAATGAATTCCCGAGCACAATTCAATTCATCTTGTAACTTCAAGTTCATCCTTTCAGCATCATAATCTTCAAGTGCTACCTCAAGTTGTCTTTCCAAACTCATATTCATGGATTTTGGATTTTGGATCTCCCTCAAGCTGTTAAACTTCTTTCGAGGCACAAGGCTCTGATGCCAATTGATGGAATCCAAGAATACTGAGAGGGGGGAGGTGAATCAATGTTCTACTACAATGATCTATTTTAACCTTATTAAAACATGTATTCACCAATCGGTATACCGGTATGTTATATAATTAAAAAAAGTAAAGAAACCAATAAGCTAATCACACAAATGAATACCATAACACAGAGAATTATATGTGGAAAACCTCAAAGAGGAAAAACCACGGCTGGATTTGTGACCCATAATATCAATCCACTGGCCATGTGAAAATATATTACAAAATATGGGGGCCTTCACTTGCAGGAAAGATTACAGCCTAGAGCACACTGCTCATCACAAAAGGAGTCTCACTGACTACATACAAATGTAGACTACAATCCAAAGAAATGAGTGAACTGTAATGATAGCATCTTGTATGCCTGAATATAGTTCTGGTTAAGCTCTGTCTATTCTGGTTCTAAAACCCTAAACCCTTACCAGAAACCCTCTTACATAATAAATATTCCTCGCATTACAAATATCACTCTCATAGCCTTACACACTCTTACACACCACAAAATGATCTAATCAATTGACCTATATACCCTTACAATATTTCATGCCTTACTTTGGCTTACATAGACAATTACAAAATGAATATACACTCAATAACATAAATACATAAATATCAAAATCAATTGTTGATGTCAGATCTCCCAAATGATGTTGGCCTCCTATACTAGTATCCCCAATGTGAACAATGTCGACTTGCAATGTCGATAACCAAAGAATTCCTCTCAACCCCTGAAAATACTTGTTGGTGCTAGTGTTGGTGTCGGTGATCAACCAAACCAAAATATGAAGCCGGAACATGTTGCCATCAATGACAACATATTGAAACCAATCAAATGAGTGTTAATTGCCTACACATTCCATTGCCATTTATTGGGATTTTCTTAGAAAATAGTGATGTAAATTAAAAAATAGAAAGGTAAATAAACTAGAATCACATATAGTTACAACATAAAACAAATCTTGTGGATATCAGCTTTTTCAGACTTTATATGGACAGGATTGCCATAAATCTTGTGATCTTCTATAGTAGTAGGTGGAATATGTTTTTGATAGTTAAGATAGGGATTGGCTGATGCTCTGTCCTTTGGCTATTGTGTTTGTGTTGTTAATGCTCTCTTTGAGGATTCTTTTGTACTCCGAGTCAGCCCCCTAGTTTTGGCTGCTTTTTTTATCAAAAACATAAAACAAATCTTTCAAATTTAACCAACTTTATTATTGCACAACAAACTTAGCCTAGTTTAACTTTTCATTTCCAATAAGAAGTATAGAAATATGTATGTTGTGCAAAACAAGACCCTCATGCTACAATGCCAAGCTTACTATTTTTACACCTTATAATATTTAACTATTTAAGGGTATTTCATTTAATTGAAAACTTTACCCTATCCATACAAATTAGTAATTAGATTTGAATTTAATAACCACTTTAAGTAATTGATTAAATGGGATAACCATTTAATAATGGTAGGCAAAGTAAAGATTTATTTATTAACACTTATTCATAGTTATTAAATTGTTGGAATTCATAAGTTTTGGATAGCATGTACTAAGTATTATATAATATTGAATTATAAATTATATTTAGGACACAACCACTCATCATCTTGATTAGTAGTTGAACTATTGGGTTTCATACATATATCTACCAATAAAATCAGTCCTTAGGAGGTTCTTGCTGATCTACAAGGTTCACCACATTATTAGATTCAAGGCCAACATCATTGGGAGATAAAGAAAGATGACCAGTCTCAATCATATTAGTGGAATGCAATGGTAAAGGATCAATCAAAATGTCAAGGTTTTGATTAGGAGGAGCTACGGATTTGTTTCCTTTATCATCCATGCCTGCCACAAACATGGTATTATTATCAATCAAATATTGAATCTTACTACTCAATGAAAAATACTTTTTGGTATCATGACCAGGTTGATGATGATATTAACAAAAGGATTTAGCATCAAAGTAAGGAGAAGTTGTCTAAGATGGATCAATTTGTTTGATTGGGATAAGTTTTAACAAAGTCATTTGTAATAATTAAGACGTAATGCTATGCAAAGATTCATTCAAAGGAGTAAATTATTTTTCTCTTTTAAAGTATTTAGACAAAGGAGGCACACTTGTAGTGGCTTCTACTTGAATGTTATTGTTGTTTTCATTTAATTTGATGAATTCTCTGTTTAATTTGAACTTCGTAAATGGTTGTTGAGCACCATCACCCTTATCAATCAGACCCATGGAAGGAGATTGCTCCAATTGACTCATAGTTAGTTGATATTTGTGAAGTACTACACACAACTGCAGAAAGGAAGTAAACTTAGTTAAGAGAAGTTTATCCCTAATTTCTTTTTTCAAATTAGTAATAAAAATTCTATGGATATCTTGATTAGGCATAGGAAAAGAAGTCTAAGAATACAAATGCTTATATCTACCAATAAAATCAGTCACTTTTTCTTTAACACCTTGTTTACAATGCATCAAATAAATCAAAGTAATTTTAGGTCCAATGTTATTGTGAAATTATTAAATAAAATCATTATCTAATTGTTGAAAAGAGGTGATAGAATAAGGAGGAAAAGAAAAATACCATTGCGAAGCTTTATCCCTTAATGTTCTAGTAAACAATTTCGCTAGCAATCTTTGATCATGAGCAAAGTCACTACACAAAGTTTGGAATGTTTTAACATGAGTTAAGGGATCACCTTTTCCATTATAAATTTCCAATTGAGGAACTTCTACATGTTTGGAAGGGAAAGCTCTAACAATGCCATTGGATAATGGGCTCGCTACATCAAATGTGGGTACATTATACTTAGATTGATTCATAGAATTTATTTGTTGTAAGGAGGACACTATTTGAGCTAGATTATCGATGGCAGATTTAGTAGAAGGATTTAAATTAGATATGTTGCATTGATAAGGAGGAGTAAAATTGTTGAATGAAAGAAGAGATTGAGAATAAGGAGGTGGGACACTTTGGTAGGTAGGTATTGGATAATTTTGGGTAACAAATGGAAGACTCATAGGAGGAATGAAGGAATTTTGATTGAAGGAGTTGCCCCCTTGACTAACATTTATAGGTGGTTAAGGTGATTGGGTAACAAGGGGAACACCCAGAGTAAGAGGAATGAAAGAAGAGGTATTTCTCCCATGACTAAAACTTGTAGGTATGGAATTTTGTATAGAGGTAGCCATGATGTTTGATGTAAAGGTGGGAATACTAGCCATAGGAGTTGTCAAAGCAATTAAATGATTAACTTGAATAGGAGGTTGTGTATAACCTAGGGCTTCAACACAACTCTTGACGGGAATAATATTAGAATCAACAATATGAGCAATACCATGCAAGATATCAACACCATGTTTATCAATTTGAATCATTCTTTTTAATCCTTTAATTAATGGGAGAGCCTCACTTTCTAGGTATTCTTGACTCATCCGTTGTTGAAGATTATCAAATTGATTGTCCATTTTCACCAACTAGTCAAAAGATACCCTAATTATTGATTCCTCCTCATCATGAAAATTATCAAAAGGATAAATGAGGATATCTATAGGATTGGAAGAACCACCAATATCATCATTGAAAAAGCCATCCAAATTAGGCTCCATTTCCTTGGTAATTAAACCTTGGGCAACCTTGATTCTAAAACTTCTTCTTACAAGGATACTATAGGCAGGACTACGAGTAGTAAAACTCATGCACTAAGAGAGGGAAATTGAAAATTTGAATTTAAAATTAGGGTTGTCCAAAACTAACCTCTTAATTTTTAAAATTCAAAATTTTGAAATGATGAAATGTTGAAGAAATCAATTTAATTTTAAAAATTAGGGTGTATGTAATTAACCACTTAATTTTAAAATTTAAATTGAAAATTGAAATGTTGAATTTTGGATTTTTTTTTGACCTTAGGGTGACCTAAAATAAATAAAATTTCACAAACCTCTGGAATTGAACAACAAAATACAGTCACAACAGGCTCGCAAAATTTGGGGAGAAAAAGTCGGGACCAGGTAGCTAGCTACTTGATCGGACCAACTTTTTACTTAATTTTTTGGGAAGCAAGATATTGTGACTTTAAGGTGAATTCCAGAAGGATATGGAAATTGGAGATGTCTAGATATGTGAAATCAAGTCGTGAAGGTCAAAATAGGATACACTTAGGATGTGCAATAAGATGATTAATTGAAAGTGAAACAAAAAAAGGGGTATGCTTAAGATTAAGGGCCAACTTTTATGATGTTTAGAGGGACAAAATAAAGATTTAGATTTAACTAAATGGATTAAATGCTTAAAGGAAAATTGGAAATTAATTTAAATTTAAAAATTAGGATTTGTTGCATTAACTGCTTAATTTTAAAAATTGAAATTTGAAAATTAAAATGTTGTAAGGTGGGAATGTGAATTTTGAAATTGAAGCAAGAACTCAAATCTCAGAATTAATTCAAGATCTACACAATCCACAAGTTCAATTTTAAAATTACAAACTAGGGTTTTTTTATTTAACCACTTAATTTTAAAAATTTTGTTGAAAATTAAACATTTAAACGAAAACTTGAATTATAAAAGTTGAAGAGTTCTCAGATCTGAAACAATTAATCCAATTTAGACAAATCACAAACTCAATTTTGACTCTTAAAATTAGGGTTTTTGTGAATTTAACCTCTAAATTTTTTTAAATTACTAGAAAATTAAACTTGTAATTGAAAATTTGAATTGCAAATTGCATAACACTTAGATCTGAAAATGAAAATCAGAAGTAAGGATTGTTGGAAAGAGACATTATCCTAGTGAAGATTGGTGCATAATAGATGTTTAGGGGTTGTCATTGATGGAAACTCAGTTTGTAGATCACATCCGATGTACATAAAATTAATTTACTAGAACTCATTTTCTTCATAAGGCATTAGTCTCGAAGGTGAAACACAGTAACCGGTAGAGCATGAGATCTTGATTTCGATGATGTAATTTTTCTTATGGTGATCAAGGAAATTGGTTAGATGTTAGAGATAGATTACTTCATAATCCTGATATCTAATGTTGAATTATGTGCAAGTTTAGTTCTTTGATATCTGGTAACTCAGTTAGGGAGGAGTTATTTTGGTAGCATGTGTCACGGATTTGTTAGGATGATTCTGGTGATCAGTTTTTTGTTTGAGGTGATAGGATCTATTTATGGGAAGCATTTTATCATCTTGTTTTGTTCCGCATTTGGATTTATGGTTGGATTGAGCCGAATTGATGGAACATGTTTCATGTTGCGTGTTATGTGGTTTTTGGAAGCCGACTTATTAAATGATTCTTTTTTATGGTGTGGATATATAAGATTGGTTTAGTTGATCATTTTGGTGTGTGTGATAAATGAAGGAAGTCTATGTGAGCGAATTTGTGAGTCTGGTGAATATTTTTTTCCTCTGGTCTGTGACTAAGGAAAATAATAGAGCAGAATATCAGATCAATTGCAGAAGACATAGTGAGCCTAACTGAAAATATTTTGGCATAGTTAGATGCTACACTTTAGTTTATTTATCATTGTAATCATTTTGTAATAGCCTATAAGGTAATGATCCTTCCTCCGGGTTGTAGCCCTTTTATAATTTGAGCAGTGAGCTCTAGGTAGTGTGTCTGGAATGCAAGTGCATTCCCCTTTTTGTAATATTGTTCTACTAATTGTCATAGTAAAATAATATTATGGGTACTCAATCCCATTGTGGTTTTTCTCTTTTTTAGGTTTCTACATAAAAATCTTGGTGTTATGATTGTGTGGTTGTTTACTTTATATTTCTGCACTTTGATTACTTTCTCTTGCATCTGGTGGCTTAAGAATCAACTTGATAAGTTTGCAAAGTATAATACACTGATTCACCCCTTCTCTTAGTGTTCTTTGATTCCAACAAGGATAATTCACATTAGGTTCACCAAAATGTAAAGGGGAAAATTAGGTGACTTGACAATTTGCAAGACAGAAGGAGAAATCACCAAATCACCTATTTTCGCTTGGATGGGTAGATGCCTTTACATTCAGAAGAGGGGGGTTAAATCCACTAGATGTACTCACAAACCAGATTAGGACTAAATTCCTAGTAGATTGTTTGAGATGGAATGTGTTTAACACTCTTGTGTAACTTGACTAGTTGAATTAAGACTAAGTGCTAGAAATGAAGACAAATCTGAGAAAATGATGAGTTGTAAATTCAGGATTTTGCCATGCACCTAGATCTGAGAAGTATGAGATGATTCTAAACTTCTCTATGAAAATGGCCAAAGTAGCATAGACTATGTCCAGGGAGCAGGGTGCCCCCTCTTGTCCTTCGAGATTTTCGATTGCCGAAAAAGATTTTTCCATCTCTGTGTCTGAAGTTTATCCCAAGAGTTACAGCTACACAACTATTTTTCTACACACAAAAGGAAAGGGAAATGTGTTGAGGATAAGGGCTTGCCTTTAGGTCAAACCTTAATTTTGGAATAAACCAAGTGGTTAAAATAATGTAATTGAAAATGACTGAAAGTAGAAATCCTCCTCTTTGAGGAGATGTTGAATTGACTAAAAATGAAATGCTTATACCTCCTTGTGAAGTTTTTATTGCCTCCACATGCAATTAGGACTTCATGAATTAGGATGATGATCTCCTCTTCAATGCTTGAAACCTTGACTCTATTGTTGTTTCAAAGCTTGAAGGAAGACTGAAAATGCTCAATTGTTCTCATGAATATCATCTAATGATCAAATGAGAGGGTAAATCCCTCTTATATATTTTCCAGAAGGAAAATGAATTACTTTTCCAACATGAGCCGACATGGAGGGGGTTTCCTACTCAAATTTGATATAGGACAGGGCATTCAAAATAGGTCCCCATTAGGGAGGACCAAGGTGCCACATCTTGGTCCTACCCTATTTTGGGATAGGATCTATTAGCAACAACAATGAGGGAAGACTAGGATGGAAGGTGAATCAGTCTTCACCAGATTAACAAACTCAACCCCAAAGATAGATCAGATAAACTACAACAATAATAAAGATAAGAAAATTAATAGCATGAAACACAACATCAAGATTTTTGATGTGGAAAACACAGCTAAGGGAAAAACCTTTGTGGGAACCTACCCATAGTAAGATGATACTCTGTAGTAGTATGTAAAAATATTACAATGGGGAATGCAAATGCATTCAGGCACAATGACTAGAGATCACTTCTCAAATGATAATGGTAAAAAAGGCTACAACCCTCAGGGAAGTCTCACTAACTTACAACATGATTCGAACTACAATCCAGAAGTAATGAATTGCAATGATAGCATCTACAAATGACAGTTCTAGTTAAGCACAAATGCCTACCTTGAAACACCAATCTCTCCTCAATCTCAACATTGAAGGATAAATCACTTGTTCACACATACACCACTCTTTGATAATGTAGACACAACCTCAACATCCAAATTACATAAAAACACCACCTATTTGTACAAATCATCAACCTTGACAATGAGTTCAGCTAAACCCTCAACTCACAATTATAAAATTATATCACGCAATACAAAGATCGACCACCAGACTAATATAATAATTTACATGACATAAAATGGACCTAAATCAAATTTCCAAACACTCAACTCCACCATAAATCATGCCAAGATCAACTGCAACATGCTACACCACCAGAAATACTGCATAACATGAAAATTTCTCTGGTTCATCAAAGTTACCAAAAAATCACACAACATTCAATGCAAGTCACCAAAACAAATAGGACATGACTAGGAAACACCAACAAGTATGTTAGAATCATCAAAAATAGTTGCACTAACAACACTTATCAAATCTTCATCTTTCAACATCTGAATGAGCTCAAGAACACAATCAATTAGCAACTGTCATGAAGAAAGATAGCTTGTGGAGCACCAAATCATGTTCCATCTGAAATGAAGATACACAATACCATCCCAAATAATATTCCAGAATCTCAATACAAGATGTAACCACACCGGAATATACCAGAGGATATACCAAACTCTGCAAAACAATGATCAACAAAACAAAACTGTAAAACTGAATCATAAGATCTTCCCAAACACACCAGAGAAAATCACAGGAATATGTTGACATCAATGAAAACAACACATCCTAGAAGCAACAATGACAACAATATCCAATAACATCCCCCTTTGGCATTGATGAAAACATAAGAATGTGAAAAACAGTCAATGCAAAGAAAGAAGATATCCCTAGCAAACTCCCCCTAAGATCAAGACACATAAAGCAGTTTTTCACATGATCTCTCCCCCTTTGATAGAAATGCCAAAGATCTCAAAGAAAACTCTCTCTCCCCAAAATAGAAATATGAATCTCAGGAATCTCTCCCCTTTAAACACAGCCTACTCCACCAGAGGAGCATCACCAACTCATCAATCCGAATAAAGAGATAATGCTCTGAAGTCCACTAGATTGATCCAACTCAATGCATCTAGTTCCCAACAAGAGGGGTAGATAACCCCAATTTGTCTCTCTTATAGACAAATGTATCTGTACGCAAGGGCTTATTGAAAATATCAGCTATCTATTCCTTTGTACATACATACTCTAGCTTCACCTTCTCTTCACTGACTTCCTCTCTCAAGTAATGATATTTGATTGACACATGCTTAGTCTTTGAATGTTGCACTGGAATCTTTGATATGTTAATAACACTAGAATTATCATGTAGTATATGACAATAGGCTCATCATAGACAAATCTAATATCCTTCAGTATTTGTTTCATCCAAACTATCTGAGTGCAATTAGTAGCAGCAACAATGTACTCTACTTCAGAAGTAGATAAGGACATTGAATCTTGTTTCCTAGTAGCCAATGAAACCATCTTCTTAAGCCAAAAAGAATGCTTCACTAGTAGTGCTCTTCTGGTCATCTACATCACTAGCCCAATCTGCACCAGTGTAGGCACATAACATGAAATCATCATTACTTGGATACCACAAACCATAATCTACAGTCCCCTTCAGGTATCTAAATATCCTCTTCACAGTAGTGACATGACTCTTTCAAATCAACTTGATATATAGTAGCCATACACACAACATGCATAATGTCTGGCCTAGTCCAAGTAAGATATAATAGTCTACCAACCATAGATCTGTACAAGCTCTGATTAGCTTTAGGAGATTCATCATTCTTAGACAATTTACAACCAATCACCATAGGAGTCCTAGCCAGTTTGGAATCATCTAACCCAAATTTCTTCAACAATTCCTTCACATACTTAGTTTGAGATATGAATATACCTTTTTCCAGTTTGTGAAATCTACAAACCTAATAAAAATTTCATCTCACCAATCATAGACATCTCAAATTCTTTTTGTATATCAACAGAAAATGTCATGCTCAAGTCATCATCTCCACCAAAGATAATATCATCAACAAAGACTTCAACAATCAGGATGTTATCATTCTCAATCTGAAAGTGTAGATTACGGTCGGCAACACCTTTATTAAATCCCAATTTCTACAAATATTTATCTAGTCTAGCATACCAGGCTCTAGGGGCTTGTTTCAATCCATAAAGAGATTTCTTTAGTTTACATACCATGTCTCCATCATTTGATAATGAAAATCCATCAGATTTCTCAATGTAGACTTCTTCCTCAAGATCACCATTCAAAAAGGAAGATTTGACATCCATCTGATATACCTTGAAATCTTATAAGTAGCATAGGCAAGTAGCAGTCTAACAACTTCAAGTCTAGCAACCAGAGTAAAAGTCTCCTCATAATCAATTCCTTCTTTCTGACAATATCCTTTGCAAACCAGTCTAGCTTTATTTTTGACAACTTCACCAGCTTCATTTAGTTTATTCCTGAATAACCATTTAGTACCTATAAGATTCTTATCTTTAGGTCTAGGCACAAGTTTCCATGTATTATTCGTTTCAATCTGATTTAATTTTTCCTCCATAGCTCTCATTCAATTTACATCTTTACAAGCTTCAACAACATCTTTAGGTTCAACTTTAGAAATCAAACATACTTCTTCAACAACTAACCTTCTTCTATTTTTTACACCTTTAGTCTTATCACCAATAATTTGATTTTTAGAATGATTCAATCTTACATACCTTGGAGTCTTCTGATTGTTCAGATTTTTAGGTTCCTGCACCTCTTTCAGCAACATCCAAATTAACTGTCTCTACCAGATCATTCTTCTTAGGCTCTTTGGGTTGAATAGGAGATAAAACAATATGATGGCCATCATCATATCCACATGCTCTGATCTCATTCCCAAGGTTCTCATCCACCTTGAAATTTGCACTCTCCACTACCTATTTAGTCTCTTATTGTAGCACCAGTAGGCCTTGCTCTTTGTAGAGTATACCAAGAAAAATCCATCACTTCTAGCATCAAAATTTCCTATATCCTAATCTCTCTTGATATAACATTTTCTACCAAATACTCTAAAATATCTCATAGCAGGAGCATGACTAAACCATAGCTCATAAGGTGTCTTACCGGTATCACCTTTAATATGAACTTTGCTGAATGTGTAAACAACAATACTAATAGCTTCTCTCTAATAGATCTTCAGAATATTTCCTTCAATCATCATAGTCCTTGTAGCATCTAAGACAGTTATATTCTTCCTCTTAACAACTCCATTTTGTTGAGGATTTCTAGGAACAATTAATTGTCTTCTAATTCCATGCTTCTCATAGAATGAATTAAATTCACCAGAACAAAATTATCCACCTTTGTCAAATCTTAGATACCTCACCTGCAATCTAGATTCAGTCTCCACTTTAGCTTTGAATATCTTGAACTTGTCCAATGCTTTTGATTTCTCCTTCAAAAAGACAACCCATATCATCATGGAATAATAATTAATTAGCAGCATAAAATATCTATCACCCTGAACACTTCTAACATTTGTAGGTCCACACAACACACTATGCAAAAGATCTAGCAATCCATCAGATGTATATTGTTTTCTCTTGAAAGAAATTCTTTTTTGCTTACCCAACTGATATTCCTTACATACTAGATTAGTAGGTTTAACAATCTTAGGTAGATCTCTAATAGCTTGAGTATAACTAATGTTAATCATTAACCAAAATTTACATGACACATTCTCCTATGCCACAACCAACTCTCATCAATCTGTACAATTAAACAACTTTTCTCACCAGCATTCAAATGAAAAATGTAACCTTTTGTCTTAGTTCCAGATGCAATCTCTATACTAGAGGCATTTAGGATCTTGCATTTTCCATTCTTAATTGTAGATTATAACCTTTATCAACCATTTGTCCAACATTCAAAATATTATGCTTTAATCCTTCAACATACAAGACATCATCAGTGTTATGCTTACCATTGAAATAAATAGAACCTCTCCCATGAATCACATAGGCTTTGTCATCTCCAAATCTCATTATTCCACCATCGTACCTTTCCATGCTTACAAATTTTCTTTTATCACCGGTCATATGATGTGAACAACTGCTGTCAATTACCCATTCATCTTTCTCTTCAACTTTAGTAGATAAGGCTTTCTCCTCAATAAAACAACTTGTGGAATCAACAGGTATCGATCTATCTTCCTTAATGGTAATAAACACAACTTCATCTCCTTTTGATTCTTCATCCGTGACACCTTCATCAATAGCATAATAATAGTTTTTCTGATTCCTATACTTAAGATTAGATTTGTAAGGCTTATCATACCTCTCATGCTTCTCATATCTATCATTTCTATCATGCTTATCAAACTTATCATGCCTGTCATACTTATCCATTCTCTCTAGGCATCTAGAAGCAAAATGTCCTATCTTATTACAAGAGAAACATTTCAAAGGTAATTTTCCATCATACTTACCAACTCCTTTAGGCAATCTTCAAGCAATCAATGCTTTAAGCTCATCTAGCTCTCTTTCTTTCTCTTCCATCTCTCTTCTCTCTCTTTCATATTTGGATATTCTGCATTCAATAGGATCATACTTCTACTTACCAGATACAGAGGTTGATGCTCTAAATGTTGTCTCAAACTTTCCATGTTATTATCAAAATTCACTCAGCTCAAATGCAACAATCTTTCCTACCAGCATATCTCTTGTCACTGTAGTCACACTCTGAATCTCATCAATAGCAACAAACTTATGTTTATAAGAATAAAGCAAAGATCTCAACACCTTAGCAACAATTTCATCTTCTTCTATGATTCCACTGGTACATTTGATACCTACAAAAAGGTCATTCACCTTAGCCATGAAAAAGTGTATGTTATCATCATCTCCCATCTTCGATGTCATATTTTCTTTTCAAACTTTGCAACTTAGCAACTTTCACTTGTTTATCTCCTTCATACAGGATTTTAAGATTTTCCCAAATCTCATGTACAGTCTGGAGTCCCATCACATTTGTCCTCTTAGAATCAGTCAAGGTACTAAGCAATTCTTACTTCCCTTTGATATTATGGTCATCTTCTTTTATCTCATCAGGATTAGATGCTCCATTCCGAGTAGAATGGGCATTCTTTGTAATCTTCCAATAATCTTCACCAAGACATTTCGAGTGCACTTCCATCTGGTTCTTCCATATAGCATAGTTACTTCCATAAAATCTCAAACTGTCCTTCTTAAAGATAATTCCTTAAGCTACCATCCGGGATCTCCTCAAGTGGCTAAGCTTCTTCCAAGGATCTAGCTCTGATACCAATGGTTGGAAACAACAATGAGGGAAGACTGAGAGGGGGGTGAATCAGTCTTCACCAAATTAACAAACTCAACCACAAAGACATATTAGATAAGTTGTAGCAATAATAAAGATAATAAAATTAACAACACAACACACAAAACCAAGATTTTTGACATGGAAAACCCGGTTAAGGGAAAAACCACGATGGGAACCTACCCATAGTAAGATGATACTTTGTAGTAGTATGTGAAAATATTACAATGGGAAATGAACATGCATTCAAGGACACTTCTCAAATGATAATGGCATGGAAGGATACAACCCTTAGGGAAGTCTCACTAACTTACAAAAAGATTCAAACTACAGTTTGGAATTAATGAAATGTAATGATAACATCTAAAAATGCTTGATGACAGTTCTGATTAAGCACAAATGTTTGCCTTGCAACACTAATCTCTCATCAATCTCAACACCAAAGGATAAATCACTTGTTTGCACATACACCACTCTATAATAATGCACACACAACCTTGACACCTAAATTACATGACAACACCACCTATTTATACAAATCATTAACCTTCACAACAAGGTCAGCTAAAACCTCAACTCAAAATTACAAAATTACATCACACGATACAAAAATTGACTATTGCACCAATATAATGATTTATGTGATATAACATGGACCTACATCAAATTCCCAAATACTCAACTCAACTTGAAATCATGCCAAGGTCAACCGCAACACGCTACGCCACCAGAAATACCACATAACATGAAAATTATCACCAAAACAAAACAAATAGGAAATGACTAGGAAACACCAGAAAGATGTTAGAATCATTAGAATAAGCTGCACCAACACCAAATATCAAATCTTTATTTGACAACGTCTGAAAGCTCAGGAACACAATCAATCAGCAACTATCACAAAGAAAGATAGCTTGTGGAGCACCCAACCATGATCCATCTGAAATGAAGATACACAAGACCATCCCAAACAATATTCCAAAATCTCAGCACAAGATCTAATCACATTGAAATATACCGAATGATATACTGAACTTTGCAAAAAAGTGATCAACAAAATAAAACTACAAAACCAGATCATAAGATCATCCCAAACAAACCAGGGCAAATCACAGGAATATGTTGACATGAATGTGTAAAGCGAAAAATTGAACCCTAGGTGTTCCCCCACTCCAAGGAGAGAGAAAGGAGGTCACTAGGGTTGACGGTTTTCACTTAGGAGAGACTTTACATTCAAAAGAGGGGTTGAAACCCACAAGATCCAATCTCCCACAATGCAAGACTAGATTCTAAATGAGTTTCAAGGGTTAAGACATCAAGGATACCCTCTTTTGTAAAGAATGTAGATAGAATGATTGAACTAGGAATGCATGTAAAGTAAGAAAGATTCGCTTGTAGATGGAGATAGGGACACAAGATGAAGCTATGGACCTGAAATTAGTAGTAAAATGTTGAGACAATGCTGTCGTGCAAATTTGAGCAAAATTTGACGGGACGATGGCGCCCGGAGTGCACACGGTCATCCAAAAAATCTGCGAAACGAAGGGGGATCTGTTCGTCTCTGCACAAGGATTCCAGATCTTCAATTACAGCCACGTACCTGCAACCTACATATAGAAAAGAGAGGATGATTGGGGGTTTAGGGATTAGGGGTTTGCCTTTAGGTCAAACCCCAGTTTTGGAATTAACCAATAAATGAGAATGCTGTAAATGTAAATGTTTGTAATGTAAACAAGTACTGATACCTTGTTGTAAGAATATTTGTATTCTTACATGTGAAGGTGTAATGATGTTGTATGTTATATGTTGTAAGTGATCTCCTCTTCAATGGTTGGATCCTTGTCTTTGAATGCAACACCTAGCCTTGAATGGAGACATAGAATACTCAATTGCTTGAAGGAATGCTTGAATGCTTGAATGTTTGAATGTTTGAATATCGCTTCTGCCTCTTGCTCTTGCTTATTTTCTTCCTCCCTTTCTAGGAGAGGAAAAGTAGTTTATATAATTGTCAAGTAGGGTTGAGAGACTGATTTTTCCGACCTTAGGCTGACCTAGAAGCATTGTTTTCCGAATTGCAAACTTAAAGACCCGATGCCCAACAAGAGACCGGGCTCATAATAGGGCCAGGGACCAGGGCGCTGGGCGCCATGGTCCTAGGGGACTAGGGCACTAGGCACCATGGTCCTAGGGGACTAGGGTGCTAGGCACCATGGTCTTGAAGGACCAGGGCATTGGGCGCCATGGTCCCACCTCCCGGGACAACAAGGTGCAAGGAAGGATCAGGCCAAGGTGCAGAAATATGCAGTTTTTGATGTCGCAAATAGGTTTCGGGGTCTCCATTCAAGTTCAACATTGCGTCACCGTCGTGAAGACCCAAATGCAGTCAAAATTGCAAGTGTCACAATTTTAGGATGCTACATTTAGCCCCCACTTTAGTGGGAGTATAAGCGTACGCCCATACTTCTGGTAAAGTACAAGGAAACAACATTGAAAGACTTTCACCACGTCAAGGAGGCAAGATACACCAAGCCCCCAGTGGACTAAGGATCTTACGACTTCTATTGACAAAGTAAAAGGGATGATCATGAGGGAGAACCATGACTGTCAGTAGTAAGGTTCCCTCACTATGAGTCATGCAAGAAAAATACCAAAAATTTTCAAGGCAAAGCTAAATTCACCAAGAAATTTTTAAGTATCTTGAAGAGATATGAATGGGGTGTATGCCCCCCTACTTTAAAGTGATTGCACACGCCTCATCGGGGGTGATTTCTTTAAGGTAGTGATACATATAAGATAAACCCAAGGATAATAGACACAAGACACAAAGCACAAGGTGGCTTTGCTTTCCTTGGGGTCAGTATGCTATATGATAATTCATGTATATCATATGTATGTATGCATAATTGTTCTTCATTCCCCAATCAAGGAAGGTCACCTAGAAGAAGGGAACACATGTGTCTTTTGAGTCAACATGAGAGAGACCAAGAGAGATCTCAATGCTTTGCATTGTCCTCAAGTAGACAACACTAAGGACAACAAATAGAAGAATGAGAATAACACATAGAAGAAGTAACAAAAGAGATCGAGAGAGGAGGAGAGAGTCTGCTATGCTAATGAAACTAGTCCAGCACGTCATCCACCCCTCGATCTTGCTGATCAATATTTTGGGAAGGTAGGAAACACGCTAGAGGAGGAACATCCAACACAGTAGATGGAGCTATCACAAGATCCAAACAAGGGCTATGTTCATGTTCCAAGCCACGTTGTTCTTGTCTAGGAGCTAGGATAAGTGCTTTAGAAATTTCGTTAGATAAATGGTTATCAACATCAACATATTCATATTCACTATCAGAAGAAAGAGGAGTAAAATTTTCATCATGAATAACATTTTCATCTATATCATCATCAAGATTTATAAAAATAGGATCTTTAACTCGCACAGGATCAAGACCATCATGCATCTTATGTTTAGGAGATTTTGGCTCAATTTTCGGCTGAGGAGAAAATGGAATAATACTAGCTGAAGGTGTTTTTGGGGATTGCAAAGTTTGAGAAGCAGCTGCCTGAGCTCTAAGATGACGCTTTCATCGATGTTCACATGCAGAATGATTTCATCTAGTCTTAGTAGGAAGTTGAGAAGATTGAGGAGGAGGAATGTTCTCATCCTTATCACTTGGGTATTTAGGTTGTGGTCTCTTAGGTTGGACAATAATAGGAGAAGAGGAAGGTCTCTTCTCTCTCTAAGAGGAAGGAGGAGGAACTGCTCCATATAAGGGAGGAATATTTGGTTTAGGAAGGAGACCAAGTCCATCGTGATGAGGAGGTATAGGTCTACTTTTAGGAAGTTTATTAGATATAGACAGTCACATTCATAGGGATGGGTTGGGAATCTTCTTGAGGAAAGACATTAGTTTTATCTTTCAAAGGAAGAACTTCCTTCTCAAGAATGATAGGAATATCAAGTTTGGGTGTTCTAGGTTCACTTAGAGATAGGATCATATCTTTTTTCCACTTTTGATAAGATTTGAAAAGATGATCACTCCGCGGTGGAAGAGATTGGAATTGTTTAGGCCAAAAATAATCAATAGGAACACTAGAAGTTCTTTCAGCTGGTTTAAAGAGACTATGATTGACAGTAACAACTTCACCATTATGGGGAAATTTCAAACACTTGTGAATAGGAGAAGCAATAGCTTTCATGGAAGATAGCCAAGGATAGCCTAGCTTCACACGAAATTGTTCGGACGATGGAATAATAGCAAAGCTCACATCAAGGGATTTGTTATGGACCTCAATAGGTAGTGTAATAGAACCAATTGTAGGAGAAGAAAATGCATCAAATAATTTCACAACCACATTTGTTTTGTCATAGATCACTTGATTCAAATGCAAAGTAAAAATAAATTGTTTTGTAATGACATTAACCATACAAGAAGGATCAATAAGCACTCCACGGCAAGGTGTATTCTTGACTTTTGCAACTCTATATAAAGGACCATCAGGTGCCCTGATAGTTTCACTGGAATCAAATGTGATGGAAGGTTCTTTAGGGATTTTTTGTTGTTCCACAAAGTTAATCACATTCCGAGTCATAGACACAAGACTATCAGGTGAGAAACAGGAATCATCAGTCTCAATCACATTAGAGGTATGAGAAGGTAATGGATCAGTAAAAATCTTAAGATTTTGGTTAGGAGGAGCTACAGATGTGTTGCCTTTATCATTCACACCAGAAACAAAGATAGTATTATTATCAATCAAATCTTGAATTTTACCCTTTAAAGCAAAACATTTTTCGGTATCATGCCCAGGTTGACGATGAAATTGACAAAAAGATTTGTTATCAAAATAGGGTGAATTAATCTTTGTAGGATCTATTTGCTTTATAGGAGGAAGAGTAAGCACATTTTGTTCCAATAACTTATTCATAATACTATGCAATGATTCATTCAAAGGAGTAAACTTTCTTTCTTTCTTGAAAAACTTAGAAATAGGAGGCACACCTGATGCTACATTCACATTGTTGTTGATGATGTTTTCATTGAATTTAATTGACTCTCTGTTTGGTTTAAACTTCCCAAATGGTTGTTGACTACTATCACCCTTATCACTCGGAGCCATAGGATTTGCTTGTTCCATTTGACTCACAGTCAGTTGATAATTGTAAACTCAGAAAATAGAAGTTTTTCTCTAATATTTTTTTGTAAATTAGAAATAAAGATTCTTTGAATATCATTGTCAGGTACTAGAAAAGAAATTTGAGCATACAAATGCTTATATCTACCAATGAAATCAGTCACTTTTTCTTTAACACCTTGTTTACAATGCATTAAATCAATCAAAGTAACTTTAGGACTTATATTGTTTTGAAATTGTTGAATAAAAGCATTTGCAAGTTGTTGGAAAGAAGTAATAGAATAGGAAGGCAATGAGCAATACCATTGTAGGGCTTTATCTCTTAATGTTCTAGTAAACAGTTTTGCAAGCAACCTTTGGTCATAAGCAAAATCGGTACATATTGTTTGAAAGGTCTTAACATGTGTTAGAGGATCACCCTTACCATTATAAAGCTCCAATTGTGGGATTTCAACATGCTTAGGGGGGATAGCTCGAACAATGTCAAGAGAAAGTGGGCTTGCAACATCAAATGTGGGCACACTAGACTTAGATTGATTCATAGAGGCAATTTGTTGCTGTAAAGAAGAGACAGTTTGTGCAAGATTGTTAATGGTCGCTTCAATCAAAGAGTTCATATTAGACGTGTTAGATTGTGATGGAGGTATTATGTTATTGAAAGAAGGTATTGATTGAGAGTAAGGTGGTGGGACACTATGATAGTTAGTCATGGGAGATGATTGGAAAGAAGGAACACTACAAGGAGGAATGGAATGGTTAAATGAATTGCCCCCTTGCGTCATGTTCATTTGTGGAAATGTAATAGGGACACTCATTGAAGGAATGAATGAAGAAGTTGGATTGAATGAAGGAAGAGGGTTGATTGAAGAAGAAGGATTGCCCCCATGACTGGTGATCATAGGTGAAATGTCTTGTATTGAAGTAGTCATTATGTTTGATGTAAAAGTAGGTATACTAGCAATAGGAGTTGTCAAAGGAATAAAATGATTAACTTGAGTAGGAGGTTGTGTATAACCTAAAGTTTCAGCACAACTTTTCATAGGCATCACATTCGAATCCACAATGTGTGCAATACTATGCAAAATATCAATTCCATTCTTATCACTTTGAACCATACATTTTAGACCCTCAATTAATGAAAGAGCTTGACTATCAGGGTATTCTTGAGACATCCATTGTCGAAAATCATCAAATTGGTTATCCAATTTCAAAAGTTGTTCTATGGAAACCTCATGGAGAGCTTCTTCATCATTAAGAGGATTAGAGGAATTACCCATGTCCTCATTAAAAAGGCCATTCAAATTAGGTTCCATCTCCTCGGTAATTACACCTTGGAAAGACTTAATTCTAAGGCTTCGACTAACGGGAATAGTGTAAGTAGGGCTTATTGTTGTAAAATTCATGCACTAAAGAGAGAGAGAAGATTTTTAATTTTAGAGGTAGCAAATTTCAATAAAATCAGCCAATCTCCTAGATTTAAGCTGTTAAATGCAATCAGGACAATCTCCCGAAATTTTGAAAAAAATGTCAAGGACCGTGGCGAACGGGGTGCACACGGTCCTTGCAACTTTTTTTGAAATTTTCAAGGATGAAAGCTATGATGATTTTAAAGCTAATCTGAAAAAATTGAGTGATTTTACGATCTGTAGATAGGCCAAATTAAAGTTGCAATCTCAAAATTGAACCCTACCAAGATTGTTGAAAAATGCAAAATTTGAATTTTATGATTTTAGAGGGAATACTGAAAGCAATGCAAGCTTTGAAATTTAAAAGTTGACTCGATTTCATGCAAAATTCAAATTTGAAAGCAGAAATCAAAGTTGTTGCAATTAAACACTTAATTTCAAAAGTCACAAACTGCAAGAATTTGAATAAAACACTGAAATTTTGAATGAATGCCAACACACTTTTCAGATTTAGGACTGTAAGAAACACAATTTTAACACAAATTTCAATTTCAACAATTTTTGAATGATTATAAGCCCTAATCCAAGCAATCACTAGACCAACTTTGACTTTAATTTTGAGCCAAAATTCTGGATTTTAGTAGAAAAATACAATAAGATCTAGCTCCCAAAATTTCAGAAAAAATGTCGGGGACAATGGCACTCGGGGTGCACACGGTCCTCGCAACTTTTTTCAAAATTTTTCAGGGATGAGAGATATTGTGATTTTGTTGCGGAATCCAAAGTTACAGCTGATTTGGAGGTGTTTTGATCAATGAAATCATTGGTTAAAGGTTGAATCAAGAAGGTTTTAAAAATTAGGGTTTTGACACTTAACCACTTAATTTTCAGAATTAGAGCACAAATATGATTTGACAATTTGCAATAGAAGGGTAGATCTGAAACAAGCATTAACAATTAAACATTTCACAAGCTCAATTACTAAAAAGAAAATTTTAGGGTTTTTATGCAATTAACCTCTAAAATTTGCAAAAGATCAAACATGGAAATGTAATTAAGGAAGCAAATTTTTTAGATCTAGCCATGAATAATCAGAATTAGGATGTTCACGTCGGGTTCACCAAAATGTAAAGCGGAAAATCGAACCCTAGGTGTTCCCCCACTCTGAGGAGAGAGAAAGGAGGTCACTAGGGTTGACGGTTTTCACTTAGGAGAGACTTTACATTCAAAAGAGGGGTTGAAACCCACAAGATCCAATCTCACACAATGCAAAACTGGATTCTAAATGAGTTTCAAGGGTTAAGACATCAAGGATACCCTCTTTTGTAAAGAATGTAGATAGAATGATTGAACTAGGAATGCATGTAAAGTAAGAAAGATTTGCTTGTAGACGGAGATAGGGACACAAGATGAAGCTACGGACCTGAAATTAGCAATAAAATGTCGAGACGATGCTGTCCTACAAATTTGAGTGAAAGTTGATGGGACGATGGTGCCCGGAGTGCACACGGTCCTCCAAAAAATCCGTGAAATGAAGGGGGATCTGTTTGTCTCTGCACAAGGATTCCAGATCTTCAATTACAGCCACGTACCTGCAACCTACACACAGAAAAGAGAGGACGATTGGGGGATTAGGGATTAGGGGTTTGCCTTTAGGTCAAACCCCGGTTTTGGAATTAACCAAGAAATGAGAATGCTATAAATGTAAATGTTTGTAATGTAAACAAGTATTGATACCTTGTTGTAAGAATGTTTGTATTCTTACATGTGAAGGTGTAATGATGTTGTATTTTATATGTTGTAAGTGATCTCCTCTTCAATGGTTGAATCCTTGTCTTTGAATGCAACACCTAGCCTTGAATGGAGACTTAGAATACTCAATTGCTTGAAGGAATGCTTGAATGCTTGAATGTTTGAATGTTTGAATATCACTTCCGCCTATTGCTCTTGCTTATTTTCTTCCTCCCTTTCTAGGAGAGGAAAATTAGTTTATATAATTGTCAATTAGGGTTGAGAGACTGATTTTTCCAACCTTAGGCCGACCTAGAAGCATTGTTTTCTGAATTGCAAACTTAAAGACCCGATGCCCAACAAGAGACCGGGCCCGAAATAGGGCCAGGGACCAGGGCGCTGAGCGCCATGGTCCCACCTCCCGGGACAGCAGGGTGCAAGGAAGGATCAGGCCAAGGTGCAGAAATATGTAGTTTTTGATGTCGCAAATAGGTTTCGGGGTCTCCATTTAGGTTCAACATTGTGCCACCGTCATGAAGACCCAAATGCAGTCAAAATTGCAAGTGTCGCAATTTTAGGATGCTACAGTATGACAACAATATCCAACAGGATCAAGGTGGCATGTGAAGTGCACTTTGAGCTAGATGTTTTTTTTGTCATGTATGAGCATAATCAGGTCTCCAATCAGGCCAAGGGGTGGAAACACTAAGGCAAAGACCCAAATGCAATCAAGAATTGCAAGGGGTTCAATTTTAGGACACTACATTTATCCCCCACTTTAGCAGGAGTATGAGCTTATACAAATACTCATGATAAAGTACAAGGAGTTTAGATTGAAAGACTTTCAACACATCAAGGAGGCAAGATACACCAAGCCCCTAGTGGAATTTAGGATCTTACGAATTCAATGATAAGGTAAAATGGAAGATTATGAGAGAGAAAGAGAGAACCATGACTACAACTAGTAAGGTTCTCTTACTATGAGTCATGAAAAGAAAAATACCAAAAATTACAAAGCAAAGAGAAAGTTTGCTAAGTGACTTTAAGTATGAAGAGAGAGAGCCATGAGTGAAGTGTATACCCACACGTTAAAGTGATTGCACATGAGTTAACAAGAGAAATTGCTTTAAAGTAGGAAACACCTAAAAAGACAAACACATTATCAGAATAATTTAACCCCCAAGAGAGGACAAATCAAAGGATAATCAACACAAAACTCAAAGCATGAGGTGGCTTCACTTAACTTTGGAATCAATATGCTTTTAATGATAACTCATGTATATATATGCTCATTCCCCAAAGAAAGGAAACCACCATGGAAGAAGGGAACACATGTGTTCTTTGAGTCAACATGGAAGAGACCAAAAGAGATCTCAAGGCTTTGCTTCGTCCTCAAGTAGACAACACTGGGGACAACAAATAAAGGAATAGGGAAACAAAAGAGAAGAAGGATCACAAAAAAGAAAGAGAGGAGAGAGAAAGAGAATCTATGGTGCTAATGAGGCTAATCAAGCACGACATCCTCCCTCGATCTTTCTAATCATTATTTCGGGAAGGTGGTCAACATGAAAGAGGAGCCACATCAAGCATAGTAGATGGAGCTATCACAAGTTCCAAACAAGAAACATGCTCTAATGATGAGTCACTTTGTTTGTTACTAGGAGCTAGGATTAATTCTTTTGAAAATTTTATAGATAAATTATTGTCAACATCAACATATTCATATTCATCATCAAAATATTACGATCAACATTTTCATCATTAACAACTTTTTCACTTATTTCCTCATCATGGTTAATAAAAGTAGGAGCTCTAACATGGATAGAACTTAAACCATCATTTGTCTTAAGCATTTTGCGTCTTGGAAAATTAGGTTGAACATTTTATTTAGGAGAAAATGGAATTGTGTCAATAATTGGTGTTTTAGGAGAAGAAATGGTTTGGGAAGAAGCTTCACAAGCTCTAGCACAACATCTCCATCCGCATTCTCTCACGCAACAGTTTCGTCTAATTTTGGCTAGAAATTGATGAGGTTTAGGTTCATTAGGTGTAGGCTTCTTCTCTTCTTTTAGGGAAGGATGAATGGGTTGAGGTTTTTTAGGTTGGACAATAGGAGAGGTCAATCACTTATCTTTGTACAATGGAGGAGGAACAACTTCACAATATGCAGGAGGAGAGAGATCAAGTGATCCTCTAGTATACATACACCGAGGAGGATTTGACAGTAGATAGGGCTACACTTGAGGGAGACATGGGATCATGATACACCTATTGTATTTATGCAGGAGAGAATATTAGCTATTGTTGGTGTGTATATGAGGTATCCGAGCCACCTCACCTAAGGACAAGGATTTATAGACAAGCATCCCACTCCATAACTACAGGTTTGGGAAGATAGATGGCATCGAGCGAAGGTGTGATGGGACCACTAGTACCACCAACAGAGTCTGTAGGAGGGGTTTGGTGAGATGATCTAGGGGTTGGTCCGTCAGGAGCTTAGATTTTATTGAGGCCTGCCAACTTCGAGGGAGGCAGTTCATCATAGCTCTCTTGGGTCCAGTTTGTATTATTTTTTTGTATGATTATGTAGACACCTTTGGGTAATTTTGTAGCCATATGAGTTTTGACATCATTGTATCATGACACTTGATTTTTTGATATAGATATGAGATGACATACCCTTGTGGTATTTATATACATGTGTTCCTATGTGATGCATTTTCTAGGATGTTGAGATGCTTCTAAATGCTTTATGATGTGATGATGCAGTCTAAGCATGCTTTCTATATGATTTATGAGATGTTTATAAAATGTATGATGTTTGTAAAATGGATGCATGTGATGATACTATATGATTATGAGATTCAATCTATGTACATGATATAATTCATTTTTATGTTCATGTTATGCATGATGATGATAGTATGTTCCTATGTATGGAAATGCAAATGGTTTATGCTTATATTAACATATGATACATACTATATGATACTAATATGTATATGCTTGTGCTAGCAAGTTTTGTGTGTAGGGTGTGATGCTATTATGATTTTATATATATGCATGTGATGAGATATACTAACATGTGGTAATACAAATGAACATTACATGAGATGTAGATATTTTTGGCATGTCATTATACTCATTCATGTGATACTAGACTACACAGGACTCAGGACAGGATGATGGGGGACAAAGCAAGAAGGGGAGATGGAAGGTAGAAAATATTGTGGTGAAATGAGCTTCTTGTGTTTTATCATGATTCAGCTTTATTATAGCAAATAGGTTATGACCATCCAGATATAAGTATAACCTAGATAGTCATCATACCCTTTGCATGAAGATCAGATAGTCATAAACCAAGAATACCCTAGTTCACACTAGACTCACAACATCCTTATATCCTTGGACAAGCCATATTATTACTAAGATACAATCCACAAACAACAAGATATGTGAACATAGCCCATCCTCGCCTTTCTAGTCAAAGACATCCTAAAGATAAAATCTCTAGTCAGAGACATCTTGGAAAAGGTAAAAGACATGCCACAAAAAAAGATAAAATCAAAAGAAAATCAAAGACTTGACACCATTATACAATCAAATCCTCAAGTTATTAGTGGTTCTTGCCACATATGTCCACATGTTTGATTTGGTCACAATATTGTTATCCCAATAAAGGATAGATAATGCTAAAAAATCTTGTTGTTGTCAAAGTATGCCAAAAGATTGATTTATTGAAAGCTCATTTCTACTTGTGTCTCATTTGAAACTAATTGAATCCATGAAATTGATACTTTATTGTGAAGAAGAATGACACTTTATTACAGGTTGGCGATGCAAGTGATCTTTGATTGTGGATTGTGCGCAAAAATAAGGAGGAATAAAAATATGACACTCCTCAAAATATGCAATGTCCAGGTTCCACTTCCATCACTAGATTTAGAATTTGCCTCTAGTTACAAAGTGGACATGATTTATTAAGAAAGGAAAGGAAGGAATGGAAGGTTTATTATGGGTGAAAAAAGGTTTATTATGAATGGTGAACCAATCTTAGGTAGACTAATAACAAGCCATGATGGTAATGAATAAATTTATTATGGAATGAAAGGCTATGAGTGTGTGCAAGGTGAAAGGGGAAATTGAATCCTGAATGAGGGAGGAGTAAGAGTCACTACACATGGCACCGATAACTCGATTTTCACCTTTGACTTGCCTAGGGTGTCACCAAAGTGGTTTACACTATTGGATGAATTTATTTCTCTTTAGTTTTTTTTATTTTTTTATTTTTTTTTGTGTCACAAGGTGATTTTTGCTAGGTTTTCACCAAAGTGATGATTTTTTATTATATTATATATTTTATTTTTATTAGGACACTCTAAAAAACTATGTAAAACCTATGAAGGTGCATATTGTTGATAGGATCTTCCAAAGGTTATGTTTCTAGTAATGATAGCTGATATACACCTAGTCCATATACTACTGTGATGACATAGGGCCCAAGCCAATTTGGTTCAAACTTGCCCTTTTTCTCTCTATCCTGTTGATTTTTTGAATTTTCTCTTAGAAATAGGTCTATAATGCCCACCACAAAGCCCTAGAGAAACTAACACATAATCTATGAAAAGTAGAGATAATTTTTTTTTAAGATAATAACAACTCATTAAACTTCACTAATATATTATTCATTATAAATTAAATACACAAATTAAACATTAACATATGAAACTAAAGTACACAAGTGAAGTAATCATATAAATAGCTAAACATATATACATCTTTTACATTCTTAACTTCATAACATCCTTCCAATCTTTCAATTTCCCTAGGGTGTCATAATGCCATTACTTAATTGCAACATCATTAAGGTGATAAATAACAGCTAACAATTATCAATGACTAATTTTCCTTACTACCACCAATACTCATTTCACCATAACCATCATAGAATAGTAATCATATGAATTCCTTAAAACACCTCTAACACAATAAGCTCATTAAATATCAATTTATCAAATAATCCTAAACTAAAAATACTAATATCCAATTTTCCTAATCAATATTACATAATTCATAATTCATATTACATCATGTACAAGTGATCATTAGAAATATACATCATCTATTGTAATTAGAAAACCATGATATATAACTACTCCAAGAATCCATAGTACAAGATCTGCTAAAAGGTAGAAATATCCAACATGCTCATGAACATCCAATGTAGAGAAAATATCCCAGTGGAAGAATGGCATCAAACTCCTGACCATGCGGAACCAAAAGGAACCCACCCCCTGTGCCCGAGGAATGATATAAGATCTGACGCAACCATGTTTCGAAGGGTCCTCAAAGTGAACAATCCAGATCATGCAACAAGAGTAACACAATGGAAGAAACAACAACACATTGAGAAAATGCAAAATCGGATATTCATAGTATCATAGATTCATCAAAATCAAGCCAACAACATGTAGGCAAACATATAGGCTCGCAACCCTCATTATAGCTTACATTCTAGAAAATGATCCATCTAGACCTCCAAAATGATATTCTAATTGTAAATCATGAATCATATCCTCATATCACTTCCCTATATCCTAAACGATCCACTATAACAACATATATAGCATCTAGAACACATCTGGGTCGGCCACAAAAAGATTGCATTCCCCAAGACAGGAAAATGAAGCATGCAAGATAGCTTAGACCCAAAACATGAAGTTCTCCTCTGCCAAGAACATAAATGAAGTATAGACCACCAAGGAAGGTCAGCCAAGGGACAAGGAACATCGATCAAGGTGCCAAACAAATCAGCAAGCCAAGAAATCACTTTGCATGAGAAGAAATCTCCAACTAGCCATTAAGGTCAAAGCTGCTCCGGGAACCAAAAAATAGACAATCTGGAAGCGATAACTTGCCAAAAAAGAATCCAAACAAACTGAAAATTTAGAATATGGAATAAGAACTAGCCTAAAATCCACCAAGCTGATCCATAGCAAAAAGGGAACAACTACTGGATAATTTTGGAATTAGCATTGAGACTAAACAAGAACAACTAAAAAGAAAAATATATTTTTGGTTGATGCAAGATTACTCATAGACAGAGGATACTCTTGCATTAGACACCCTAGGTAGGAAAAGATGTTCCATGAGAGGAAACTCATGAACATCAAAAAGGATTCGGGATATAGATCACATGCTCATTTCTTATCCAAATGTCTTCTTTATCTGAAAAATTCTTCCTCCTTACCCCTTCCGGTAACTCAGCTAAATTCTCCAGCTTCTTTTCCACTTCTCCTCCTACTCCTTTCTTTATACCTACACTCTATCTCTTACCACCACTCCCTTTCTTTTGCAAATATGATCTATTTTTTCCACTAGAACTCTTCTTATCTACCACCACAATTCTATCCTTGTGGTCATCCAGTGACACCTTGCTAATAGATCCATCTAAAAGATCCTTCTTCAAATCCAACCATCATCCAATATAACTGTAGACACCTAAAATTAATTAAATTAATATTTAATTAATTTAAGCCTATCAACATACTTAACCAATTTAATTGTTTTAATTCCCTTCTTCTTAAGGTTAATTAAATCAAATTTAATCAATCTTATCACTATAGTCCAATAATTAATTTATCAATAAATTAATTATTTCCCCATTCTTCTAAAGTCACCTCAACCATTATTTTCTTCTAAAACCCACTTAGTTAATTAATTTTAATTAATTAACCTAACTAAAGTGATTCCTACAAATCACTTCCCCTAACCTTCAATTAGCCTAATTAATTCTTCTAGAAGTATGATTATCATTATTCCTCAATTTTAAATTCCTCCACTCATTCTCTCTCCTCTTGTCACATCCTCCTAACTTTCCCACTTGTACTATAATCCATCATTAACCCACCCAATCAATCTTGCTAATCATTTTCACATCCTTAATCACCTTGATTAGGGATGTGTCAACTTTGATCCTTTCAAGGAAATTCAAATTCATTGAGTCTCCCCATGCATCCTCTTATTTTGTAATTTTTAATTCCTTCTCCCTTCCCCAAAGGAATTTTAAATTCCTTTTCTCTTCCCAATGTACTTGTGACTTCTTCCCCATGTACCTTGAGAGGTGTGGAGATATGAAATGCCTTTATGACATACCTCTTGAATCTCACACCTTGTCCTCTCAATCCTCTCCTCCATTTCAAACCAATAACAACCCTTCATTTTGAAATCAATCTCGGCCCTCCATTTTGGCCTCCTCAAATCTATAAATTAGGGTCTCCTCCCCTTCATTTTCATCCATCAAGTTAGTAATCTTATGTTGTCCAATTATGCTTAGAAATCATCCACCCATATCATCATAATGCTGAAATCATTCCACACTTAGCCAATCCATCTATCTACATTATCATTCGTATCCTATCCTTTTTTTTGGTCCAGTGGAGGGAAATCCACAATCCACCATCAAAGGAGCAAATAAAGTAGAGCAACAAGGGCGCCTCTACTTCATCAAGCTCAATCGGAGGAAAAGTAATTGCTAAGGTATAATGGTTTATTTGTGTATTTGAATGCATTATTTTGTGTTTTATTTGGTTTATACACTAACCATTAGACTTTATATTTTCACCCTCTTCATTTTGGCATGCTCGGTGGGACCCACGACACTTTTAGCTAATGATTTTAGTTTTTTTTTAAGCATTTTCCTCACAGGTTAGTGGATTGACATTTGTGTCTACATTTTAACACCTCTGCTCTATTGTTCCAACACGTTTGCTCTGTTGTTCCAATGCCTCTACTTTAGTCCTTCAATATCTCCGTTTAAATTTAAATTTTCCTGCTAACCTTTTTTTTTAATTTTTCCATTAAAAAATGCAGATCAACATTTGTGCATGTGTTGATTCACACTTCAACGTATGTGCATGCCTTCAACGTATGAGCATAGTTCAATTCATAGATCAACGCATATGCATGCCTTCAATGTATGAGCATAGTTTAATTCACAGATCAACGTATGTGCATGCCTTCAACGTATGAGCATAACTCAATTCATAGATCAATGTATGCTCATACCTTCAATGTCTCCATCTAGATACTTTTCTCGCTTGTTTGTAAAAATTTTAATTTTTAATTTTTGAATGATAGCTTTCTTTTTGCAGGGCCTCAATCAATGTTTGCGCAGATGCCTACACTTCAACGTCTCTGGTTTAAGTGCTTATTTTCAATTTTTTGCTAACTTTTCTCTATCCTTGCATCTTTTTTGCATATCCAAGACATTAAATCAGAGTACTAACACTCTTTTGCAGGACGTTTTATTGGAGACCATCATCTTTTCCACTAGATTTAGTTTCTTTTTTCTTGCATTCTAGATTAGCAAAAATATTTCATTTGGGCCTAAAAACAACATGTGTATTTTGTGTTTGGTGCACTTACACATTGTGTAGGGTGGACCCACCATTATGCTTAGTATCCTCTCCTCTCGCTTTCATGGATCTTGGATGTAAGAGAAAAGTGATTAACAACACTTGTCTTTTCTTTTGTAGTTGAATGCTATTCTTGATGGGGACTTGATCACCCCACAAGGGTATCTTGAATTGAGACACATCGGGGATATCAACTCTCTCGATGCAATCTCAAGTAGGTTTTATGAGCTGCTATATAAATAAGTTGGTCAGGTGGCTGAGGTGTTGAGTGAATTTGATGTATGTGGGGGCCCTCCCTACATCGATAAGCTCAGTTAAAGCCTTAAGTGGCTTGCTTCAAGAATCTATAGTTGGATTAGTAATCCCTCTGAAATTACACTAGACACCAGTTGTAGTAGCCAAAATCCTACATTCATAGTGTAGGAGAAGTGGATCATACCCCAAAGTTATCTCTCATGTACCCACTCAAGATGAGATAGGAATTCCCCACATATTAGATCCTTGAACCTTTGGGGTAAGAGAATCTGGTATGCCTGAGAAGTGAGTGCATTGTAAGGGGGAGCCAGTGCTACCAGAATCTCTATCTATCTGCTTGTTTGAGGTATCATTTGTGCGAGAGGCCTATTGAATGGTTTCCATCTTCCAACCTAAGTTACATGTCTGATTAGTTTCTTCATTTTGTGCAAAACCACTGAAATTTTGTTTAGGCTGATCTAGCCCCCCTCGAATTTCATGCTTGTCATAAAGAATTGTCATGGCCAATGTGCTTGTCATTGTTTGATTTCTTTTGCCAAGAGTAGACAACATCCAAAACATTCGACCAAACTCTTCAATTTTTAGTTTCTCATTGTCAAACCCTTATTTCCTCATCTTTGTTTGAGCTAAGTCCCCAAACAATTTTCATCCATCCAAATGATCATCAATCCCCAACTAAAATCTATATCCAATCATCAATATAGTCTTGGGTAACCTTATCCTTCTTCTTCTTCTTCCTATCATCGATTCATTCTTCCATACTCATTTTCCTCCCATCATTGAGGACTTATAACATCAACCTAATCAATCCCAATCAATCCTAATCAATCCAATCAATCAACCTCATCCTAAGGTCAATACTTTGTGAAAGTTTGATTTAGACCTTTATCATTAATCAATCATCAATTGGCTCTTGTGCTTGGGAAAGAATAACCGCAAGTACTTTGATTAATGATTTTGGGTTGATCAAAACCCTAATCCTTTTTCCCTCTTTTTCTTAAGAACATAAGGCTATCCTAAGTAGAAGAAGGCTTGATCAATTGTACCTTAATCTAAAGGTCTAAATTTTACCTAGCTTGGTTGTCACCTTGCTTTGTGGTTAAGATCATCAATTCCCATCTAAGTCCTAATCTAAGGGCTAAGGTATCATTTTAATCTAATCAATCTTGTCCTAATCCAAGGACCAATATAATCCAATCAAATCAAATCCAAAGCTGCTAAGTTCTAGTCCTCATCTTCATCTAAAATCATCCCATCACCTTTCTTGACCAAGTTGAATTCATCCAATTCCAATGTATCACCCCCATTCTCAACATTTCAAGGTTACCCTTGCATGGTCTACACGTGCTCACAAAAAGAAAAGTTGGCTGCCCAAAATCCACATTCAAACATCATGGGTTGGTTTGAAGAAATGGCTATGGAAGTTCAAGGATTACTCTATCAACCATTCCCATCTATCTCATGCATGCCTCAAACTTATCCAACTTCTTCCTATTCATCTCACATCTCTTATTCTCCCCCTACCTTTGACAACCA
Organism: Cryptomeria japonica; assembly: GCF_030272615.1. Lineage (NCBI taxonomy): Eukaryota > Viridiplantae > Streptophyta > Pinopsida > Cupressales > Cupressaceae > Cryptomeria > Cryptomeria japonica. Next base: position 685,932,960 of record NC_081415.1, read on the forward strand.
AAATCCATCTAATTCCCCATCCATGTCTTTGCATTATCCCTCATCCACATACCTCTCCTATCCAATATGTATACCTCTATCTCCCCCCCCATCCACATCCCAACCCTCATATTTTTACAACACCTTCATCACCTTCCCACCATCCAAGTCACTTACACCATTATCCTCCAAGAATTAATCCTAATCCTCCATCTAATACCAAACCTCCACATAATCCTCATCCTCCAAAATCCACACCATCCCCATCCTCCAAGTCCTTTCTCCATAATTTTATCCAAGAAATACAAGCAAACGAGACAAAATCCCCACCTCAAAATAAAGTTGCCCAATCTCTCCAAGTCCTCCATCTACCTCCATCCACTCCAAATCAAGGAAACCCTCAATTATGTAAGCTTCATGATACCACCATCTCTCCATCTATCCAAGTCAAGGTATCCACCTCCTCCTATATCACACCATATACCCAACCCCAACTATATCAAGAACTTGATCCAGAGCATACTAGCATAGATTTGTATCCACCTCAAGATCAAGACATTTCTCCATCTCATGATCCCCTTCCATCTCAAGACCCAATCATTCCCTCCACTCCATCGCAATATCCCCTTCCATCTCATGATCCCATCCCTTCCACTATATCTCAATAAAAAATAAGCCTTCCATCCAATGATCCCCTTCCATATCAAGATCCAATCATACCTTCCACTCCACCAAAGGATCCTATCCCAAGTCAATATCTAATTATTCCTCCATCTCCAAGTCATAAGCCCAATCCATCTCATAATCCTAACATTCCATATAATCCCACATGCAATAATCATCCCTCACATGATCCTAATCTCCCACAAGATCCCACTCCCACACACGATCCCATCACCTCTATCCAAGTTATCCATGAATCACATACCTATCAACTTAGCTCTTCCACCTTCATCCACTCTGATTTCCCCCAAGAGCTTACAATCCCTCCTACATCTCATCCCCCTCAAAAAGGAATCGCGTCTTGTTTCCAAAACAATAAGTATTAGGCCTCCATGAACAAGGCATATTGGAACCCCTTCAAGTCAAATAAAATAACAGATCATATGGCTTTGGCTACACAACTCATACTCAAGATGTTGGTATACCTTCCATCTCTTCCAAATCTAAAATCCCTCCATATAAATACAAATATCTCCATCACCTATCTTCTAAACCCCTTCTAGGTTCTTATGTCCTAAAGTCCTTTCCTTTCTCATCCACATCTAGTTTGGGTCCTTATGTTCCAATACTATATCTTTCATGACTTCCATCCATCTTAGGTCCTTACATCCCTCCATCCACCACCCCATCACCTCAATTTATCCCTAAGCAAGATCAAAAAAGGCACACATCCTTGAATTCCTTCCAACATTCTCCCTATATCATCCCATCCATAAAATCTCCACATCATCCATCCTCATTCACCCAAACCATGGCTATTGGAAGAAATTTGGATGCCAAGTCTAAAAAGCATAAATCCAAAAATCCACAAAAATCCAAGGATCAACATGTCCCATAAAAAAGACATGCTCAAGAAAAGAAAAGTATGATCCAAAAGAAAGAAAAATCCAAAAAGCCCCAAAAATAAAAAATAAAAAACTATGTAGATTCCAAAGCTACTCATAGAAGAAATGCACGTCAAAGAGAAATCCAAATTGGCATCCAAACTTTCTAATCCAAAGACTCCCTCCCCTCATAAATCCTCCAATCCTCCATCTTCAAAATCCATTTTAGGCCCTTAGATCTCAAAATCCACCATCTTAAGTCCATCATCCCCTTCATCTATTTTGGGCCCTCATGTCCCAAAATCCACATTTGATCCTCCATTTAATTAATCAGAAATTCACCACCTTTAAGGGTGTGTGCCAATGTTTCTCTTCCCAACATCCCCATCCATTTTTCCACAAGTCCTCCAAAACTCCATCCATTATCCAACATCCATTTTCCATAATCCCATTCCTTTAGTCCAAATTTTTTCATAAATCCTTATCCCCCTCCATCATACATCCATTCCATCTCCCCATCTATTTCTACCAACATCTATGAGCATACCAGAGTGGATTATGTGCATACCTCTATATGCAAAGCATTGACATCTTTTCTTGATCTCTTTCATGTTGACTCAAAAGACATCCTCTCTTCCCTTTCTTCTAAGGTAGTGTCCTTCTCTGGGGAATAATTATTATTATATGCACATATACATACATGATATACATGAGTTATCATAAAACATACTAATCCCGAGAAAAGTGGCACTACCTCGTGTTTTGTGATGATGATCTTTGGGTTTATTCCTTGATTGGGGGCTAAATCCTTGTGATAATGTGCTCCTTATTCTCTCTCTCTCTTGGGTGTATCCTCCCTTAAATAAATCACTCCCAATAAGGCGCGCATGGTCACTTTAACTTGGGGGCATACACTCTACTCATATTTTCCTACTTTGATACTTAGAATTACTTAGTGAACTTTGTTTTGCTTTGTAATCTTTGGTATCCTTGCTTTCATGACTCATAGTGAAGGGAACTTTGCTACTTCCAATCATGGTTCTCCCCTTCTCAATCTTCCCTTTTACTTTGTCAATCGAAGTCATAAGATCCTAAGTCCACTGGGGGCTTGGCGCATCTTGCCTCCTTGACGTGGTGAAATTCTTTCAATCTTGTTTCCTTGTAATTCACTAGCAATATTAGCGTACTCTTATACTCCCACTAAAGTGGGGGATAAATGTAGTGTCATAAAATTGCAACCCTAGCAATTTTTGACTACATTAGGGTCCTCATGCATGGGAGATAAAATCCTCTAGCCTGATCGGAGACTAGAGATTGCTCAACCCTCAGAAACAACTTCTTTCTTGGCCTTTGCATCACCCTATCTACACTCTACCCTAGAAAAAGGGGTAGGATAGGGGCATGGCGCCTCTATGCCCCCTAGGACAAGGGCATGGATCCCCTGTGCCCCCTAGGATAGGGACATGGCACCCTTTTCCTCCCAGGATAGGGGTGTGGTGCCCCTATCCCTACCCTATTTTGGGGAAGGACCCTTCCTAGGGTTGGATTGTTGGTAGTGCATTAGGCGGGAAATTCCCCTGATGTCAGTTTGTGATGAAAAATTAAATCCACTAACATGTATTTAAGGAGAATTCATCCTCTCATTTGCATAAGTTCAATAAGTTGGACACGTTGAAGTTGCATAAGCGATCGAGCATTCAAGCATTCTTTTCTAGCATTGAGCATTCTCAAGTCTCCCTTCAAGGCTAGGTGTTGCATTCAAGTCAAGGATTCAACCATTGAAGAGGAGATTAATTCCAACATTCAATTACAGACTAGCATTTCTATCAACATTTTAATCACAACCTCCCTTGAGGTGATTTACAATTTAGTCTTTCATTTACAACTACTTGCAAGTGTTTTCTTTCATTACTTGGTTAATTCCAAAACTGGGGTTTGACCTAAAGGCAAACCCCCAATCCCAACCCATTTTCCTCTCTAATTTGTGTGTAGGTTGCAGGTGCGCAACTGTACTTTCAGATTCGGGCTCTATTTGCAGAGGTGGAAAAATCCTATATTTCTCAGATTTTTTGGAGGATCGTGTACGTTCCTGCCATGTTTTAGACAACTTTTCCTAAAATTCATAGGGCAACTTCATCTTGACATATTACTCCCAGATCCAGGTGCACAACTTCATCCTATACTCTGATCTCAAGTTATAATCAGTTCTTTGTCACATTTGCATTACATAATTCGATCAATTCCTTTCCATTTCAAATAAGGAAGAGGGTATCAACTTATCATTCCCATTTAATTCAGAATTCAATCTTCATCTTTCAAGGTTGAATCTAGTGAATTCTCCTCTCCTCTTCTGAATGTAACATGGTGAAAACTGTTTGAAGGGTAATCAATAGTGAAACTCTCATCTCTCCTTGGAGGGAAAGGGTAGCTTTCCTCTTGATCCATCATTCACCATTTTTCAACATTACATTTTGGTGAACCTAACATCTTGCATTCTTTCCTTTGAAAAAAATTGCATATTTTTCATTTACAAGTTTCAACTTTCTACAAACTTAGTGGTTAAATCATTCAAAACCCTAGTTTTTAAATTTAAAATTGAACTTGTAATTTGTAAAAATTGCTTGTGGTTATCTTAGATCTGAAAATTGTTTTGTTTGTCAAATTCAATTTCCTCATTGTCTTGTTCAATTTGCAAATAAAATTTACAAAATTAAGAAGTTACTTGTTAAAACCCCAATTTTCAAAAATCATCTTGAACTTGTGCAAAAATTGGATTTTCATATAATTTATAGATTTCTAATTGTTCTTAGATTTGTCTTCATTCCTACAATTCAAATTTTCAATTTCCCCCATTTTACCCAAAATTTAAATTTTAAAATTAAGTGGTTGGGTTATAAACCCCTAATTTTTAAATTTAATTAGATTTTGTGCAAATTTCAAATCAATTTCATTTACATTTAGATTTCTACTCATTTTCCAAGGTGTCCCTATCTATTAGGTTTGACCTTTTTTAGAATTGCAACTCAATTCCTCTTTTTCTTCATAACCCTAATAGGGTCCTATTTTTACATTTGTGCCTTCATTTCGCCCATCTAGAGGTCATAAAATTCGTCAATTTTTTGGGGTTAGCTTTGAATCATCGTAATATTCATCCTTGAAAATTTCAAAAAAAGTTCGCTGGACCATGTGCGCTCCCGCCATGGTCCTTGACTTTTTTCCTGAAATTTTGGGAGACTATTACAACTGTATTTTATAGCCTAAATCCAGAAGATTGGCTGATTTTGTCAATTTTTGATCCCTCTACAATCAAAAATACCACCAAAATTCAACATTTCAAATTTCAAGATTTTTTTTTAAAATTAAGAGGTTAATTATAGTCGGCCCTGATTTTAAAAATTATGATTTTAAAATTAAGTGGTATTCCCTTGGCCCTAATTTTAAATTTTCAATTTCCTTTCATTTTTGGAAATTCTGTCATCCTCTTCCCCCAACAAAATTCAAATTGTGTAATCATTATTTTCTTAAATTTTGCATTACTCAATTTTGTAAGCTTTGTTCCAAAATTCAAAATTCAAATTTCCCTCTAGTGCATGAGTTTTACCACTATTAGTCCTACCTATCCTATCCCCATTAGACAAAGCATTAGAATTAAGGCTTCCCAAGGTTTAATTACTAAGGAGATGGAGCCTAATTTGGGTGAATTCTTTAATGAGGATCATGCTAATTCTTCCCATCCTAATCATGTGCCTATTCATCCCATTAATGAATCCCATGATGAAGAAGAAGCTTTAACTAGGGTTTCTCTAGATCAACTTTCCACATTGGACAATCAATTTGATACCTTTCAACAATGGATGTCCCAAGAATACCTAATAGTGAAGGTCTTCCATTAATTGAAGGCCTTAAACACATGATTCAAAGTGATAAGAATGAAATTGATATTGTTGATTCTAATGTCATGCCTATCAAGAGTTGCACTAAAACCCTAGGTTATTCACAGCCTCCAACACAAGTCAATCCTTCAATTCCTTTTACTACTCTTCTGACTAGTATTTCTACTTTTACCTCCAACATCATGGCTACTTCAATTCAAAGTGTCATTCCTACAACCATTGGTCATGGGGGCAATTCCTCTTCTTTATTTAATCCTCCATCTTTACCTATGTCTTCCATGAGTGTTCCTATTATACCTCAACCAATCAGTGTGACACAAGGGGGCAATTCCTTCAACATTTTTATTCCTCCTTTAAGTGTCCCTTTTCTTACCCAATCATCTCCTATGCCTACTTATCATAGTGTCCCACCACCTTATTCTCAGTCCATGCCTTCTTACAATAGTATTTCTCTTTTCCTTCTTATTCCATCACTTCTTTTCACCAATTGGAAAATGCTTTCATCCAACAATTTCAAAACAACATTTGTCCTAAAATCACTTTGATTGATTTAATGCATTGTAAACAAGGTGTTAAAGAAAAAGTGACTGATGTCATTGGTAGATATAAGCATTTGTGTGCTCAAATTTATTTTCATGTACCTGATAATGATATTCAAATAATTTTCATTTCTAATTTACATAAAGATATCAGGGAAAAGATTATTCAGTATGAGTTTACTTCCTTTCTGTAGTTGTGCGCAACACTCCACAATTATCAACTCACTATGAGTCAAATGGAGAAATATACTCCTATGGCTCCGAGTGATAAGGGGGAGAGTGTTCAACAACCTTTTGTGATGTTCAAACCAACAAAAATATTCATCAAGTTGAATGATATAATAAACAACCACAATGTGAATGCTACAATAGGTGTGCCTTCTATTTCTAAATTTTTCCAAAGAGAAAGACAATTTACTTCCTTGAATGAATCTTTACATAGTATTATGTCTCAGTTTTTGCACATAAATGTTATCAAACTTTATCCTATAAAACAAATTGACCCTTCTAAACTTGCATCCCCTTATTTTAATAACAATTCCTTTTGCCAATTTCATCGTCAACCTGGTCATGATACTGAGAAATGTTTTGCATTGAAGAATAAGATTCAAGACTTGATTGATAATAATACTATATCTATGGCCAGTGTGAATGATAAAGGGAATAAATTAGTAGCTCCTCCTAATCAAAATCTTAAGATTTTCACTGATCCCTTGCCTTCTCATACCTCTAACGTTATTGAGAATATGCCTAATTCTCTCTCTTCTGGAGAATTCACCTCTATGGCTCCAAACTTGGTTAATATGGTAGAAACACAAGATACACCTAAGGATCCTTGTATTATATTTGACCATAGCAAGACCATTAGAGCACCTGATGGCCCTTTATACATAGTTGTGAAGGTTAAGAATATCCCTTTCCATGGTGCCCTTATTGATCCCTCTTGCATGGTTAATGTCATAACTAAAGAGTATCTTTTCACTTTACGATAGCATAAACCAATATATGATGCTTCTAATGTGGTTGTGAAGTTATTATATGGCTTATCTTGTCCTACCATTGGTTCTATCACCCTTCTTGTTAAAGTTCATACTAAATCCATGGATGTGGACTTTGTTATCATACGTTCTTCTGAGCAATTTCGTGCGAAGTTGGGCTATCCTTGGATATCTTCCATGGAGGATATTTCTTCTCCAATCCACAAGTGTCTAAAATTTCTTCACAATGGAGAAATCATAATCATGAACCATAGCTTATTTTGTCCATCTGAAAGAGGCCTTGGTGTTCCCATTGATCTTTTTTGGCCTAAATAATTTCAATCTCTTCCATCAAGGAGAGATGCTCTTTTTCAATATTATAAAAAATGGAAGAAATATATGATCTTATCCTTAAGTCAACCTAGATCTCCAAGACTTGACATTCCTATTATTCTTCAAAATGAGGTTCTTCCCCTCACGGATAGAACTAATCTCCCTCCTAAGGAAGATCATCAACCTATACCTATGGATGTGACTTTACCTTCTCTTAAGGAGAACAACAATATTCTTCCTAAGGTTAGGCCTATACCTCCTCCTCATGATGGACTTGGTCTCCTTCCTACACCTAATATTCCTCCTTTCTATGGTGCAGTTCCACCTCCTTCCTCTTATCGAGAGAAGAGACTTGCTTCTCCTATTGTTCAACCAAAAATACCTCAACCTAAACCTTCTACTATCAAGGAGAGAAACATTCCTACTTTTTCAAATGTTCCTCCTCCTTCTCAACCTTCCACTAAGACTCAATGGAATTGTTGTGTGAGAGAACGCTGATGAAGATGTTGTGTTCGAGCTTGTGAAGCTATCTCTCAAAATACCCAATCTCCTCAAACTCTGATAGTTGACATGATTCCCTTTTATCCTAAGAATGATGTTCAACCTATATCTCCAAATCATAAGTTGCACAAAACATGTGATGGTTTTACTCCTATTCATGTTCTTGTTCCTCTTTCTCTAAACTTTGATGAAGAAATGGGTGAAAATGTTATTCATAATGGCAATACAACTCCTAATGCTTATGATAGTGAGTATGAGTATGTTGATATGGACAAGCATTTATCAATTGAATTTTAACAAACCTTAATTCTAGCTCCTAGAATCGAACAAAGTGACTTACAACATGAGAATAGTCCTTGTTTAGATCTTCCGATAGCTCCATCTTCTATGCTCGATGTCGCTCCTCTATCATGTTTCCTGCCTTCTCAAAATAGTGATCAGCAAGATCGGGAGGCAGATGTCATTTTAGATTAGCAATATTAGCACTACAGATCTTTCTCTCTCTCCTTTCTTTCTCTTTTGTGACCATTCTTGTATGTGTGTCCCTGTTCTTTTATTATTCCCTCAATGTCTACTTGGGGATGATGCAAAGCATTGAGATCTTTTCTTGATCTCTTTCATGTTGACTCAAAAGACAACCTCTCTTCCCTTTCTTCTAAAGTAGTGTCCTTCTTTGGGTAATGATGATTATTATATGCACATATACATACATGATATACATGAGTTATCATACAGTATACTGACACCAAGGAAAGATAAACTACCTCATGTTTTGTGATGATTATCCTTGGGTTTATTCCTCAATTGGGGGCTAAATCCTTTTGATAATGTGCTCCTCCTTCTCTCTCTATTGGGTGTATCCTACCTTAAAGAAATCGCTTTTGATAAGGCACACGTGGTCGCTTTAATGTGGAGGCATACACTCTGCTCATATTTTCCTACTTTGATACTTAGAATTACTTAGTGAAAATTTTTTCGCTTTGTAATCTTTGGTATCCTTGACTTCATGACTCATAGTGAAGGGAACTTTGCTACTTGTAGTCATGGTTCTCCCCTTCTCGCTCTTCCCTTTTACTTTATCAATTGAAGTTGTAAGATCCTAAGTCCACTCTGTTAGATTCAATGACAGTCCCAAAGACACTACAAGGGGGGGTGAATCAGTGTCTAACCAATTAGTAGAATATTTAAACATTAATAACTTTGCATCCCAAAATAGTGTACCGGTAAATAACAATTAATGCAGTAAACAAAAATAATAGAGACAACATAGAAACACATCATAACACAAGATATTTAACGAGGAAACCTGGTGTGTGAAAAACCTTGGTGGGATTTGTGACCCACAATATATACTCATTGGCCAATGAATAAATACTACTTACAATGAGGGGCCTACACATGCAGGGAAGCCAACATCCTAGAGCTCATTGCTCAATAAAGAGTCACACTGACTACGAAATGGATTATCAAATCCAATACAATGTACTTCTCAAAACAACATCTCTAATGCCAGGTTCAATACTAGTTTAAGCTCAGTCAATAACCAAAACCTTTTCTATCAACTATATCACCTTATACAAAATTGTCTCATCACATATCACAATTCCTTATCTCTCTCCTCTCATAAAATGAATTATAGGATCTCATACATATATGAGTCTTTTAAAATATACCATGTCGGCTTACAAAATATAATTACATTACAAAACAATTCATACAAACAAAACTTTATCCCATGTCAGTTGAAGTGTCGGTATGCTTTGTTGTCGATGTAATCTGAATGCCACTGAAGTGCCTACTGGTGTTGGTGTCTGTCGATGTATAAAGTTTGTGACGTCGGGCATGTAGAAGCCAATTACCGGTGAATTTCCAGTTGGTTGCCATCAATGACAACATTAACTATTCACATAAGAGTTTAGAATGCCAACACACTAGGGGCTTGGCACATCTTGCCTCCTTGACGTGGTAAAAGTCTTTCAATCTTGTTTCCTTGTACTTTATTGGTAATATTGGCATACGCTTCTACTCCTGCTAAAGTGGGGGATAAATGTAGTGTCATAAAATTGTGACTCTAGCAATTTTTGGTTGCTTTCCTCTTTGACATGGTAAAAGTCTTTCAATCTTGTTTCCTTGTACTTTATGGGCAATATTGGCATACGCTTCTACTCTTGCTAAAGTGGGGGATAAATGTAGTGTCATAAAATTGTGACCCTAGCAATTTTTGGCTGCATTAGGATCCTCACACATGGGAGATCAAATCCTCTAGCCTAATCAGAGACCAAAGACTTCTCAACCCTCAAAAATAGCTTCTTTCTTGGCCTCTGCATCACCCTGTCCACACTCTACCCTGGAGAAAGGGGTAGGATAGGGGCGTGTCCCCCCTAGGATAGGGTCATGGAGCCCTTGTTCTCCCAAGACAAGGGCATGGCACCCCTATACCTACCCTATTTTGGGGCACGACCCTTCCTAGGGTTGCATTGTTGGTATTTTGGTATGGTTTTGTCATTGATGTCAACACCTACTAAAACTCTAGCACTTTGGAGATCCAAAAACATTCACTGGAAAGCATGTGACTTTTGCACAGTCACGGGCATATGGTACATCGGCAAGATATAATAATCACCGGCACTTGGAATGGCATGGAAAACACTTGGTAATGTCGAAGACATTGTTTTGACATCTTAAATTGGAGAATTGGTTATTGGCATATTCGTATTTGCATATTTGTTGTTACCAGCAAATAGGTCCAAGTTATGCACCAATAGGTTTATCTTTTCTAGATCAGCATGGCACGCTATGGAGATGATTAATTGTTGTTGTAAATTCATTAAGCCAACATGTTGAATTGGTTATTGCATCAGATATTGTATTGTTTGTAAAATGATTTTATTGTAATATCTTGTAGAGATGACCTACTAAATTAGTCTTAGGTTATGGTATAAATGTAAGATCTTAATTGTAAGATCATGTGTAGAATGCGAAAAAGATTTGTGTGAAGGTATATACGAGATTAATCAGAGCTATACACGCAGACATCATTTGAAGGTGAAGCTAGGTTTTTGTGAAAGCATATCAGAACTACACCAGTACTGAATCCAACATATGAAGATGCTATTTTGAGTAGTACATTCTTATTGGATTTAACCATCCAATTGTAGTCAGTGTGACTCCCATTTGTGATTGAACAATGAGCTCTAGGTGCTTGGCCTTTCTAGATGTGCAGACCCCATTTATGTACACTTATTATCTGCAGTAGTATCATCTGATTGTGGGTAAGGTTTCCCATCGTGGCTTTTCCCCTTACAGGGTTTCCACGTACAAATATTGGTGTTATGTGTTGTGGATGACTTTGTCTTTTTGTTTCATGCTTTAATCTTTACCGGTATTGCATTTATCTGTTAAAACTGTCCACCGGTATAACAGACTGGTTCACTAATATTAAGTAATAATTTGGTTAAGTTGTTTTGGTTTAAATAATATTGGACAACTGATTCACCCCCCCCCCCCCTCTTAGTTGCCTTTGGGACCTAACAATTGGTATTAGATCTAAGTCCTCTTTTTGCAGAAGTTTAACAGCTTGAGGAGATCCAATGTCTACTAACTATTTCAGGAAGGACAGTCCTATAACTTGATGGAACCAACTATGGCATATGGAAGATCAGAATGGAGACACATCTAAATTGCATTGGAATGGACATCTGGGATGTTACAAAGAATGGTTATACTGCTACTACTTTCAGTCAGCCTACTCCACCTAACTTGACTAAAGATGAGGAAAATGATTGCAAAGCAAGAGGCACTTTTGAGCACATTAACAAATCAGAAAATCATGGGATTATCAGACAGATCAACTGCTAAAGCTATTTGGGATCATTTGGAAACACTGAATGAAGGAGATTCCATAGTCAAAATTGCAAAACTTGAAAGCTTTTGGGTCAGGTATGAAAATTTGAAAATGGAAGAAGATGAAAGGATTTCTGCTTTTATGGAAAGAGTTAATGAAATTGTTTTGGGTATTAAATGGTGTGGAGGAACCTTAAGTGAAGCTGAAATTGTTTCAAAAGTTTTAAGGGGATTTCCACCGGCATATAAAATGAAAGTTACTACTATAAATGAGTTAAGAACAATGCCTAATACATCAGTAACTAGGGATACATTGATTGGAAAACTTTCAACCTTTGAAATTGAAGAATTTGGTCCTGTTGCTACTATAAAGATAGATTTAGCCTTTAAAGCATCAACATCATTAGCATCATCATTTGAAAAATCTGATTGGAAAGCCTTTTATGCAAGAGAACTTGAGGAAAGCAGGAAAGAAAATGAAGAACTTGAAGAGCTTGAAGCACTATTTGCAAGCAAAATGCCTAAACGTCCAATTGGAAGTAAGTATGAAGGTAAAGCACCCTTTAAATGTTTTAACTGCAATAAGATTGGTCGTATGGCTTCAAGATGCCTTGATAGACATGCTAGACTAAGAGAAGAAGCTAGAAGGACATACAAGCCTAATCCTGAATATCAAAGATATAGATTTAAGAAGAATAAGGACAAATCTTGTTATGTAGCTGATGAAGCAGTGACTGATGATTCTGATGAAGATCCAGCAGACAATGGATGGGTTTTTGTTGCTATAACAAAAGATCAATCGACAACTACAATCCAACTGGTAGAGCAGGCCTCGACAGCTAAAATTGAAGTAAAGGATGAATGGATCATTGATTCTGGATGCTCACATCATATGACAGGAGATAAAGGTAAATTCTTGAACTTTCAAGAATATAATGGAGGCTTAGTGAGATTTGGACATGACAAAGCTTGTCAAATTAGAGGTAAGGGTACAATATCTCTTGATGGTAAGCATAACACTAACAATGTCTGCTATGTTGAAGGTTTAAAGCATAATCTTTTGAGTGTTGGTCAATTAGTTGAGAAAGGATTTCAGTTACAATTCAAAAATGGAAAATGCAAAATCATGAATAGAACTGGTTTAGAAATCACAACCGATAATCAGACTAGAGGTAATATCTTTCGTTTGAATAACAATGAAAAGACATGTTTAATTACACACATTGATGAAAGTTGGCTATGGCATAAGAGACTCTATCATGTAAACTTTGATTGCATGGTAAAAATTAGTAATACTAAGGCAGTTAGAGACTTACCTAAAATTGTCAAACCTCACAATACAGTATGTAAGGAATGTCAATTTGGAAAACAAGTTAGAGCTAGTCTCAAAAGTATTCTAGAAATATCCAATAATGCTCTTGATTTAATTCATATTGATTTATGTGGTCCAGCTAGAACTAAAAGCTTACAAGGTGATAGATATTTCATGCTAATCATTGATGACTATTCTAGAATGTGTTGGGTTACTTTTCTTAGAGAGAAATCAGAAGCACTTGGAAAGTTTAAATTGTTCAAAGCAATGGTTGAAAATGAAACCGATAAGAAAATCAAATGCTTAAGATCAGATCAAGGAGGAGAATTTACATCTAAGGAATTTAATGCATTTTGTGAAGTGAATGGAATCAGAAGACAACTATCAGCACCTCAGACACCACAACAGAATGGAGTTGTTGAAAGGAAAAACATAACTATCTTGGATGCAGCCAGAAGTATGTTATCAGAAGAAAATCTATCACATGTATATTGGAGAGAGGCAGTAAGTATAGCGGTCTATACATTCAACAAAGTTCACATCAAAGGTGAAACCGGTAAGACCCCTCATGAATTATGGTTTGGTATTACTCCTACCCTTAAATATTTCAGAATATTTTGAAGTCAATGTTACATTAGAAGAGATGAGTATATTGGGAAATTTGATCCTAGAAGTGATGAAGGAATATTTATTGGTTATTCATCTAAGAGTAAAGCATATAGATGTTTTAACAAGAGATTTCAGAAAATTGTTGATTGTACAAATGTAACGATTGATGAACAATTCAGAGGAACTTCAAGGTATATAGATTTTGAACCGACAACAGAAATTCTAAATGAACCTACTCTAAATCCACCGGTACTGAGTGAAGATCCAGTTACACCGATATCATCTGAAAATTCCACTGTGACTAAAGAACAACAACAGCCAAAGACACCCCAGTATGTAAGACTGAATCATTCTGAAGATCAGATAATTGGAAACAAGCATAAAGGAGTTATGACAAGAGGAAGATTGGCAAATGCAGAGGTATGTCTTGTTTCTCAAATTGAACCATCATCAGTTAATGAGGCATGTGAAGATAAATATTGGACTAAAGCTATGGAAGAAGAATTAGAACAAATTGAGAGAAATAACACTTGGGCATTAGTTCCCTGACCTAAAGATAAAAATGTAATTGGAACCAAATGGGTATTCAAAAACAAACTTAATGAAGATGGTAAGGTTATCAGAAATAAAGCAAGACTAGTGTGTAAGGGATATTCTTAGAAAGAAGGAGTTGATAATAATGAAACCTTTTCACCGGTAGCTAGAATTGAGGCAGTTAGATTATTTTTTACTTTTGCAGCACATAAGAACTACAAATTATACCAAATGGATATTAAATGTACATTTTTGAATGGAGACCTTGAGGAGGAAGTTTACATTGAACAACCTGATGGATTTTCCTTGATAGACAATAAAGATATGGTTTGCAGGTTAAAGAAAGCTTTGTATGGATTAAAGCAAGCTTCAAGAGCTTGGTATGCAAGATTAGATAAGTATCTTTTGAAAATTGGTTCTCTAAAGGTAATGCTGACAGTAACTTATACTATAAAGTGACTAATGATGACATCTTGGCTATAGAAGTTTTTGTTGATGATATAGTCTTTGGAGGAGAAGATGGATTGTGTAAAGACTTTTCTATTAAAATGCAGCAAGAATTTGAAATGTCTATGATTGGTGAAATAAGATTCTTTTTAGGATTTCAAATATCACAGACTAACAAGGTATATTCTTGAGTTAATCTAAATACTTAAAAGAGTTACTTAAGAAATTTGGGATGGAGAACTCTGAACCGGTAAGCACACCTATGACTACAAATGACAAACTGACTACAAATGACAAACTGACTACAAATGACAAACTATCATTAAGGGATGAATCTACACCTGTTAATCCAACAAGGTACAAATCTATGATAGGAGGTTTACTATATTTGACACAAACAAGATCTGATATAATGAATGCAATATGTATTGTTTCAAGATTTTAGAGTAATCCTAGAGAAAATCATGAATCGGTAGTAAAAAGGATTTTCCGGTACTTACAAGGCACTACAAATCTTGGATTATGGTATCCTAGAGATGAAAACTTTGACCTATGTGCATACACAGATGTAAATTGGGCAGGAGATATTGATGATAGAAAAAGCACCACCGACGGAGCATTTTTTCTTGGAAGCAGATTAGTTTCTTGGAAGCAGATTAGTTTCTTGGTTGAGTAAGAAATAGAGCTGTACATCTTTATCAACAACAAAATCAGAATATGTTGCAACAGCAACTAACTATACACAGGTACTATGGCTTAAACAAATGTTGAAAGATTTAAAGGTAAAATGCAAGGAACCTATAACTATCTATTGTGACAACACAACAACAATTGATATATCTAAGAATCCAGTATTACATTCTAAAACAAAACATGTTTCAATCAAATTGAATTTTCTAAGGGAGAATGTTGAAGTAAAAGAAATAAAACTAGTTTATGTGAATACTAAAGAACAGCTTGCAGATATTTTCACTAAACCTTTGCCTAAGGAGACTTTTGAATATCTTAGAGAACAACTTGGGGTCATACTCCCACCATTAGATACTTATAAAGTTGATGTCTGTCATCAACCGGCACAATTTATAGAGAAATATTTTACTCCGGCTTGATGAGGAAGCTGCTTCATAGGTGGAGTAGTTGGTATATTGGTATTGATTGGTATTTTGTATATGAACTTGGTTTTGTTGTAACTTTGGCATTTGATGAAAAAGGAGGAGTGATATCTATGAAAAAACACATTATCCTTTGGGGAGAGATTGGTATGGTACACAAAAAAACACAGGGAAACACATGTTACTCTCAGGGGGAGAGATTGTTACTTTAAGGAGATTGTTGGTTTTATTGGTACTTTGGTATTTGGCATTTCTGTTTTGGCACTTTGATGGTTTTTCCATCTTGTGTTTCCATCAATGCCAAAGGGGGAGATTGTTGGTATTTTGGTATGGTTTTGTCATTGATGTCAACAACTACTAAAACTCTAGCACTTTGGAGATCCAGCAACATTCATCGACAAGCATATGACTTTTGTACAGTCACCGGTATATGGTACATCGGTAGGATATAATAATCACCGACACTTGGAATGGCATGGAAAACACTTGGTAATGTCGAAGACATTGTTTTGACATCTTAACTTGGAGAGTTGGTTATTGGCATATTCGTAATTGCATATTTGCCGTTACTGGCAAATAGGTCCAGGTTACGCACCGACAGGTTTATCTTTTCCAGATCAGCACAACACACTATGGAGATTATTAATTATTGTTGTAAATGCTTTAAGCCAACATGTTGAATCAGTTATTGCATCAGATATTGTATTGTTTGTAAAATAATTTTATTGTAATATCTTGTAGAGCCGACCTATTAAATTGGTCTTAGGTTATGGTATAAATCTAAGATCTTAATTGTAAGATCATGTGTGGAATGTGAAAAAGATTTGTGTGAAGGTATATGCAAGATTAATCATAGCTATACATGCAGACATCATTTGAAGGTGAAGCTAGGTTTTTGTGAAAGCATATCAGAACTACACTGGTACTGAATCCAGCATATGAAGATGCTATTTTGAGCAGTACATTCTTATTGGATTTAACCATCCAATTTTAGTCAGTGTGACTCCCATTTGTGATTGAGCAGTGAGCTCTAGGCGCTTGGCCTTTCTACATGTGCAAACCCCATTTATGTACACTTACTATCTGTAGTAGTATCATTTGATTGTGGGTAAGGTTTCCCACCGTGGCTTTCCCCTTAGAGGGTTTCCACGTACAAATATTGGTGTTATGTGTTGTGGATGACTTTGTCTTTTTTTTTCATGCTTTAATCTTTACCAGTATTGCATTTATCTGTTAAAACTCTCCACCGGTATAACAGACTAGTTCACCAGTATTAAGCAATAATTTGGTTAAGTTGTTTTGGTTTAAATAATATTGGACAAATGATTCACCCCCCCCCTCTCAGTTGCCTTTGGTACCTAAAAAAACTCCCTCGATGTCGGTCTGTGATAAAAAATCAAATCCACTAACATGTATTTAAGGGGAATTCATCCTCTCATTTGCATAAGTTCAATAAGTTGGATAAGTTGAAGTTGCATAAGCGATCGAGCATTCAAGCATTATTTTCCAGCATTGAGCATTCTCAAGTCTCCCTTCAAGGCTAGGTGTTGCATTCAAGTCAAGGATTCAACCATTGAAGAGGATATTGATTCCAACATTCAATTCCACACAAGCACTTCTATCAGCATTTCTAACATAACCTCCCTTGAGGTGATTTACAATTCAGTCTTTCTTTTATAGCTACTTGCAAGTTTTTTCTTTCATTACTTGGTTAATTCAAAAAATGGGGTTTGACCTAAAGGCAAACCCCCAATGCCAACCCATTTTCCTCTCTTTTCTATGTGTAGGTTATAGGTGCACAACTGTACTTTCAGATTCAGGATCCATTTGTAGAGGCAAAAAAACCCTTTTCATTTCATGGATTCTTCGGAGGACCGTGTACGTTCTCGCCACAGTCCAGACAAATTTTCCTCAAATTTGCAGAGCAACTTCATCTCGATATATTACTACCAGATCCAGGGGCACAACTTCATCCTATACTCCGATATCAAGTTATAATCAGTTCTTTGTCACTTTTGCACTACATAATTCAATCAATTCCTTTCCATTTCAAATAAGGAAGAGGGAATCGACTTATCATTCCCATTTCATGCAGAATTCAATCTTCATCTTTCAAGGTCGAATCTAGTGAATTCTCCTCTCCTCTTCTGAATGTAACATGGTGAAAACTATTTGAAGGGTAATCAATAGTGAAACTCTCATCTCTCCTTAGAGGGAAAGGGTAGTTTTACTCTTTATCCATCATTCACCATTTTTCAACATTATAGTTGGCAATATGTTGGATTTGGTTAAGTGTTGTCATCAATGTCAACACTGTATCCTGGCTAGAGGCTATCCAGGTTAGTCTTGGTGATCATCTTGGTTTTGGGTATGATTCTGATCCTATATGATCAGATCTATGGAATCAATTTTGGATGATTACTCTAGATGTTTATATTCTTTTCACATTCTATTGGTTCATGTTTTTGTGCTCTGGTAACTATCTCTTATGTTCTTAGTTGGCATTTCCTGGTACCTACTAGCTTTACCGGTAAGTGATATTTGATGTTTTGGTCAGATAATTTTGGTCTAGCTTATGGAATTGGTTTCTATCATGTTGAAGGTGCTTCGTGATCATATTCTAAGTGTTTTGTAACTTTGCATTGGCTGGCGTGATACTATGGTGGTCCTATTTGGATCCGGTTAGACTTACTGTGTTACTTCACTGAGGGTTTCTACCAGTTGGTGAAATGTGTTGGATTTTGGTCTTAACGGAATTTCTAGCAAATACAATTGTTTGGATATTTGAATTAGGTCCATTCTATTTGATGCAAATCATAATATTGGTACGATGATATCATGTGATGTAATTTTTGTTATTATGGGTTTTTGGGTTTAGGTTTAGTCGACCTTATCATAAGGTTGATTATCTATATTTATAGGTGACTTATTCATGTAATTTCAATATCAATGGTTTTTGGGATCGATGTTTATGTCTGCATTATCAGAGGAAGGTTTATGTGCGAACAAGGTTATATCATTCAGTGAAGGTTTGAGAATGTTTTGTATTGTAGGGCAGACATATGTGCTTAACCGGAACTTTATCAAGCATTAGTAGATGCTACTTTCACATATCATTCTTTTTGGATTGTAGTCCATTGTTTTGTAAGTCGGTGAGACTTCTCTTTTGTGATGTGTAGTGAGCTCTAGGTGGTTGGCTTGATTGCAAGTGCAATCCCCATTACAATTATTTCACATATTGTTGCAAAAGTATTATATAATTGTGGGTAGGGTTTCCCACCATGGTTTTTCCCTTTACCAAGTTTTCCATGTCAAAAATATTGGTGTTGAGTGTACTGTGCTTTCATTTTTTATCCTTCATTATGTTGGTTTCTTTGTGATCTAGTTTAAAGGTTTTGTGATGCAATAGTTTTGAATTTTTATAGTAAACTAATTCACCCCCCCCTCTCGGTTTACTCCTAGTATTAAATATGTCTAAAAATTGGTATCAAAGCATTGGTCCTCTCTACAGAAGCTTAACCACTTGAGGAGATTCGATTGCAACTGCATCTAGTTCTACATTCAACCCCTACCAGGAGGAGAGTCCTAGATTTGATGTTAGAGCAAAAGAAGCATTGTTAAGCACCCTATCTAATGAAAAGATATTAAATGTCATAGAGTTGGAGAATGCCAAGAAGAACTTCTTGAAGCTTGAAACTCTTTATGAAGGTGACCAAGCAGTAAAGATTGCAAAACTTGAAGGTTTTCGGGTGAGATATGAAACTTTGAAGATGGAAGAAGATGAGAAGATAAGTTATTTCATGGATAGAGTAAATGAGATTGTTATGGGAATCAAATGTTGTGGTGGATCAATTAGTGAGGATGAGATTGTGTCAAAGGTTCTAAGAGTTCTACCTTCAGCTTATAAGATGAAGGCTACTGCAATCAATGAATTTCAGACAATGTCAAGTACCCTTGTTACCAGAGATACACTACTTGGGAAATTGATTGCTTTTGAACTTGAGGAACTTGGAGATTAGAGTGCTACTAAAAATGAAACTTCATTTAGAGCATCTACCTCTAGTAAGAAAAAGATAGATTGGAAGGAGATGTATGCTAAAGATTTGGAGGACATTGAGAGAGAAGAAAGAGAACTTGAAGAGCTGGAAGCTCTAATTGCTAGAAGAATTCATAAAGGATTGACTGGAAGTAAGTATGAAGGAAAAGTGCCTTTTAAATATTTTTCATGCAATAAGATTGGTCATTTTGTTTTTAGATGCCCTGAAAGAGCTGCTAGGAATCATGAAAGATTTGTGAAGAGTTATAAGCCTAATCCGGAATATCAGAACATACATAGATTTAGAAAGAATAAGGATAATTCATGCTATTATGCTGGTGATGATGATTTTGGTATTATTGATGATGATGATGAACTTGTAAGTGGATCTGACAATTGTAGCTTCGGTAAGACTGGGTTTTTATTGCTATCAAGGACGATTCTTCGGAACCTGTCATTGAAGAAACTCATTCTGAGGAGAAAGATTTAACTATTAAAATTAAAGAAAAGGATGAATGGGTTATAGATAGTGGATGCTCACATCACATGACCGGTGATGAGAAAATCTATATCACTAAAAGAATTTGATGGTGGACTAGTCAGATTTGGAGACAACAAGGCATGTAGGATCAAAGGCAAAGGAACAATATGATTGGATGGTAAGACTAATACTAATAATGTTTATTATTTTGAAGGATTAAAGTATAATCTTTTAAGTGTAGGTCAGATGCTGGATAAAGGATTTTATTTAAAATTCAAGGATGGGAAATGTAAGATCATTAATAGATCTGGATTGGAAATTGTTTCCGGAACCCAGACCAATGGAAACATCTTTCATTTGAACTCTAGTGAGAAAAATAATTTGATTTCTCAAATTGATGAAATTTGGTTATGGCATAAGAGGACGTGCCATGTAAATTTTGATTGCATAGTGAAGATGAGTTCAACACAGCCTATCAGAGATTTGCCCAAGATTGTCAAACCTCGTAATCGGGTATGTAGAGAATGTCAAATGGTTAAGCAAGTCAAAACTTCTTTTAGAAGCGTACATGATAAATCTAATGAAATTCTTGATCTTATTCATACTGATCTATGTGGACAGTAAGGACTAAAAGTTTTCAAGGTCATAGATACTTAATGTCACTTATTGATGATTATTTTAGAATGATGTGGGTAGCATTTTTGAAAGAAAAATTTGAAGCTCTTGAGAAATTAAGAATCTTTGAAGCTGTGGCTAAGACTGAGACAGGATTGAAGATAAATGCTTAAGATCAGATCAAGGTGGTGAGTTCACATCTGGTGAATTCAACAAATTTTGTTAGAGGAATGGAATCAGAAGACAACTTTCAACATCTAGAACTCCACAACAGAATGGATTGGTGGAAAGGAAAAATATAACCATATTGGATGCGACAAGGACTATGATGACTGAAGCTAAATTGTTTGATATCTATTGGAGAGAAGTTGCCAATACCGCTATATACACTTTCAATAGAGTACACATTAAAGGTGATATTGGTAAGACTCCTTATGAATTATGGTTTGGTCATGTAGTGCCCCTACCCTAGTCAGCTTTGTAAAACCAGTTTGACCTTAGTTGACTTTTTCTATGTGGCATTCTTGGATGGTTGATTTACCATTATGTAATGTTGTAGATTAGATAATATGAATATTGTGCATACCTGTTATTGTGCTTTCGCATTGATTCTTGTGTAAGTTTAATTGTTTCCCTAATTATTGTTATAAATCTCAAGCTAATGCCTTCATTGAATATATATGTGTGTGTGTGTGTGTGTGTGTGTGTGTGTGTATGCGTGACTCATGGTTGCAGGAGATTTCAGGTATAGTACCGCCTAGGTGCGAGGTTCATCTCCATCAAGATTCATAGGGTTGAGTATACCTCTTTCATCCTTAGAATTTGGATTAGGTGGTCGTAAAACCCTTGTCTTTCCTTAGCCATGATCAAGTGAGCATCGTGTGTGGTCCATCGGTTTCCCTTTTCATTTGGGTTTGCTTATCGTGTGATTGGTTGGCTTTCTTGTGTTGTGTACTTTGCGTGTGGTAAAATGGAGTATTTTATCCTAAGTATTTAATTCAATTTAATGTGTTCATTTGCGCATTAGTAATGGAGAAATTAAAATAAATACGTTTCTTTTATGTGATTAATCATTAATTAAAAAGATCGTTTTATTTATGTTTATAGCGAGTTTAATTTAATGGTTAATTTTAAATAACGAATTTAATTAGTTTATGCGTTAAAAAAAAAAAAGGGAAAGATTTAAAGTTATTTGAAATAGAAATAATTTAATCTCTTTTGCATTTTGGAAAAGAAAGGTTAATTTTACTTATTTAAGAAAATCGATTTTTATTGGAAAAGCAAGTTTAATTTATATGTAGATTTGATATATTGTGAAAAGATTGATTTTGAGAATGTAATTTAATTAAAATATTCTATCCTCATCAACATTGTAAAATATAAATGTTAGCTTAGTTAATATTGAGAAAATTAAAATTAAATAAGAGAGAAGCATTTTAATTTTGATTAGAAAAGCAAGTTAGATTATTTGAATAGTTGAAAAGAATGATTATTTTCATTTTTTTAATTTAAAAAAGTGTTTGAATTCGAAATTAGAAAATTAGGTCAAAATTTCATTCTTTTAACCTAGGTTGGAAAAACATTTTGGGGGTTGTTGATTTTCTTTTGGAAAAAAAATATTTTTTCGATGAAGATTGGGGGTTTTGGAAGGATGGATTTTTCTACAGCTGCAGGTTGGGCTCATCTTCAAAATCTTGCTAGGAATGCGAAATAAGGTAGGATTTGAATGCATCTCTTGATTTCTTGAGATTTTGGGTTTGTCTCTTCAAAAAAAGGGGAATGGCTTTTCTTGAAGATTTCTTGTTTTAAACCTCCATGAATGAAAATCATGGTCTTGCTGGGAAAATTTCTCATATTGTTGTTTTGTTTTTGAACAATCTGGAAAATATATGGGACTGTGAATGAAAGGAATTGGGGGTTTCAGTTTATTATTGTTTTAATTTACTTTTATTTCATTTGAGGGTTTTGTTGAGATTATGAAAAAAAAAAAACATATACATGTCTGTAGATTGAAAACGAAATTTACCTTAGAAAATTTTGAGGCGGAGACTGCAAATTTGGGGGTATAGTTTATTTCATTTTATCTCGTGGAGGGGGATTGTTGTTTTAATATAAAATTTTATTTTTTATTTTTAGAAAAAAAAAAATTATAATAAAAATAATAATAAACTAGGGTTGGAGGGCGGAGAAGCTGAGGGCTCTACCCGCGCCCTCCTCCCTGCAGGCCGTAAGGAGCTGCGACCACAAAGTGGCTCCAGGCTTCCCTACATCCATAGTGGCCGTAGGGGGAGCTGCGGGGGCTTCCCGCCTCTCCCGTAATGGGAGGTGGGCCCCGCAGTGGTTTCCCCTTATTTTATTTTAAAAAGTTTTCTTTTAAAAATAAAAAATAAATAAATAAAAGATTGTTTTTATTGCAAAGTATATTTTTCATAGTTTTATTTATTTATTTATTAATAATTATTATTAATATATATTTTATTAATGAGGATTAATAAATATGTATTAATTAATAATTAATATTGGAATCTACAATTTATTAAACAATTATTAATATATATATTTTATTAATGAGATTAATATATATATATATATATATATAATAATATTTAATTTGAAATCATGTATTATTGAATTTATAATTGTTATATTTTATTTCTTGGAGTTAGTATTTTAATTGGAAAATTTCTTGGAATAAAATATATCTTGTTAATTTCTACATAATATGCTATTCAAGGATATATTATTATTGGATTTGAACATTTTAGGAGAGCTAGGAATTTTGGAAAAGAAATTCTTATCATTGGATATCTTGTAGACTTAAATGATATGCTATTAGAATTATTGGAAATCTTAAAGATGTGCTGATTTGCGAATTGGTAAGATATTGATGTTATCATTAGTGAAATAAATGGTTTAGTTATACTTTCCCTTTGTAATGAGAATTAGAAAAATGGTAATATTGCAATTGTGGCATTGTATTCACCTTGTAATTATGATTTTTTTGTTAATGTATTTCCAAAAACTTAGATCGTTTAGAAAACTTAATCAACTTTTACTGTTTAAACCAGTAGGAAAAAAAAATGATTGCCTGTTTCCGGTTATTGCCTATGCAAGTCAAATTTTTTTTTTCTCTTTTGTTTAAAGTAATGGCAATACCCTGATATGTTTGTTTAGACCCCGTCGTCTAGCTGAGTTGTGGTTGGCCCTAGGTTGGTCAGGATCCTAGTTAGAGTACCGTCAGGCAATGGACCTTTGTATTAGCTTTTATTATGCTCAATTGGATCCATTTCTATGTAGGGATCATCTAGGATTTATTGACCGAGGTGGTCGTTTGTATATTGGTTGTGTTCGCCTAAAAGGGTAGGAATGTAAATGACATGAACCTTATGTAACTATAACTTATTTAATTATCAGAGGGGTCTTACAGTTGAGCAGACCTAGAGATGTAGCCCTCTAGGGGTGAACTCCGAGATCATTTTTGTGTTATGTGATGCTTTTGTCCCTCATGTTTCATGGGTAGTGCTAGCATGTACGGATGATAATTTGATAGAATGTATAAGTGGATTGGATGAGATTTATTGTAATGCATGTATGTAGTCATCCTTTAAATGCAATAAATGGATCATGAAGGAATGTATTCTTTTAATGTTAATGAAAATAAGTATGCATGAAAAGACCTCTCATTTTGGAACAAGGTGCATGGCATGTGTTAATGTAAAATTGAATGTAATGAAGGGATTAAAAAGTTATTGGATGAACTCGTCATAATACCTAAATTGTAATTCTAATGGATGAACTTCATTTAGTTATTTACATTTTACTCTTAATAAATGAACTTCATCATATTAGCTACATTCTAACTATAATAGATGTACTCATCAAGCTATTTATATTTTAACCCTAATGGATGAACTTCATTATGCTACTTACATTTTAACCTTAATAAATGAACTTCATCTTCTTAGCAATATTTTAACTACAATGGATGAACTCATATGGCTATTTACATTTTAACCTTAATAAATGAACTTCATCTTAATAGCTATATTTCAATTGTAAAGGATGAACTCATTTGGCTATTTGCATTTTAACCTTAATAAATGAACTTCATCTTCTTAGCAATTACTTTAACTATAATGGGTGAACTCAATTGGTTATCTACATTTTAACCTTAACAAATGAACTCCATCTTATTAGCTATATTTTAACTAAAATGGATGGAC
This sequence comes from Cryptomeria japonica, assembly GCF_030272615.1. Classification (NCBI taxonomy): domain Eukaryota; kingdom Viridiplantae; phylum Streptophyta; class Pinopsida; order Cupressales; family Cupressaceae; genus Cryptomeria; species Cryptomeria japonica. The sequence continues at coordinate 685,957,941 of NC_081415.1, forward strand.
TCACCAAGTTAACCATATTTTAACCTTAATGGAGGAATTCATATGTTATCTATGTTTTATCTTCTTTGGGTAAAATTTCCTCATGTTAGCCTCATCTTCAACCATAATAGATGAACGCTTCCTAATTTCTATAATGTTAATTCACTAAACAAATTATATCCATGTTTCAAGTAATAACATGTAATTAAGATATCTTGCTTAATTGGATCAAATGTCACGAGTTGAGTTAGGTGTTAAGTTACGTAATCACATTGGGAAACTCATTAGGTTTGTTTAGTCTTCCGCTGTGTTATCGAAGCTTTAGATAACTCAATGTATCTTAATGTTGTGTCATTATTTAAAAAAATATATATTTGCACTCCATTGGTGCATTTTTGCTCTATCCCTTCGAGGTTTCCTGGTGGGGCATTACAGGTCATACTCCTACTGTCAGATATTTTAAAAATTTTGGAAGAAAATGTTACATTAGAAGAGATGATGCAATAGGAAAGTTAGATCCTAGAAATGATGAAGGAATTTTTTTGGGTTATTCTACTAAGAGTAAAGCATATAGATGTTATAAAAAAAGATTGAATAGGATAATGGAGAGAATAAATGTTAAGGTGGATAAGCATGGCAGTAATCTAATCAGATCATATGAATGTGGACAGGAAGGTGAATTTATTAGACCAGAACTGGCAATGCAAGAATTAGTTCAGAACAATTAACCAGTGACACCGGTAACATGAAAAAACTCAACTGCGATAGAGGAACAATAGAGAGAGTCAGAAAAATCAAGATAATTCAAAGAATCCCAGGTATGTGAAACTAAATCATCCTGAAGATCAAATCATTAGAGATGAAAGAAAAGGTGTGATGACTAGAAGAAGGCTAGCTACTGAAGAGGTATGTTTAATTTCTCAAATTGAACCAGAATCATTTATTGAAGCAAGTAAAGATAAAAATTGGATGAAAGCAATGGGAGAAGAATTAGATCAAATAGAAAAGAATAAGACATTGGAATTAGTTCCCAGACCTAAAGATAAGAATATTATTAGAACTAAATGGGTTTTCAAGAACAAATTAAATGAGGAAGGTCAAGTTGTGAGGAAAAAGGCTAGATTGGTTTGCAAATTGTCAAAGGATGATGAATCCCCTAAAGTGAATCCAAGTAGATAAAAATCAATGATTGGTGGATTGTTGTACTTAACTCAGACTAGACCTTATATAATGAATATTGTTTATATTGCCTCTAGATTTTAGTAAGATCCTAGAGAAACTCATGATATTGTTGTTAAGAGGATATTCAGGTATTTGGCGGGAATAAAAAAATTTAGATTATGTGCCTATACAGATTTTGATTGGGCAAGAGATATGGATGACAGGAAGAGCACCACTGGCAGTGCATTCTTTCTTCAAAAGAAGTGGTTTCATGGTTTAGTAAGAAACAATCATGCACTTCATTGTCTATTGTTGAAGAGGAATATGTAGCTGCTGTAACCAACTGTACTCAGATATTATGGATGAAACTAATGTTAAAAGGGTAACTTATGTTGAGCCTATTGTTATTCATTTTAATAATACTGCTACTATTTATATGTCAAAGAATCTGATATTTCATTCCAAATCAAAACACATTTCTATAAGTTATAACTTCTTAAAGGAAAAGGTTGAAGTAAAGGAAGTCATATAAGGAAGTCATATTGGTTTATGTGCCTATTAAGGAATAGATTGCAAATATTCTAACTAAACCATTTCCTAAAGATGCTTTTGAATATCTCAAAGATCAGTTAGGGGTTACCAACCCTCCCCTCCGGAAGAGACTTGGAGATGCAGGAATACATCAATCTGGTATGCTTATCAGATATTTTCTTTGATTTGTGTTGTTGAGATGATGCTACTACTCAGGGGCAGTAGTCAACTATTTGGTTCAATATTTTTGGTTTGGTATCCTTCCTTTGTCATTGATGTCAAAGGGGGAGAGATGGTATTCATGTGAAAATTAGTCATATATTTGAGGGAGATTTTTGGCATTCCTTGGCACTTGGATGTTTTTCACATTCAATGTTGCCATCAATGACAAAGGGGGAGATTATTGGTAATATGTTGGATTTGATTAAGTGTTGTCATTTATGTCAATATTGTATCCTAGTTGGATCTATCCCGGTCAGTCTTGGTGATCATCTTGGTTTTGGCTATGATTTTGATCCAATATGATTAGATCTCTAGAAACGATTTTGGATGCTTACTCTAGATGGTTACATTCTTGTCACATTATGTTGGTTCATGTTTTGGTGCTTTGGTAACTATCGCTTATATTCCCGATTGGTATTTCTTGGTACTAGTTAGCTTTGCCGATAAGTGATATTTGATGTTTTGGTCAGACGATTTTGGTCCGGATTATGGAATTGGTTTCTATCATGTTGAAGGTGCTTCATGATTATATTCTGAGTTTTTGGTGACTTTGCATTGGCTGGCGTGCTATTATGGTGGTCCTATTTGAATCCAATTATACTTTATGTTTTACTTCACTAAGGGTTTCTAGTGGTTGGTGAAACGTATTGAATTTTGGTCTTCACGGAATTTTCGGTGGATATAATTGTTTGGATATTTGAATTAGGTCCATGCTATGAAATGCAAATCATAATAGTGGTCTGGTGATATTGTGTGATGTAATTTTTGTTATTATGGTTTTTTGGGTTTAGGGTTTAGTCGACCTTATCAAAAGGTTGATGATATATATTTATAGGTGACTTATTTATGTAATTTGCATATCGATGGTTTTTGGGGTCAATGGTTATTCTTGCATTATCAGAGGAAGGTTTATGTGTGAACAAGGTTATATCATTCAACGAAGGTTTGAGAAGGTTTTGTATTATAGGGCATAAATTTGTGCTTAACCAAAACTATATCAAGCATTAGTAGATGCTACTTTCATAGTTAATTATTTCTGAATTGTAGTCTGATGTTTTGTAAGTCAATGAGACTTCTCTTTTATGATGAGCAATGAGCTCTAGGCAGTTGGCCTGATTGCAAGTGCAATCCCCATTGTAATTATTTCACATACTGTTGTAGATGTATTATCTGATCGTGGGTAGAGTTTCCCACCATGGTTTTTCCCTTTACCAGGTTTTCCAAGTAAAAAATATTGGTGTTGTGTGTATTTTATTTCATGTTTTATCCTTCATTGTGTTGGTTTCTTTGTGCTTCGGTTAAAGTTTTTGTGATATTATAGTTATAATTTCTGATAGTAAACTAATTCATCCCCCCCTTATTAGTTTACTCCTAGTATCGTATCTTTCTAACACTTAATCCCTCCATCTCCTATCCAAGCAGTCTCTTCATGCGCCCATCCTTTTACCAAGCCTTGGTTCTCCCTTGTCATCAGTCTCCATCCATTTATCCTACATCCACAATCCAATCCCATCATATCCAATCATACTCCCCATCCCATCCAATCCTACTCAATCATTAATCCCCCTCCCATATTATCCAATCCATTTACAACCCCCATCACACTAATCTCTCCCTTCAAATTGATATTTTCCCATCTATTTGAGCTTATATTGACTTGTGCATAATCCAAACACCCATCCATATTGTGCAAATTAACTCCAAGTGGAAATCATCTCATCTATAGACACTACACAACTAGGTTAACTATTACCTCCCATAAATCTATCCACACCCTTCCCATCGAGATGCATCCTTCCCATGACTTGCAGTTTATCCAAATCCATCATCTACCCATCGGGACATATCCTTTCCATGTCTGGGAGTCTATCGAGATCCATCTCCTACTCCTGGTAAGAGATATCAATTGGCCATGTGCATGTCATTTGCATGATTGGGATTTTTGCTTGGATTTTATCTTGTGTCCCAAGACTATACGTATTCAGGGCTACCTTGATCATCCTATATCTTGATATGTCTTGGTTGGTGTATAATGGGGCATAGTTTTGTGGTATGGCGTATTTGATGGTTTCTCTTGTATGATCCTATAGTCTTGCATCTACACCATCATCAATGTTTGTGATCCTGTGTGCATAGAGATAACCTATTGTCTGAGAGTCTATTCCACACATCTGATATTCACAACATCCTAACTTATATAGTTAGTGGTGTAGATTGTTGATTGAAAAATCAAAACTAGGTTTTCTCTCCACATCTACACAATAAGAAATCCAATCCACCCACTTCATTATGTTCATTCATCTCATTTCATCCATTTATCTTGGAGACTCCAATTCGTTCATTCTCCTTTGATCATCCTCATCCTTATCCTTTTCTTCTAGACCTCCTATCTTTTTCGAGAGCACACTCGTGTTCTTAGTGTTGGCAATTGACACTCATCTCGTATGAGTTAATGGAATTTTGGGTTGTCATTGATGGAAAATCATGGGAACTTATCTTCAAGAGTACCTATTCTTTGTTTGGGTTAACTAAAATTCATTACACTTATCTGGTATTCACTTTGCTTCATAACCGGCTAAGTCTTGTTCCCGATAACTGATCCCGATACCATTTTTTTGGAACCCAACAATGGATAGGATCTGGCTAGGAGATCTTGCAGTCCCAATTATTTCTTTCATGGAATTTATGGTAATGTGTGAAGGTCAACATGATCATTGGGATTATATTTGAAATTCATTATGATCTGGTAGTCAACAGGTTTATACTTTTCATTGAAGTCAACATGGTGGAAGATAGGAGGATATTTAAGTAGATCCTTTCAGTGATGGATTAATAATTTTTTGGAATGCAAATTATTCAAAGATTATCGGTATGCATTTTGGTCAATTATTAGAATATTTTGTGTGCAATTTCACATGCATAGACTAACCAGCAGCAGAACAAGGTATAACAAAGCATCATCAAACTGGTACACAGTGAAGGTTATCAGAGCATGAACCAGAACTTATCTAGCATGATCAAATGCATATTATAAGTTCATTCATTTTGTAATTACTTTGTAATTCTTTGTAAGTCAGTGAGACTTCTCATTTTGTGTTGAGCAGTGAGCTCTAGGCAGTTGGCTTGATTTCATGTGCAATCCCCTTCATGTAATATTTGTATAGCTTGATCAAGTATATAGATATTGTGGGTATCATCACCATTATGGTTTTTCCCTTTGCAGGGTTTTTCCACATATAAATATTAGTGTTATAGTGTTGCCTCTTTATGTGTTAATTGGTGTATGTAATTTAATTTTATTTGTTGTTAATCGGTTAATAAGCAATAAGTTCAAAACTAACATTACCGGTAGAACACTAATTAACCCCCCCTCTTAGTGTTATTGGATTCTAACAATTGGTATCAGAGCTTGGTTCTTTGGAAGAAGTTTAACCATTTGAGGAAGATCTAGAATTTGGAATCGATGGAAATCAATCTGCACCAGTAACTTCAACTTGCTCTTGTGGATCTTGATAATGAGTACATGGAGAACAACAAATTGAAAAATGAACTAAATTAAGCTATAGAGCACATCATTTCATTGCAAGGAAATATTTTAGTTTTTTAAGGCTATGAGTAAGGAACTCTATGATCAATTGCAAAATCAAAATAGTGATGAGGAAGATGCTATGAAGGATCAATGTCAAAACCTCACTCAGGAGAATACTATCTTGAAGAATGAGATGCAAGCCCTAACCATGAGGATGTGCAAGGAAATTGAGGACATAAAGAAAAATGAAGAAAACCTAGCTCCAACATTGAAGGATATATATGATGAATGCAATAGACTGACACATGAGAATGACCCACTTAAACTTGAGTTGACCCAATCCCGAAATAATTACCAGGAACTTGAGAAACATATTATAATCATGAGAGATGACTTGGTCATTGAAAATGAGTACAAGGAAAAGTTCAAGGATAGCTCAGCTAAACTTGATGGAACTACTGAAGAATCAGAGAGATGCTAATGAAAAGAGAGGTCTTGGTTATGAAGAAGGAGAAAGCTCTGGTACTGCACTAAAAGATCACTCACTTGGATGGAAGCAGAATCATACCAACAACCAAAACTAGAAATCATTGGTAACACAACCTATTGCTCAAAAATTCAATGGTACATGCTTTGTTTGCAATAAATATGGTCATATGGCTAGTCAATGCAAAAATAGGAATAATCAGAATAATGCATCATTCACCGCTTGGAAATATAAGATGTCATGCATGTAGAAAATTTGGACATATGGCTAACTAATGTAGATCAAAAGGAAAATAAGGAAATCAAGGGTTTAACAAAGTAATTCAAAAGAACAATATTGTCTATTATGCATGCAAAAAGTTTGGACATATTGCTAAATATTGCAAAAGTAAGAACCCATCAACAACTAATGGAAATGAAGATGAGAAGGGAAAGGCAAAAGTGGAAGACATTAGAAAACAACATAAGAAAAGATGGGTAAGGAGATCAGATAAACCATAGGCATATCATTAGGTCCTACACCGGTAGTAGACACAACCGGTGACTAAGGTGAAGAGGGGGAAAGATTTGAAGTGAAGATACAATGGTCAAATATAATAATATATGTCATAAACACATAAAAACATCTAAGAAACCACTATACCTTTGTAATCTTCTCATTCTCCTTTAGATTGAGCCTTTGAGGAAGCCAAAGTTGCACCCTTTCCTTGGCTTGATTGGATTGTCTCTCTTGTTGAATGCGGATGGCTCTCCAAGCTTGTGTACAATGCTAAGGGATGATGGAATGGGTTGGATTGAATTGGCTAAGTGATGGATGAATGACAATTTGTCTAGAGTTTGGGTATTGGTGGATATTCTAAATTCAAATTGACAACATAATCTTGAGTGATTTGGAGATGTCAAATGAAGGAGTGGAGCCTCCAATTTATAAGATAGGAGGGGGGAAATGAATGGCTAGGATTCATCCAAGATGGAGGGTCAGGATTGCATGTGAGCCCACACAAGGCCCAAGAGGAGATGGAAAGACAAGTGTGGAGTCCAAGAGATATGCCTTAAAGGCATTTCTTATCTCCACACTCCTCAAGGTTCATTGAGAAGGCTTCCCAATGCACCTAGGGAAGAGAAAAGGAATAAAATATTCCTTGAGTGATGAGAAGAAGGAATTAAAAACTCTTTAAAATAATTCTCATAGGGATTGGAGGAATATAAAGGAATAAAAAATTCCTTGGGTGAAGGGATACCTAGAGGAATGTGAGACTTTGAAAATCTCACTGTCACCTAGGAAAAGGGCATTTAAAGAAGGTGGGTGAGTGAGGAGACAAGGAGTTGACTTTGTCGGTAATCATGAGGATTAGCCACTAGAAACTCATTAGGAGAGGGATTAGAAGAATGATTAGGTGGGATTAGGTGGGATTTGTAGGAGGATTTGACTAGGAGAGAGAATGAGTGGAGGGAATTAAAAATTAGAAGAATAATGATAAGTGAGATTAGGGGTGCTTCTAGAATAATTCATTAGGTTAATGATGGATTATGAAAAGGTGATTTGTAAGAATCAATTAATTGAGATTAATTAATTAAAGGGGGGATTTGTAGAGAATTAATTTTAGGGACTTTTAGAAGAATAAAAGTAGATTGATTTATTAAATAAATCAATCACTAGACTATAGTGACAATATTAATTATATTTAATTAATATTGACAAGGAATAGGGATTGGCATGATTAATAAATTAATTATGCGATGAAATTAAATAAATTAATTAAAAGAATTGATTTCAGTGTCTACATTTTGCCCCTTTTACATAGTGGCAAATTTGGCAATGGGTAAAAGATAGAAGAAGGATGCCCGAGTGCAAACTGTGGGTGATGTATGCCCCCTCGAGAATTTTTTTGAAAATTTTTGGAAAATTAATAGAAAATTCTGGAAAAGAAGAAGGAAGGAGAAGGCGTGACAAGTGAATGAGAAAGAAAGATAGAGGGGATTGAGAAAATAGAAGAGGAGATAGAAGGAGGGAGAACATGAAGGGAGTGGGCCCACAAGGGGGTCCATATAAGCCAGATAGGGCATTATGAAGGGTCATTGTCACACATAAGAATTGAAGCATTTTAGATCCTAGAAGAAGAGAAGGAGAGCTGGATCACAATCCGACATGTGATCATAGACCTCAGGGTTATGAACCACCGATATGTACGACTAATCCTCTTTGTGATTTTGTATATTTAGGCTAGAATTTGGGCTTAAATTAGGCATAGCAGTTTGGGTAGGCGGACACACTAATCATTTTTTTGGTGGGTGTGCCTCTAGGGTAGCGCTAGAGCTTGTGATTAGCATGAGCACTCCTAGAATGAAGGGGAGAATAGGGGGTTCTAGGGTGAGCACTCGCATTTGGTACTGGCGTTAGGGACAATTATGGTTAGGTTTAGGGTTAGGGAAGGGCAGCACTACATGATCGTTCGTGCTAGGGAAAGTTAGGCTTAGGTCAGGGAGGGAGAAGGGGTATCATGGTGCAGGCACTCACGCTAGGGTAGATTAGGATTAGGTCAGGGAGGAAGAAATGGTAGTGTGACATGGGTTGTCACATTGATCAGGTCTGCAGACCCAAAATTGGAGTCGATTAGCATGTCTGACTGTGGTATGGAACGAGCGCCACGGGTTTGGCGTGAGCGCTAATTAAATCAGCATGTGCACCAAGGGAGAAGAAAATGCAATATTTGGTATAGAAAATGGCTTGGGGGGGTATCATAAATGCATCAAGAATAGGATATGACCAAGAATATGAGATGATGAAGTGGTTTGCTTGGATACAGGCAGATTTGGGACCATTGGCATCGAGGGAGCACTAGCCGATGATGATGAGACTATATCAACAGTTGCGGTCATATTAGTTGGAGATCCTAGCTGTTGTGGGATTGCATTTCATCAGTCGATGGCCAAGGATTTGAGCTCACACTATGATGATGACAACCTTAGTAGAGAGATGGGATAGTAGGTATAACACCTTCCACCTACCTACTGGCAAGGCGACAGTGACTTTACTGGATGTATGGAGGATCTTGAAGATCCCCATTCACAGGATGATCCCAAAGTACTGGTTAGATGCAATAGATTTTAACCTCTGAGAGATTTATGAGTATGAGGCACTACCAATGCTGGATAGGAGAAGGATACATTTGGGTAGGGCAATGGGTATTTGACACATTCCTCATTTGGTACTTGTGATATGCTGGTTTCTAAGTAGATGGATCATGCCTAATCTTGGAGGACATGAGTTTACCATTGGATGGAGCAGATGCGTTTATTACATGATTCATGATTCTGTGCAGTATGCTTGGGGAGCCATGATGTTGGCTCAGTTGTACCATGATATGCATATTGTAGTATATTAGGAGTATTCCAACCTATCTGTGGGGGTGACTCTATTGGCATTGACAAAACTGGTCAATCCAGAGAATCGGTATATGAGCTAAGATTTGTCATTGATGTCTAACATTGATCGGTGAAGTGGTATTGGTGGAGTTGTGTATTTCAGTAGCAAAGGTGATGACTTTTCAATACATGGAAACAACATTAGAAACAAATGACCAAAGTTCAATTAGCTAAAGGGAAGACAGACTAAGCCAACCGATCTGTCACTCAAGAAGATCGGTCATTCTAATGATGATGAAGTCACAAAAAGTGACTCAAGCAAGAAGACTTGAGGTTGTATGCAAACTAGAATGTCATTGGCAAATAGGGAAAGAGACTTGATGGTAGCACAACAAACTGACAATCAAAGGACGAATTGGTAATATAGAGCACAATGGTACACTGGTACACCAGTAAGGTAGAAAGAAGATAGGAATTGTTGCAGGGCACACAAAGAGAGCATGGGAGATTTTGAATTTGAAATATTTTAAAATCTGTGATTGCTTTCATTGAGGAAACACCTAAAGGTGATGACAGAAAACGTATAATGTATTTTTGAGTTCATTCAAAAATTCTTGATCATAAAATTTGCAAAAAATAGATCATTTAGAAGGTGATCCAAAGTGAAGAGTAGAGTATGAGGAAGTGCTAAAAAGATTTAGCAAAGCAGAGAGTGTATGAGGTAGACCAGTAGAGTGCAGAGATGAGGGACAGAGGACCAACAAAGTGGAGAGCCAAAAGAAAGAGGACTGGCAGAGTGCAAAGCCAAGGGAGAGAGGACCGGTAGAGTCCAGAGCTAAGGGATAGAGGACCCGCGAAGTGTAGAGCCGAAGGTCAAAGGACCGGCAAAGTGCAGAGCCAAAGGTGTAAGCTAAAAAATGGTGTTGTGTAGAGCATACGAACCGGTATGGATAGAGTGTGATTCTCATTGTGATCTGATCAAGCTATTAGTAGCTAATTCAACAAATCATCCTTTTGTTGCTTTCTAATCATTGCAACTTAAATCCCTTAACCAAGTGCACTTTAACAGGTCCCTTTGTAAAATCCCTTAACCGGGTGACATCTTAACTGATGTTCTTAAGTTCTTTAATCACACTACCTTTAACAGGATAAAGACACTAACAAGCCTTAAACAAAATCCCTTAACCAAGTGGCACCTAACAATGTCTTTGTAATCTCCTAACAGGGATGGCTCCTCACTGGGCATACTCCAGAAGAGTACAAATTTTGTGAGTTCCTACTCACACCATGGTTTTCTCCCATTTGGGTTTCCATGAGATAAATCTTGGTGTCACAATATATCTTTTCATGCATGCATATTCTTCTACAATAATTAAGTATATTGATGAATATTAAGTGAGTGCAGATTTGAGTTAAAAGTTTTAATTGTAAAAAAATTGATAAAGTGTTGATTCACCCCTCCCCTCTTACCAACTCACCTTTTACCACTGCAACTAAATGACCAATCACCACTCCAAGATTTATGGTGTTCACCTATCTTCCTTCTGCCTTACCAGTGTACTGGTATACCATTGTGCTCTATATTACTAGTTCATCCTTTGATTGTCAGTTTGTCGTGCTAGCATCAAATCTCTTTCCCTATTTTCCAATGAGGTTCCAGTTTGCATAAAACCTCAAGTCTTCTTTCCTGAGTCAGCTTTTGCGACTTCATTATCATCAGAATGACCGATCTTCTTGAGTGACAAACTGGTTGCCTTAGTCTATCTTCCCTTGAGCTGATTGAACTTTTGTCATCTATTTCTAATGTTGTTTCCATGTTTTTGCAAGTCGTCACCTTTGCTACTTAAATACACCACTCCATCGATACCTTCACCGGTCACTGTTAGACATCAATGACAAATCTTATCTCATATACCGGTTCTTTGGATTGACCGATTTTTTCAATGCCAAAAATCTCCCCCTTTGGTATTGATGGCAACACTTCAGAATCTGTCTTATTAGTTTCATGTACTTTCTTCATTTCTGTACCAGTCATTACTTCTTCTATGAGTAATGAATATCTCCCCCTAACACTGGTAATACTCTCTTTAGAAATTTCAGCTCAATTACTACTTACCAATGCTCAAACACTATAATCATATCTCCCCCTTTGACAATAATGCCAAAGATTCATTTCAGTATACTTACAAGACTACTCCCCCTAACCAGAGTAGTCCACACTTATCAATCTAGTCTTAAATTAAATTTTTTTTGAGAAATCATACCAGATGATATAGAGCCCTTTTTGCTTACTTATTGCAGGTAGGGGAATCACCCCCAACTTACCTCTAAGATATTTGAAGGTATCCTTTTGTAGTGTCTTGGTGAAGATATCAGCCACCTTCTCTTTTGTTGGTATATACTCGAACATCATTTCCTTTTCTTGAACTTGTTCCCTTAGATAGTGATATTTGATAGCTATATGTGGTGCAGGGCACCTAACACTCCAAACATGCAATTTTGGTTTTTCCTAAGTTTTTGTGTTGTCTTTCATGATGTAATACTGGACCAACCATTTGGGACTCAGTAGATCCATGGTTGAGTTGTCCAAGCTTTTGGTTGTGTCATTTGTGTTCAGGATGCTATCAACCTAGGGAGTTGTAATGATAATGTTGACCATAGAATTACTACTATAGATCATTGTCATCATATAATAGGAGTATATTGTATTGTTGATCATAGGAGTAGTACTCTAGATCCACTTCATGGTACACCATTTTTGACATTTTTTCCTTATTTTAATTGCATTGTATGGCCCAATACAGACTTGTCAGAGAAATCTCATTATAGGGAATGATTATTTGTTGAATGTACTTTCCAGTAAGGTAGATTAGTAAGTTTGTTTGTGTTTGGTTGCAGAGATCTCATTCATTCTCTGCAACTAGGTGTAAAACCCTTGCAAAGTAGGGTTTAAGAGCAAAATGGCTCTAACCTGAGCATCCATTGATGGAACCTATTGAAATAAAGTGGAATGATAGTTTAGTGTCTATACATAATTTTAGAGTAGGTTTTATTATTTTGTAGGCCTTGGTGGAGGAGCTACAATGAAACCCTAGGCTCACTACTAGGAGTTAGTGAGTTAGGATAGTAGAAGATGTACAAATTCTGAGCACATGTGGATTGGTGGAAGAGAAATGGACCCATAGTTGGAAATCCCTGTGAATGCCCTAAAAGAATCCTCATTTATTTGAGAAGATGTTTTGACTGGTAAAGGTTTTGAAGAACAAGTTTGTAAGTCACCCGGGTAGGCCAAAACCATTAAGATTAGGACAAATTTGGTTCCCATATGTGTATGGTGAACCCAGAAGAAAATTTGCAATATTGTATGCAACTCCGAAAAGGGTGCTTGAATCTACAATTTATTTGTGGCCTTGTTTATGGTGATTTCAAACTAATCCCTAAAAACCACCAAAGGAGGGCTAATTGAATTAGGCCTATTTTGGAGCCATTAGAGACAAGGAGAGGCCAGGAAACCTTGGCGATGGGTTTGATTATGCCCAAACCCCTTAAAGACATCAAAGACCTAATGTCCATGCATTTTGAACTTAGAGAACCAAATAGTGTATTGTGATCCTTTGTAGAGGTGATTGGAGCCTTAGGAGTGGAGTTGGAGATTGAGGTGGAAGCCTCAATAGGAGGTGTTTATTGTCTAAGATCAGTGGCTATACCTTGGAGGAAAGCCAAAGTGGATCAGACCTTGGAGGTCTAGATAGAAAAAACCCTATCAACTACCATTGGATGGGTTTGAGGAGTTAGAGGGTTGAGTAAGACAAGAAACCAAGAAGGTGAATAGAACAAGCTCCAAGACTCTCTGCATCAAAGTGGTATTAGAACCACCCTTTCAAAGATTTGGTGTATGATAGACTATGAAGAATTAGAATCAAGTTCAATGCCTCCAAAGGCTATGACTCCAGAATCCATCCAGAAGATGGTGGCATAGATGATAGAAGGATTGAAGGATTCAGAAGGAAGTAAAGGAACTAGAGATGCTAAGAAGGAGAAGGGGAAGGTGAAGACAGAATGGGGAGATGAGATAGATGAAGAAGTGGAAGATGGAGAGGAACATATAGTAGTAGCAATGCCTCAAGACCAAAAGCTATTCTTGGATGCAGTTAAATCCATCTCCAACGATAATTTGGATGGATTACCCACCTATGGAGGAAATCTCAATGGAGAAGAGTTTCTAGATTGGATAGAGGCCCTAAATAATCATTTTGATTATAAGGAGGTAGTAGAGGAGAAAAGAGTAAATGTGGCCAAATCAAGATTGAGAGGATCATCCCTAGTTTGGTGGAACATGATGCAAGAAGAAAGGAGACAAGAAGGTAAGAAGAAGATAACTTCATGGGAGCGTATGAAGATAAGGCTTAAGGCTCAATTACTACCAGGGGATTATGAAGTTCAAATCCACAAGAGACTGCAAAATTTGAAACAAAGGGAGCTAGATGTCAATACATACACTGATGAATTCCACAAACTCAGTTTGAGGGCTAGGAAGCAAGAGAATGAAGTGGAGAAATTGGCAAGGTACATGAATCGACTTAGGAAAAACATACAAGATGAGATAAGAATCCTTACACCAGACACTGTTCATAAGTGTTTTCAGGTTGCATTAAGGGCAAATGAAAAGATCAAGAGAAGAAGTGAGCAAAATCAGATACATAGAGGTGGCAAAAACTTCAGAGGTAGAGGGCAGAATCCTTCAAGAAATGAAGAACAATAGAACCAAGAAGGAAGTAGGGACTCACAAAGAGGAACATTTAGAGGATTCTTTAGAGGAAGGAGCAATTTTAGGATCAGGTTTGAGAACTTCAAAAGAGGAAATACAGTCTATAGTAGTAGGTGTTATCACTACAATCAAGTTGGTCATACCATGAGTAGGTGTCTAAGGAAAGCCTCAAGTTCATCAAGCTCATACATGGGTGAAAGAAGGACTCAGTTAGTGCAAGAGGAGGGCACTCAAATTGAGAACCTCTCCAATCAGTAAGGTAGAGCCAGTGATAGATGGAGAAAACTTAATGATGAGAAGAACAATGCTCAATATACCCAAAGCTCAAGAGCCACCACTGAGGAAAAATTTGTTTAGGACCATAGAGAATATTGTCTCAGTTGAAATGGTGGATGAGCTCAAATTGAAAAGATTACCTCACCTCACTGCTTACAAGGTATCATGGCTCAACCGAGGTCAACATGTCTTAGTTGATGAAGAAGCATAGGTGGAATTCGAAATTGGTGAGTATAAGAACAAACTACTATGTGACATATTGCCTATGGATGCTTGTGATCTTCTTTTGGGCTGTCCATGGCAATATGATGTGAAAGCCAATCATGATGGAGAAAATTACACCTATCTCATCACCAAAAATGGCAAGAAGTATCAGATGGATCCATTACCTAATCCAAAAGAGGAGAATAAAGTAGGGTCAAGTGTTATTCTGCTAAGTGGTAAAGAGTTCCTTAAAGTATTGAAACAAAAAGGTAATCAGGGCTATGCTACAATGTTAAAGCCTAGAGATGAAGCAAAAGCAGATCCAATGAGTGAAGTTCCTCAAGAGGTGCAAGGTCTACTAAAAAAATATGCTGAAGTTATAGGAGATGATATGCCTGATTCTTTGCCTCAAATGAGAGATGTAAATCATCAAATAAACTTGATACCAGGGGCCAATCTGCCTAATCAAGCTGCTTATAAAATGACACCTAGTCAAAATGAAGAGATTGCCAAACAAGTGCAAGAACTCTTAGACAAAGGGTTTATCAAAAAGAGTTTGATTCCATGTGTTGTACCTATTGTATCAGTGCCTAAAAAAGGAGGAAAATGGAGAATGTGCACTGACTCAAGGGAAATCAATAAGATCACTATAAGGTACCGGTATCCCATGCCAAGTATTGAGGACCTATTGGACAATCTAGGAGGTGCAAGATACTTCACCAAGGTGGACTTGAAGTCTCATTATCATCAGATAAGAATCAGACCTGGTGATGAATGGAAGACAACCTTTAGAACCAATGTAGGCCTATATGAGTGGTTGGTGATGCCATTTGGCCTCACCAATGCACCTAGTACCTTCCAAAGGCTCATGAATGAAGTCTTAGTTGAATTTATTAGTAGATTTGTTATTCTGTATCTTGATGACATTTTGATCTTCAACAGGTCCTAGGAGGAACACCTTAAGCATGTGGAGATGGTCTTGAAGAAGTCGAAGGAGGCTCAACTCAAAATTAAGCTTGAAAAATGTGAGCTTTTGAAAATAGAGTTAGTTTACCTTTGTTTTGTTATTTCACAAGGTTGCTTAAAGATGGATCCAAGTAAGGTAGAAGCAATACTTAATTGTCCTACACCTAGGGGCATAAGTGATGTTATAATTTTTCATGGAGTGACATCTTTTTAGAGGAATTTTGTGAGAAACTTTAGCCATGTTTGTGCTCCTATACTAAACACCATTAAAGGAGGGATTAAATATCACTTTAAGTGGACAGATGAAGCCAATAAGGGGTTTGAAATGTTGAAAGATAAGATAGCAGAGCTACCGACCCTTAGATTGCCTGATTTCAATCAGTTGTTTATAGTAAAATGTGATGTTAGCCAAAAGGCAATAGGGGAAGTTTTAAGCCAAGAAGGTCATCCTATAGCATTCTTCTCAAAGAAGTTAAATGAAGCTAAGAAAAGATACTCCACATATGACTTGGAGTTGTATGCCATGGTACAAGCATTGTAGAAGTGGCATCATTACTTGCTACCTAAAGAGTTTGTAGTTTTCATTGACAACCATGCCCCTATTTTCCTCAATGGGCAAGAGAAGTTGACCTAGAGACACCTAAAGTGGGTTGAATACCTACAATCCTATACCTTCACTATTAAGCATAAAAAGGGCACAACAAACAAGGTAGCTGATGCACTAAGTAGGAGAGTCATGACTATGTAGGAGA
This sequence comes from Cryptomeria japonica, assembly GCF_030272615.1. Classification (NCBI taxonomy): domain Eukaryota; kingdom Viridiplantae; phylum Streptophyta; class Pinopsida; order Cupressales; family Cupressaceae; genus Cryptomeria; species Cryptomeria japonica. Next base: position 685,974,181 of record NC_081415.1, read on the forward strand.
TACAATTGAAAAGTGTGGGTTTGAGTGAGTTAAAAGACCTCTACAAGGATTATAAAGATTTTCTATTCAAAGGACATCTTCTTCGCATACCTCAATGTTCTATGAGACAAAACATTATCCAAGAAAAGCATCAAGGAGGTCCAAGAGGTCATTTTGGCATAGATAAGACTTTGGAGTAGGTTGGTATGTTTTACTATTGGCCCAAGTTGCAATAAGAAGTGAGAAGGTTTGTAGAACAATGTACAATCCTCCAAAGAGAAAAAGGATCATCAAGTAATGCAGGACTATACCAACCCTTGGTCATCCCTTAGAGACATTGGGAATGTTTGAGAATGGATTTTGTGCTAGGCTTACCAAGAACTCCAAGGGGATTTGATAGTGTGTATGTGGTGGTAGATAGGTTCAGCAAAATGGCACATTTTATCCCTTGCAAGAGCACCAATGATGCCACCTACATTGCAGGCCTCTTCTTAAAGAAGATAGTTAGAATTCATGATCTTCCAATCATCATAGTTAGTGATAGAGATGTAAAGTTCATAAGCCACTTTTGGAGGACACTTTGGAGGAAGTTGGGAACTAAATTATCCTTTTCATCTGCCTATCATCCTCAATCAGATGGTTAGACAGAGATAGTCAATGGATCATTGGGTAATTTGCTAAGATGTCTTACAAAACAACATGGGAAGACATGGGATTTAGTACTTGGACAGGCAGAATATGCATATAATGACTCAGTGAACTGAACCACAGGTAGAAGTCCCTTTGAGATAGTGTATGGATTTTATCCTAGGGGCATACTAGAGCTTAGAGATCTTAGTTCTATGGTACCTAAGAGTGCACAAGGTGAGAAATTTGTAGAAGGCATCAAAGAAGTGCATGATAAGGTAAGGCAGACCTTACAACAAAAGTTCTAGCAGTATAAGGTGAATGCTGATAAAACAAGGAGTGTGCAATTTAAAGTTGGAGACTTAGTATTAGCATACCTAAGGAAGGAGAGACTTCCAAAAGGGCAGCCTACCAAGATAATGATGAAGAAGATTGGACTTCTCAAGGTGGTACACAAATATGGACATAATGCATATGAAATTGAACTCCCTCCCACCTTGGGTATTTCTCCTATCTTTAATGTATGCGACCTCTATCCATACAAGGGAGAATCACAAGCACATCAGTTAAACATTTCATCACAATTTAATGATGATTGGGTGAGAGATTTTCCACCAAGCCAACCGATCAAGTTGGAAAGTATCTTGGACACCAAGGTGATAAAGAAGAAAAGGAAAGGAATCTACAAGAATTATCTTGTAAAGTGGGAAGGGTTACCTGATTTAGATGCTATGTGGATGTCAGAATTAGATATGCTTCAACATGGAGTGGAGATTGCAGACCTCTTAACTCAAGGGACTTGAGTTCTTTGTCCCAAGGGAGTATGGTACAAGGCACCTAACACTCCAAATATGCAATTTTAGTTTTTCCTAAGATTTTGTGTTTTTTTTAATGATGTAATAATGGACCAACCATTTGGGACTTAGTAGATCCATGGTTGAGTTGTCCAAGCTTTTGGTTGTGTCATTTATGTTCAGGATGCTATCAACCTAGGAAGTTGTAATGATAATGTTGATCACAGGAGCAGTACTATAGATCATTGTCATTATATAATAGGGGTCTATTGTATTGTGTTTATGTCTTCTAGGATTATTGAGGGCCTTCAGGAGCCTTGGACTGCACTTGAATGCAAAGTTGCAACCAAGGTGTCAAAAAGATGTAAAAGTTGTTGAGCAACATTTTGCAACATTTTGCAAAAGTTGCATTTTTTATGATTGGCGTTACAAAGTTGGTTAAAAAAAATAAACCATCAACATACAAGCCAAAATCTACTTCATTTTACGGGTTGGAGAATCTGGAATGCAAGAACAAGTTTTGTGTTTTCTAGAAATCTTGTCTTTTCACTATTTTTGATAGTTTTTCCTTATTTTCATTGCATTGTACGGCCCAATATGGACTTGTCAAAGAAATCTTATTGTAGGGAATGAGTGTTTGTTGAATGTACCTTCCAAAAAGGTATATTAGTAAGTTTTTTTGTGTTTGGTTTCACAAATCTCATTCATTCTCTGTCACTAGGTGTAAAACCCTTGCAAAGTAGGTTTTAAGAGCAAAATGGCTCTAACCTGAGCATACATTGATGGAACCTGTTGAAATAAAGTGGAATTCTAGGTTAGGGTATGTACATAAGTTTAGAGTAGGTTTTATTGTTTTTCAGGCCTTGGTGGAGGAGCTACAATGAAACCCTAGGTTCACTGCTAGGAGTTAGTGAGTTAGGACAATAGAAGATGTGCAAAATCTGAGCACATGTGGATTGGTGGAAGAGAAATGGACCCATGGTTGGAAAGCCTTGTGAATTCCCTAAAATAATCCTCAATTTATTTGAGCAGAGGTTTTGACTAGTGAAGGTTTTGAAGAACAAGTTTGTAAGTCACCCGGGTAGGCCAAAACCATTGAGATTAGGACAAATTTGGTTCCCATATGTGTACAGTGAACCCAGATGCAAATTTGCAATATTGTATAAAACTCTAAAAAGGGTGCTCGAATCTACAATTTATTTGTGGTCTTGTTTAGGGTGATTTCAAACTAAGCCCCGAAAACCACCAAAGGAGGGTTAATTGAATTAGGCCTATTGGGGAGCTGATAGAGACAAAGATAGGTCAGGAAACCTTGGTGATGGGTTTGAAGATTCCCAAACCCCTTAA